>NC_141163.1:115111904-115419177 GCF_053477565.2 Lygodium microphyllum
GCACGAAGCAACGCCTTGGATATCCATCATGGCGTTGTGCTAGCTCTCCATCGATGCCTTCGCCTATAAGGCTTGGGCTTCTTTCGTGGTCTTCTACGATATTTTTGAGTCCAAACCCTATCCTTGGCCTTGTCTCCTAACCTTTTTGTCTCAAGTACGGCCTCACTCACTGGTTCTCTTCGTTCAACCTGCGCTTGTATAAACTTTTTCAAAAACTCCTTGCTCTCATTACTAGGCTTACTTGGTATGTTAGAATGCTCCGTTCCCTTCCTTCGAGGTTTGATGAGGTCACCCTTGCTAAAGGTTGTGACTATCCTCACACCCGGTAGCATCAGGTGTATCCTCTAAGCTGCTAGTCAGCCTCACATTTGGTTGCCCTTTTGAAGGGTCTTCCTAGGAGGGTTTCTTTCCAGCAGCTAGCACTATTTGGAGAAACATGAAATAGGATAGGCAAGCTTTCCGTTTCAATTGTCGCAAGGATTTTACACTTCCCTATGAGTGTTTGTGGGTGTCCCCCATAAGGGCTAAGAGTTGTACTAGTCGGTGTGAGCTCTGGTTGGCCTAGTAGGGTCCATGATTCATAGGTCAAGATATTAAAATCTGCTCCTTCATCAATCAGAGCATCGATAGTATGCTCTCTTTTCGTGGTGAGTTTGACCCTAAGATAAGCAGGTGGTACTATGTCTTCATCTTTTGGGTCCTGGCTTGTAAATTTAAGCCTTTTGACAGATGCCCTTGAGTCCCCACTTGCATGACCAGACGTGGATTCTCCACCAATGTCTTGGGTTGTCTGTGCAGTGTTGCTCAAGGTACATCTCTCGTCAAGAGTGTCAGGTCTAGTCTGCTTGGCATTTGCAGCTTGCTGATGTTGCATTTTGCTCTGACTAGACATGGTATGAACACAATGTCTTTGTGTTCTCGTGGTGTGGCCTTTTTGCCCTTGATGGCTAGATTGGCCCATTGAGGTTCTAGGGTCTCCATTTGTCTCTATTCGGGTATGGGCTTTTGGTTGCTCTTTTGCAAGTGAGAATCCATGCTCGTGTAGAGCCATTACTACACTAGGGTCCAATTTGGAGGACCTGTCACAGCACGTGTTTTCTCTCCAACCTACTCGGGGGAAGTGTGGAGGGGGCAGAGCCCCCTCTGCGGGGGTCCGGGGGGGGGGGGGGGGCAGTCCCCCCCGGCCCGCAAGGCCGTTATGGTAAAATCCATACACAATTTGGAGGACCGTCTATAGCCAAATTTTGAACTACCTACTCTAAATTTTAGCCCAGTGATGGATCGGTGATGTGCCTTTAGCTCTACGTAGCCTTTGGGATCAATCTCGGGGTTTAGATGTGTCAAAATTTGTGTTCTAGATACCTGTCTGATTTTGACAATTTTCTATCCGATTCTCAGATGTCCGATTTTCAGGAGTTCGATTATCAGAATCGGACATCCGATTTTGGATTGGTCCGATCGGCCCAGTGGTCTGATTTTGGTCACGTCCGATTCTGGGAGTCGGATAAAAAAAGTGGTCTGATTTTGAGAATCGGATCGGACAGGGTAGTCCAATTCTGACTGGTCCAAGTGTCCGAGTGTCCGAGTGTCCAAGTCTGAGTGGTCCGATTTTCAAAATCGGACGGGTTGGTCCAAGTCCGAGTGTCCGAGTGGTCCGAGTGTCCGATTCTCAAAATCGGACGGGTTGGTCCGATCGGACGGTTGTCCGAATGTCCGATTCTCAAAATCGAACGTCCGATTCTGGGACTCGGACGGCCTGGTCCGATGGTGCGGACGACGGCCTACGAGTTGCACGCAATGCCTCTAGGTTGACATCTACTACACCGAACCGTCCAGTGCCTTCTAGATAGGTACATGACACTACAAGGGAATGTCAGACATGCTTGGAACCATTTTTGTGCTCGAATCGAACGGCACTCCAAGGATCTGTGCCCCTATTTCCCTGTTTTAGCCTGTTATACAGCAACAGAGAACCCTACTATTTGTTTCTTTTTCTTTGTTTTTTCCTATCCTAATGCATCCAATCACAAAGTAAATTCCTACACTATTTCATTCCACAACATAAATCTCAAGAAATCAAAACGCCTACTTGCCAAGGAGATCGAATACCATCTTGAACCCCCTCACTTCCTACCTATCTACCTCAAGCACCGATTCAAGGAAAACCCTACTCCAGTGCTCAATTCAAAGCACGCAAGCGCTCAAGGCTTGAATTCGTTGGTCCCGGCAACGGAACGAAAATGTGGGAGCTTTCACTCAACCGCCAAGACCCTCGGACCGCTTATTCTTTCAAGCGTTCCAAGCCGAGCACTAATGGCTACCTCTCACATAGCCGACGTGCCATCCATATCTACGGGTATAGTGAGCTTACCTCTGTGCCGTTCGAGTTACCTCCTCTCCCGCACACTCCTGTAGCTCCATGATCCAAGTGCAAGCTTCAAGCAAGCTCGATCCTCCCGCTCCAAGCTCCAAGCTCCATTGCCGCGAGCAAGACAAGAAAAGAGAAGAGAAGAGAAGAAGAGAGGGGAAGATGGAGAGCTTCTCCTCCTCGGTCCCTCACCCTCACACACTCACTCCCTCACACTCTCACACTCCCTCTCTCAAGCACAAGCTCAAGAAATCAAGAAGAAGAAGAAGAGGAGAGCTACTTTTGGCCACACACAAGAATGAGCTTCTCATTCACTTTTTAACTTTATATACAAAACCCTAAATCCCTTTTGGGCGGTCATCCCCTTTTCCCCTTTTTACATGGCCGGTCGTAGCCTAGGCCCTTTTTCCCATTGTCCTTCTATCTTCCTAGCTTCCTTTCCACCACCCATCTACATTTACAAATTGCACAGGTGAGAGCCCGGCACTCCTTAAATTAAACCATGATGCGCTTGCGCTCTTCTACAAAAGTTTTGACTTGCACTTTTCCTTGTGCACCTTTCTCCCTTATTTAGGACTCTTCTCCTTGTGCATCTTTGTCTTCCATTTCTCTTGGCCTTGGCCTCTGTCTTTGTCTTCTTATTTAGCTTTTCCAGATTTTCCACCTTCATTTGTTTGAGGGTTAACAGAGACCTTGAGTTCTCTTACACCATCACCATGCCACAATTGAGAAAATGCTCTTCATTGACTTTGTTTTTGGTGACCTTGCAATGATGCCATGATCCCTTTCTTTGCTTCTTTGCGGCATCACATTGGTGCTTGGACTAACATCCATGGGATGCTCTGGCACTCCGAGTCATCACAACTCGAGATGCATCGTAGTTGGGATTCTCTATTTCCATAGAGAGAGAGAGAGAGAGAGAGAGAGAGAGAGAGAGAGAGAGAGAGAGAGAGAGAGAGAGAGAGAGAGAGAGAGAGAAGAGATGTAGAGTCTTGACCTTGATCCCTCCCTTTCAGCCCTGCCATATCCACAATTAGTTGGCAACAACCATTAGTGGGGGCTGTGGTACTTCAGTCCTTAAGTTTAAATATTTTAATAGTTCCATTTCTTTCCAAAAAGTAACTCTTCTAGCCAATGGGATCGTAGCATAGTGGTTGGTACATGGGTTGAGTTTGAACAAAGGCACAATCATTGAGTGACTAAAAATTGGTTTATTTTACAAATAATTCACAAAAGGCATGTGGTTTTGTGCCACCGAACCATTATTTTGGCTTGGTACTTTTGTTATCTATCATTCATTGATAATGAACTTTGAAGATATCACATGCACCACCTTCAATGCCTTAGCGTCACATAGAAACAACCCTTTGATGACTCTCTCAAAATCTTCCCTCACTGTTTTCAAGACTTTGTTTCCGCAGACTCTAAACCACATCAACATTGCAAGCATGGATCATTGCCTATAACTTGATTGCAAACATGGCTAGCTGTAAACATCTATACCATCTCTATATTTATCTAAAAGAAAACAATGAACCCATTCGCAAGAGAAACCAGGTGTCTGTCATCATCAATGCATTAAGTGTGTTGGAGGCAATGACATCATAGGGTGGAAAGAGTATCAATCTATGGACTAAGGGCATATTGTATCCCACAACAAGAAGCACCCTCATCGCATTCCTCTTTGCTAGGGTTTGTTGGGATGACAACTCGGGGGGTCCACTAGGGTTTACCATATGGTACCACGTGAGTGTAAGGAAGGGGGGTTATTTAAGGGAAGGAATGTACATTTTATAAGGTAAGGTCCCATAAATAGGAGGTAGATAAGGGGTATTTTCATATATTTCTTGCACGCAAGTGACGTCTCCTTATTACTACTAGTGAATCCCCCATGGATGACAATTAAGTGCTTCTAGCTTATACATAGAATCTAGCAATACATTCAAATATATTGAAGATATAGAACAAATGATTACTCCAAGAAAGAACTGCAATGATGAAACAATTAGAGGAGAGCTAAGAAAAAATTGGGAGGCATGAAACCTAGCTATGTGTAGCAAGGTGGAAGGAAACAAAGCATGAGAGGTGGGATAAAACCTAGAAGCATAGGTTACATGAGAATAATAACAACAACAATACGATAACAATTTGTCATTCGCCCTAAAATACTTGTATTATTTCTTGCTCTAATGTTGTTGTTGTAATTGACAGGGCCATTCTCTATCCAGACAAAGCAATGAGGAATGTGGAGAAAGGATACAAAGCTTACAGTAACATCACTCCTCCCAAATCTATAAGGAGCATGTTGACCAAGAAGAGGTTTAAGAAGGCCAAGGAGCAGTGCATTGAAAAGTTCCTGGAAGGGAAGTGGAGGAGGGTGGAGGGGCAAGTGGGAGAACGGGGGGGAATGGGCATGTGCCACACGAGAGAAGGATATATGGCTCATACATTTTTGGAGGGCATATTTCTTGTCACATGCCTCCATCTCAATTGCAGCATGTAGAACCTATAATGCTAATGAGTGATACTTCTTGTGCTTTTAGCATCCTTCTACTATTAGAGTTGAAGCTTGTGATTATTTGCCCAAACCAAATCATGATTTTAACAACCTTCTACTATCAGAGTTGAAGCTTGTGATTGTTTGCCCAAACCAAATCATGATTTTAACAACCTTCTACTATCAGAGTTGAAGCTTGTGATTGTTTGCCCAAACCAAATCATGATTTTAACAACCTTCTACTATCAAACTTGAAGCTTGTGATCATTTGACTGACCAAATCATGCATGACCAATCCTTGTGAAGTTAGGTTGTTCCATATTTCCCTGTCTTGCATTGAACATCTGATGAGAAACCACTTGGGTGTTGGATGGTGAATGTGTTTTGGTGGGGCACGTGGCATGATTCAGAGCTTGGTCTTTCTTGTAAGTTGTCTTATTTGGGCTATGTATCTACTTAAATTAGTCAATACATCAATTTTTATGGCTATTATATATTTATATGGCATGCAAGTGAACCTAGCAAGAAGTTTGCCACCGTTCTTATCTTATTGAGCTATAATTGACTACTTATTACTAAGACCTCCTAAAATAATTACTTTAGTCTCTCAAAAAAGTCTATCATTGTGCTACTAGTTCTAGATTGGAGGTATTTCAATCAGTTTCCAACTTCATATCATTGCTCAACCCACATGCAAAGGTCCTACTAGATCATCTAGTTGTAGCTCTATCTCAAAGATCTGTTTGTGAATAAATGGCTAGCTTGCTACAATGAACTTTTTGCTTGATTTCATGCTAATCATAATTTAGTTATGTTTTACTATTTGCTTGACAAAGAGAACATCGAGAAAGTTCCAAGTAAATCTTCAAAATATAATGTTTTCATCTATCTTTGAGAATGGCAACTACCTTATATGACTAGATGACTCATTGAGCAAGTTGTAGATGAGGAGCTTATTGAGGATGAGCCTTGGTGCTTCAAACGATGATGTATACTTCCTTTTTTAGTGACTATGGTATTTGTGTGACATGGGAGTATATTCGTCTATGTGAGCATGTGAATAGATACATTATGTGATGAGTCCATTAGTAGTGGGGCCCTTGATGTGTTTATTAGCATCCTATTTGATTGTTGTTAGTCTACTTTTATGGATTTATTCTAGATTGTGGTGTTGAGTTCATGTTAGCAAAGATAAATCTTAGTGATGCTCATATTATTGAGGATGCTTATTCAGTTTATGACAATGAATGGTGAATAGGGAAGACGTTAGAGGAAATCATAGGGCACTACATGTTTACAAGTGGATTCTATAGAGTGCAATTGAAATGACACTTCAATGAAACGTTCTTCAATATTGGAGGAGAACATGTTGAATCAAGAGGGTGTCATTGTAGTATGATAGATTGATATCTAAATACCTAGAAGATTAGGCCTAAAATTGGTGCTTTTATATAAGAGCTATTGAGCTTACTATGGCATCTATATAGTCCAGCAATGAAAATGCATGAGAATAGTGTTGTTTCTCCATCATGTTGCAGTGTACATGAGAAAAATGCCTTTCATAGTCTAATTGATGATATCTCATAGTTTGATTAATGTCTTTCATTGTCTAATGAATGCTCTTTGAGACTAGACGTGTTAATGGTCTACAAATCATTGGTCAATAATGGATTTCTAACAATCAAGTTTTAAATTGGATGTTAATAACTCCATCAGAGCCTAGCATAGCCTCTCGATTTGGGATATGTATGTAATAAAGCACCTTAGTCTAGACTAGGTTCGGGGATTAAGTATAAAAAGCGGAGATGTAACTTGTGAGGTATCTTTTTGCCATTTTCAAACAATACATGCTTTGAGGTTCCTTCTTCCCACCAACTAAGAGGGTGCATGCTCATAGCCATCAAGATATGGAGTGCATACCATGTCCCACCTTGACATGAGGTGATTATTCATGTTGCAACTTACATCTATGATTCTCAACCTTCCATGGCAATACTATTTCATGCCTAACTACCCTGGCTATGGCTTCCTTGCAAACATGGTGTATTTCTTGTATTTCTTTGCAAGTCTCGTGTAATTCATAAATTTCTAGTTATTTGACTTGCTGTGAGAACTAGTATATTACATTGGTATCAGAGCATGGATTTGATCCATGTGGCAAGTAATTTTCAAGGTGGATCTAGTCTTAGCATGGTTACAAGGTAACCAAGAGACCAAAATTTGGTTGCATGGTTTACATAATTTAAATTGTGACTAGTGAAAGTGTTCTTCAACAAGTTGGGACCAAGTTGGTGGAAATTGAAGGAGTCTGGAGAGGGGAAAATGGCAGACTCAAAGCCATTTTAGAAGGTCATGGTCCATTTGAAGGTCATTTTGAGTATTCTTGGACAAAAGGATAACCTACAATGACTAAATGAGGTAAAAGAAGAGTTACTTTTGAGAAGCAGACTTTCTCTCTCCTCTTCTCAAGCTTTTCTGCAAGAATCCATGGCTTCCACTATTTCAATCTTCTTCCAATGATCATTACTCACTGATGAGACACCAGAACTTGATTCTTTATACCACAAGCTTCGTGTAGAGTAGTCTATTGCTTAGCTTAAGTAATCTTCATCCTCTAGGACAAGAGGAGCAATTTGTGCAAATTGTGATGATTTCAACCTCTTCTCCTCCATGAAAATTTCAGCTAAGGGGATACTTGCAATGGATTACTCCAAGCTTCTACCATAATTACTCATTCTTAGCAAACGTTCAGTGATATCTCTCACCTTCTTGATCATTCTTGAGCTTTCCAATCCCTGGCTATGGTAGATTTATGATAGCATTGAGTTTTTTCCAAATTTTCTTCAAAGCATCAGAGGGCTTTTGTTCTATCAATCATCCTTGAGCTTCTTCAGCACTCATTGAGCCGACATTGAAGATTTCTTGCAAGATTAGACCACTTCTTCTCTTAAAATGAGACAAAACATGGCAGCTACTTGAATTTTCAGAAATTTTGAACTTTGAAGGATGTTATCATGGGGCTTTTGTTTCTTGATGCATCCTGAAGCTTCTATGCATGGGATTATATCAATAATTCATGATCTTACTTCAATATTGCAAGGATAGGGCTTCTTCTTAACATTGCAAGTGTATGGGCATCATATGCAAGCTTATGTGCTTCAATGGAAGAGTTCTCTATCAAGGATTGAAGTCTTCTACCCTTTTGGATGCTTATCATTGATTCCCTTTCAAATTTCCAGCTACATTTTGGCTACAAGGGTAACTTCTACCAAGCTTTTGGATATTGGAGCTTTCTTGAAGAAACAAATTGGAGTCTATGAGTTACATATTTATCATGGGGATTGCAATTTGAGGATATTATTGGCTACATCAAGTGAGACATTAAGAATTTTGAGTATCAAATGGTAATTGGAGCTTCCATAATTATCCACTCCAACAATGGAAGAGGTATTTCTAAACTTCACTCTTAATCCCTTTAATATCCAATTGCTTAAGCCATCCAATTTTTGAAAAGGGAGAATTGAGAGTAATCCCTTTTAAGAATTACCATTTGATTGCATTTAGACCCAACCTAGGGCTGAATGATGTTATGCTGAATTCTTTTCTCACTTCTCAATAAAATTCAAAAGCCAATTGTTAATCATCCTCTCCATTTGTTGGAAACTTTATGCTTAATCCTTACTTTGATTTCTCGATGGATTAAATGTAATTTGGCTAAGAGTAGAATCAAGTGGTAAATGGAATAAAATTGTAAAGCAGTGAGTCACTGCTATAAGTATTCCTTACCTATCCCCATTTCAATTCCAATCCTATTCCATTTCCATTCTTGCATATCATGAAATGGCAAAATTTTGATTCAACCATGCATATCATGCATTGATTGTTACTAGCTTTGCCATGTATATTTCAACTGAGAAAAAAGGTCGAAGCCGGATGAGATAGCAATACAATAGAGAGGTGACCCTCCCTTGCTATTTAAGACTCTGTAGGGGTGCACAACCTGGCCCGGAAGGAACTTTGCACACCTTCCAGAGTTTAAGAGCCCATTTAGATGCCCATCCTACCGTTTTATCCCTCACCACAGGTGGTGGACCATGGAAGATCATTTGGGAAGGAGTGGATGAAGATTTGAAGACTAGTGGTATCAAACATGGCAATTTGTGACATCCTTGAACAGATATCTTTGCTTTAGTTATCTAATTACCTAACACATTAAGTTTTGACACGCAAAATCAGCTTCCTTAATTAAAAAAAGTAATCACGAGTTCCTTCACGTAACTTAGGCACTGACACAAAAACAATGCCAAGCAAGTTCCTTTTTCTCCAATAACTGCTCTTTATTTATCAAAATCCTGGAGTACATCCAATATCACGCCCGAAGGCTATCCCAGCACTCTATAGGATTGCTGCTCCAAGTTCCACCCGTTGACTAGTACACGGGCCTCGAGATCCCATCTCGAGTCATGTCGGTCCCTTGTGCAGGATTCGGAGGTAAAAGATTTACAGCCAGAGCCTCCCTTGGCACCCAAGTGTCCTCCTGCTCCAAGCAGCATCCACGGAGAGACCTCTCGTGGCGGGTTAGGTCCATATACTCGGCACGGCTAACGACCCCCTTGGATAGGGCCAGGTAGACAGCCGGAGGTAACTATTCTTGCCTCTCCCTCTAGGCTTTCAACCTGAAGCATTAAGTGTTTTCCTTGAATTAGTTCTTTGAGCAAAGAGATCAAATAATGTACCTAAGTACAAGCACAAACATTTCGAAAGTCATTTGTACGACTGACTGCTAAGGTGTGACTCCTTTTTTTCGGATGCTCCCAGCATCCGATCTTGGGTCTTTTCGCATCTTGGCGAGATCCCAATAATTTCAAACAAGATTACACAAGCAAATGGACTTGGTAAGTTGACTTATACTTGCCCTTTTCGCTTGGGTTTTACCTTAGGGTATCTTAGTCCCTAACTCAAGCATTAGCTGGTCAGTCAAGGCAATGAACATGCCCTATTTGCAACCCAACCAAGGGTTTTTTTAAAATCTCTACTTCCAACTAAGCTCAGATTAACACATATGGCAACACATGATTCTTAATTTAGATTTTCAAGATGCAGTCTAGATGCATGCGATCCTTCCAATTCTCTTAGTGCGGTTCTATGCAGGATTTCCCAATCAACCTTAAGCATCATGCACATTGTGCGTTTAGTATAGTTGTACCTCCTAAACGACTTTTATCTCTCTTTATTCTTGGCAACGAGTACTTGGTTCTAATGCAGTGGATCACATGTGATTTGGGTATATGAAAGTCTAGGATTTTATCTAACAATGCAAGTGTATCTTATGGATAGAAATTAACATTTCATGAGTATCTTTTAACCATGATTGCGAAATGTGAATTCTAAATGACTATTCATGCACTGAATTGGTTAAAAAGCTATCATTTTATGTGAGATAAGGCGATAACATTATCATTTTATGTGAGTAAAAGCTATCATTTCATGTGAGGTAAGGCGATAACCTTATCATTTTATGTGAGTAAAAGCTATCATTTCATGCATAAAATATTATGCGAATTCCAAACTCTACCGTTTCACGCATGCAACTTAGTACTTAGAGTAAACAAAACCCTAAGACTCATTCTTGTTCCATGCACATCACAAACCATTTCATCTCTTCCACGAGAAATAATACCTAATTAATTTTAAAGCTTAGAATCTGGGTTTGATTCGTGTTTGTTGTGTTTGTTGCTCCACTCGCCTCTCCAGCATTACAAATAGCTTGGGCACCTATGCTTCCTGCGACTTTCTTCTTGGGAGCCATTCGCCTCGTGGAGATTGGGTAGTCTAGAACTTAACGGGTTTTGGGTTGACATGTTTGGGTGGGAAAGACCGTTGGGGATGGGGTCCTTTGCCGAGGGAGTGGTTTGGGTGTGGCTTGTTGTGGTTACTCACCAACTCTCACTCCCTCTCCTTCTTTCTTTCTCCCTCTCACTCTTCTTCTTCTTTTCACTTATTCTCCTACTCTCTCTCTCTCTCTCTCTCCCTCTCTTCTTCTCCATTTATTCTCCTACTCTCTCCCTCTCTTCTTCTCATTCTCCCTCTTCCACTTCTTTTCTCCTTCTGCTCCTTTCCTCTCTTTCTCTTCCTCTTCTCTTCTTTTTCCTTCTACTCTTCTTCCTCTTCTTCTACTACTACTTCTCTCCTCTTTCCTTCTACCTCTTCCTCTTCTTCCTCTACCTCTCTCCTTCTCTCTCCCTCTTCCTACTCTTCTCTCTCTCCCTCCTTTCTCTTCTCACCTTCTCCTTCTCTCCCTCTTCTCTCTCCCACTCCTTCTTCTCTCTCCTCACTCCTTCTCTCCCACTACTTCCCTTTTCTCTCCCACTCCTTCTTCTTCTCTCCTTCTCCTTCTCTCTCCCTCTTCCTCCTCTTATCTCTCTCCTTCTTTCTCCTCTCTCCTTCTCCTTCTCTCCCTCTTCTTCCCTTCTCTTCCCCACTCCTTCTTCTCTTTCCTCACTCCTCTCCCACTACTTCCCTTCTCTCTCCCACTCCTTCTTCTCTCTCCTTCTCTCTCCCTCTTCCTCCTCTTCTCTCTCTCTCCCTCCTTCTTTCTCTTTTCTCCTTCTCCTTCTCTCCCTCTTCTTCTCTTCTCTCTCCCTCTCCTTCTCCTTCTCTCCTCACGGCCCAAATTGGATGGCAGCCAAGGAGGGAGGTGGCTTGTTTGGAGGGCCCAAGGAGGGTCCCGCAATGTTTAGTCAATAGGGGGGATGGCTATGAGCTCCAATTGGAAGTCCCAAGGGGGGGTGTGCAACACCGCCAAGCGAGGAGGAGGGGGGAAAGCCTTCAGTCGGAGGCCCAAAGGGCCTTGTGCAACTGTTGATGGGGGTGATGTAAGGAAGGGGGGCCATAGCCTCTGTCTGCCGCCAGCTATCACAAGGAGGAAAGTGGGCTGAGTTGTCAGCCTGGGTGGCGAAGCAGCACGTCGGACCAGAGGTTGCCATTGCAGTAGGTCACAGGGGGGAGACTTCCTTCGGAAGACCCCCAGGGGGTGGTGCAGTGCCTGTCATCCCAGTGGTGGGGGTAGCTTTGGCTGAGAGCCCCAAGGGGGGGAGATAACTCTAGTCGGAGGCTCGGGGGCCTTGCGCAGTAGCTGATCGAGGGGGAGGTTGGCAACATATCAAAGGGGGGTATAGCCTCTATGTTTCCTGCCAAGGGAGGGGAGAAGCCTCCCCTTATATAGGGGAGGGGAGGAGGTAGGTGGTATGGCCACCCCTCCCACCTAGGGGGTGCATGCCCCCCAGCACCATCACTCCCTCTCTCTCTCTCCCCAATGTGCTGTCGGCGGGGGGAGAGAGGGGGGAGTAAAAAATTTTGTACTAAAGGTAATATATTTTCCTCTTTTTGAAATTACGGGGGGGGGGGTTCCTATGGGATGTTACAAGATAAAGCCAAGATCTATTTTGCAGCACTCCATCTTGAAGGCTATGCGCACACATGGTGGAGATATATGTAAAGAGTTGGTCACAATTTTGCTTCTTGGGAGGATTTTTAGAAGGCAATGTTGGAAGTGTTTTTCTCTCCAATGGAGAAAGAAAGATTACAAAGAAGATGGTATGGTCTTCAACAAAGGGGCATGTCCATCTAATATGTTCCTTAATCTTTCTATGTACATTGAAGGGATTGATGATTTGGCCAAATTAAATAAATACATCTTTGGTTTAGATTCAACCCTCTCTTTGGAAGTAGGTGCAATACAACCCAAGAAAATTCATGAAGCCATTTTATATGCTAAAAGGTATGGGCAGAAATATAGAAGAGAATCAATGGGGGTTCATCCAAAAAGTGCAGGGTATTCATTACCAAATCAGCCTTAAAGGGTTGGCGCATATTTTAGCGAGGAAAGGGATGTTTATAGGCAAGAAGGCAAGGGAACTAGTACCTACACCAATAATTACAGCAAGTTGCCTACATATCCAATGGTCTATGGATCAAAACCAAGTGGAAGAAATGGTTATAAACCAATGGCTGAAGCAAAACAAAGCTTTGCAAGGGCTAAAAATACACAAAAGGGATCTCAAAACAACACTTATAGCAAAGTCCTTTGAAATGAACAAATAAGAGACATGAGGAGCAAAGGGTTATGTTTCAAGTATGGATAAAAGAGGACACAAGACCATAGGCTGAAATGCAAATCCAAAAATAACAAGCTTAACTTTGTCATTATCGATGAGCTCGATGAGGATGAAAGTGAAGAGGGGAATGTATTTCATGTGGAAGCAAACCCTATGGTTGAAGAAATGCATGATGAGGATGAAGGAAATAATGATGAATTTTATGATATTGTGGATAGTTTTCCTTTTGATCCGGGTGGTTCTTTATGTGCAGTCTCTCATGATACATGGACTGGTTGTAAAGGAGAAAACACCCTTAGACTTGAGGGGCTGATCAATAGAAGAATGGTTCACTTTTTGATTGATATAGGCAACACCCATAGCTTCATTAATACCAAAACTTTACATGGGTTAAGACTACTTCCTCAACAAATGCAAGTGCCGTTGAAGATTCAAGTTGCTAATGGATCCTATGAATCAAGCACTTAAGTATGCATACACACTCCTATTACTCTATCTCCTTCATGTATTATGAAAGTAGACTTGATCACTTTGAAATGGGTCCCATAGATATTGTCATTGGTTGTGATTGGTTGAAAACCATTGGAAAATTTTATTTGGACTTGGAAAACATGTTGATGGAGTTCAAATGGAATGGACAATATATAATATTGAAGGACATTGGTCAAAGGTAAATGGAACTCATTTCTATGAAGAAGATGTTTTTCTTGGGAAAGTGGATGAAGAGCAGCCACCAAATAAGCCATCATCTTATTCAAAGAAAAATGATCTAAGAATGGAAGAGTTATTAGAGGAATACAAAGATTTATTTTAGAAACCATCATCTCTGCCTCCAAAGAGAGAGGTAGATCACCCTATTGACTTGCTGCCCAACACAAAACCCATCAGTAAACCTCCCTATCACTTGTCAAAGTTTGAAAGGGAAGAGGTGGAAAGACAAGTTAAAGAGTTGCTGCAAATGGGTTTAATTCAGCTCTATGCTCTTGATTAAGAAAAAAGATGGATCTTTTTGCATGTTCATTGACTATAGGGAGCTTAACAAGTCCATGGTGAAGAATAGATACCCAATTCCTCGCATTGATGACCTCTTGGATGAGCTCAAAGATGCAAAGGTTTTCACCCCAAGATTGATCTTCATTTGGGCTATCATCAAACTCAAATGAAGGAAGGGGATGAATATAAAATAGCCTTTAGGACTAAAAGAGGGTTATACCACTTCTTGATCATGTCATTTGGGCTTTCAAATACGCCTGCTACTCTTAAAGCACTCATGAATAAGATATTGCAGCCTTTCTTATTCAAAAGAATCCTTGTATTCTTTGATGATATCCTCATTTATAGCAAATCCAAGGATGATCATTTGATACATGTGTGAGAGGTCTTTGATACATTACGAAGACACACATTGTTTGCCAAAATGTCAAAGTATTCTTTCATGGAAGATGAAGTGGAATACTTGGATCACATTGTGGGAGAGCAAGGCATTCATGTGGATCCTAACAAGGTGAAATGTGTCAAAGAGTGGCCTATTCCTACAAATTCTACTTTCTTGAGAGGTTTCCTTGGATTATCTTCATTCTATAGAAGGTTTATAAAAAATTATGCTCATGTGGCAGCTCCTTTGACCGATAGGCTGAAGAAAGAATCTTTCTTTTTGGACTCCATAGCCGACAAGAGCTTCAATGAGCTGAAATCTCTATTAGTTTCAGCACCTATTCTTGTATGCTCGGATTTCTCTAAGGAATTTATTATATGTATGGATGCTAATGGAAGAGGAATTGGGGTTGTTTTGTATCAAGACCATGGAGTTATAGCCTATGAAAGTCACAAGCTTGATGACAAGGAGCGTCAACTATATGTCTATGAACAAGAGATGTTGGTAATTTTGCATGCTATCAAAAAGTGGCATCACTATATATATGGCAGCCATTTCAAGGTGAAGAGCGATCACTATGTGCTGATATACTTCCTTTTCCAACCAAATTTATCCCCTAAACAAAGGAGGTGGCTAGCTACTCTTCAAAGCTATGATTTTGAAATATCCTACATGGCTGAAAAATATAATGTTGTGGCAAATGCTTTATCACATATGTGGGCATGTTCTTTATCTTCAATTTCAATTGTACATAGGGATTGGATTCATGACATCCAAGAAAAATATTTGCTTGATGAGCAAGCATCAAAGATGATGAAGGAATTTCAGCAAGGAAAAGGAGAAGAGTATCACAATTTCAATTGGCACAATGGCCTTTTATGGTATCATGGTAGAGTCTACTTGACACCACAATCCTCTTTCAAAGACCGTATTTTACATGAGATGCATTCTTCACCTTTAGCGGGTCATCATGGGCTATTCAAAACGTTTGACAACATCCATATGAGATTCTATTGGAAGGGAATTTGACGGGATGTCAAGGACTATGTGATGCAATGTCTTCCGCGTCAACAAAATAAAGACTCATCTCTTCTACTCGACGGCTTACTTCAACCAGTCCCTATTCCTCAAGGCAAGTGGACTGATACCTCTATGGATTTTATCGTGGGATTGCCTACAAATAACCATGGGTGGATTAGCATTTATGTGGTAGTTGATCAATTGACTAAATTAGCCCATTTCATCCCTACTAAGGCCCAATTTATAGCAAAGCAAGTGGCTCAACAATTCATGGAATGTATTTTCAAACTTCATGGTTTGCCAATGAAGATCGTGTCTAATCATGACACTAAGTTTATGGATACCTTTTGGAGGAGTTTGTTCACTTCAATGGTGACTCTTTTGACTCCTAGTATTGCATATCACCCACAAATGGATGGGCAAACTGAAAGAGTTAACAAATGGCTAGAAGTTTATTTGAGGCACTTTTGCCATGAGACACAAAATGCATGGGACCAATGGCTCCATCTTGCGGAGTTTTGTTACAATAATACTTACCATATGAGCATTAGAATGTCTCCTTTTGAAGCTTTATATGGCTACAAGTACAAGTACCCTCCACATTGTTTCATGAAGATGTAAATCCACAAGCTTGTGACAAGGAAAAAACATGTCAAAGTGATAAGGAAAAGGATAAAGTAGAGGAAGGAGAGACACTACAGTTGAATAAAGGCAAGGAAAATTTGAGAAAAAGAGGTCATGGAAAGAGTACAATGAAATTAGGGCATTTTGTGTTGAGTGGCTTGCTAGTTTTTGGTGGGTTGAAATGGTGGAAGGAGGGGGAAAAGTAAGATGTAAAGTGTGTGAGCGTGTGGAAAAAAAAACAAAAGTAATGGATTGTAAGTTGGGCATGATTGAGAAGCATGAGGGTAAGCGCTATACACGAGTGGGTGAAGGTGATAAAGAGATAGAAACAAAAATTTGGGCAATTAGAAATAAATAAAAAGAAAATGACAAGAAATATTATGAAACCTCAAAACTAAAAGAGAAAAAATAAACACTTTATTGGTTTATGGAGGATCAGACAAACCTAATGCTTTCAATTTAAAAAAGTCAATTTGCATGCATCCTTGATTTACTTAAGAAAGGAACGCCCAGTGCTAATCAAGCATTGTTCTACTAGAGAAGGATGGGAAATAACATAATGCATACATGAAATGTTTTGAATAGAAGGTCAGGTTTGAGATTGTAGAAAGTCAATTTGTTGCTTTGAGCTTGGATGAGGTGACTGCGAATGACAATACACAATGGTTAGCAATGCATATTTAATTTGTGAAATAATTTCAAGGAGAGGTTAGATATTTATGTGTAACAAAGATATAAGGATCATTTATTGTAGAAATTTTACTTCATCTAATTACTAGAAACTTAGACAAGTATGGCGGTTTGTAGAGTGAAGATCTTGTGCCAAAGCTTGTTTGTGTGGGTTGTGATGATGCAAGCATGTTACAACCATTTATGGTGTGGGGATTCATTGCATGGCACATAGAACTAATCTAGTAGGGAAAGTTATTACAAAGATTAGGCTTGTGTAAAAAATAGAAAATATTTGTTCATAGTGTCTATAACTTCTTTTGTCACTCAGCAAATAGAATGAATGAGTTCAAAAGAGAGTTATAAGGTTGGAGCCCCAAGAGGAACACCAAGGAAAAGGGAATTCTCTTGCAAGAAAATCTATCTTGTAACATCAACAAGATTTTTTATTAGGTTTCATATGATCACAATGAAGAAAAGAACACCAGGCACAACAAATCTTCATGCAGCATTATGTAGATCTCCCACGGATTTGATAGAATCAACCATATTCTTCAATATCTTCACAAAATCCATCAATATAACAAAGAAAGCAAAGGAATACACCATCTTTGAATGGAAATACATCACATAGTATTCATCTTCAATATCTTCATAGTCTTCTCTCTCAATCTCTCATATACAATCACTCTGTTTTAGTAGAATTGGCTATCTCTGACTCTCTCTCTCTCTCTCTCCATCAATAATACATCATATCCTCACTACAATCTCTCATAATCACTCTCAATAATCCTTCTTAGGTCGTGGATACCCCTCCCAAGAGGTATGTCTGATATGAAGAGTCACCAGAGCCACTACAGTGTCCTTTCATAGCTCACCACTGTCACTTCACTCCAGTCTTTACTTGAGTCTTCAGCAGCTACTTCTTTCACTTCTTTTAGCTCTTTTGCACTTGTATTCACCTCTTTCCAAGGCTAGAAAACTTTCCCAAGCTACACATACATTCTACAGAACACATACAGAAGGTCTACAGAACCAATCACAGTACAATACCAGAACATCGACAGAACAGAGACAGAAGATCTACAGAAGGTCATCAAAACCTCATAACTCATACTAAAACCATTCCAAACCATAAAAAATCACTCAATAAGCTTTCACAAGATCTCAATCTTCATCAATCATCAATCCATGCTTCATACAGAAGACAATCAGAACAAAACAGAAGCTATACAGAACCAATTAGAACCTATCAGAACATCACAGAACATCATCAGAACTTCACATCTCCACTCAAAATCATCATAAACTTCCAAAACATAATCAATATCATCCAAAACACTCTCAAACCTCTTCCAAACCCAATCAATCATCTCATAAAATCAACCATTCAGCTCTCAAAAACAACAAAAATCAGCCAAAAAACAGGTCATTTCAACACTCAACAAAGGTTAAACAAAGGGGAAAAAAGTTATTAAGAGATGTGGAAACATATTGGATTTCACTACATAGGCATATACTCAGATTGTTTGAAGAATATCAACCACTAGTTTGTAAACTAGAAAAGGATTATCCAAATAACATGGAAGCTTATAGTGTTTATGAGGAGTTGGTTGATGTAGAAATTATTTTGGGGATTCCTTGCTTGATTTTGAAGATGGAGAAAATGAGCTTTCCGATTAAGCTTGCACAATCCCACAATGTATATATACTTGATTTTTTGAAATGTGTTGAAAATGTGGTAAAGTTACTAAAGCATTTGTATCATCCAAGCACAGGTTTTCAAGGAGAAGAATTAAAATTGTGGACAAAGCTGGTGTATGGAAATAGTGAAGAAAGTTGGCTTGATTTGAATGAGAATGATGGTTGCATGGTTGCGCATGGGAAAACTTATCCTCTTAAAGGAGGAGTTACTAGTGATGGAAGTATACATTTTAGACATGCAACAATATCAAATGATATATTTTTGGAGACCATTGAGAATGTAAAAAAGGAATATAATTGTCCATGTAATCTTTTGATTCAAGAAATAAATGAGAGATTGCCATCTCATGATGTATTGAAAGCCTTTTCTATTATCTATCCACAATCTTGGTATTCTAGCTCTTGTGAGATAGATTTTGAGAAACATTTGAAGATATTGCAAGCCACTTATTGTGTTAGTAGAGAGATGCATAGCAAGAATGTGGCTTGTCTCTTAGATGGTGTAAAGCTAGATTCACAAAGTATCTTCTTTATGACCGTGATGAGGTCACATGCTCAAAAATACCCTTTACAAGATTGTAAAGATATTTCAGCCACAACCCCATGGAAGAGACTTGCTCAAGGACCTCATTTACTCTCTCAAATATTAGAGTATGATGAGCTTGGTAATCTTGCATTAGTGATGATAATTGGCAATGTGGAGGATGAACACACATTTAGTATACTGAATTATATAAAAAATAAGAAAAGAAATAGTTTGGATAAGCATTTGGATATATGTGTGAGATATTTTGAGCAAAACTTCTATCATTTCACAACATTTCCCTTCAATGAAATAATCAATACTTGAAATAATCAACCAATGCATATGAGATATCACAACTTGTGCATTGATGATGTTGAATGGGACAGTGATGAGATTAGTGACATAGATAGTGAAGGTGAGATGGAAAATCTTTCGAAGATAATCAAATGCTTTGATTTTGTGACTTTGTATATGAAAATTTGGTGCTCTGATGGGAGGTTTTTGATGTCGTATGCATGAGAAATGCTATGCATTTGTCTGATAGTGAATGGAAAGTGGAAACCATGTAGTTGCAACTTGCAGATGAGATTGTATGGATGTACATTGGAATAATATTGCTCAACTACCATGGTTGTGCCATGTATGCAAGAGATGAACTAGTTCTTTAACTAGTGGTTACAGATGATGTATGCAGCAATGCTTTATGATTCGACTATTGTCTCATCTACAATGTATGGATCAATGCTTTTAAAAGAGTCTCAATTATGCATTCGTATGTAAGAGCATCCTTATTGCTACAAATGGAACTTTTATTAGACATACATGCACGTGGATATAGTTCAATGGCTCATTTCATGTATGCTCTCAAGCTATTATGCAACCTTTTTAACTATTAGAATTAAGAATATTACTTGTAAGTTCTATTTTCAAAATTAATGCAATTTGTTCTTTGTTTTTTCATTCTTGTGTACTAATTCTTCATGTAGGTAGAGAGACTTGGTGTAACCACAATGTGGTTAAGGGGTTTGATTCCCGCCTCTCTTAAGATTATTTTAGGTACACTCCTTTACATTAGCCACACACCATTATAACAATAGAGTTTTATTTATCTTCACATATGCAAAAATTTTATTTTAAATCTCACTCTGGTTGTTATTGCATAGCAAACACATTATTCTAAGTCACAAATCATTAATTGTGTGAACATGATGAAGTGCTATAATTTTTTACATTTGTCCAAGAATGTGATAATACATTTTATGGCTTTGAATTTGCTCGCCAAAGTGATAATATTTTACAAAATTTTGACTTAGCTCTCCAAAGTGACTGTTTTTCGAAGGATTTTGACTTTCCTCGTCAAATCATTGATCATGGAGGACTAAGGGAGGGTGGTCCAAAAAAAAACATTGCTAAGGACATTGCAAAGAGCAATGATAAAGTTTTATATGCTAGAGCATGCAAAAGCAAATGGCATTGCCATTTTTGTTATCAAGTTGGATGAAACTGAGATTGTGAAGGGCAAGAAAATGAAGAGAGTTTCTATCACCTTGAAGAATAGGGCTCTTTAGCTATGCATCGAGGGGGGGGGGGGGGGGTGAAGGCTTGGATGGCTCACTACACTTCAGTGTGAAATAAAAGCAAGACATCTAGTGGTTGGGAGCATTTCAAGTTGACACAGAAGATTTTCACGTGTTGGATTGGGTGTTTCAACAAACTTCTATACCTGAGGTAATAAGTGCTCAACAATCAGGGGAGGGACTAAGCATCGAAGGGTTTGGATAATATTAAGTGGAGTGGCATATGGCCATAGATTTAAAGACACTAAAGTGCATGTATAATGTGTCAAAATGTTCTTGCATTTCTTGCATGGCCATGGCCAAGGAGTGCAAATCTGCTTGTTGGAACAAGGCACCCAACAGTGTAATATTCCCAGGCAATAAAAGTTAGTTGGTTAGTTCAAAAGTTAGTTAGTCAATTAATAAGTTAGTAAGGTTACTAACTAAAGTAAAAAAATTAACTAATATTAATAACTAAATAACATTTAAAATAAATATATAAATAAAATCGAGAGTCATAACTCGATATTTTTATGAATTAACAAGGACCATAGCCACCCTTCATGGAAGTTATAACATGAACAAGAGAGATGAGCTATATTAATCACTAATGTTAATATTCATAGTAAGGATGGTCTAAAAATATTAGAATTTTGGACAAGACTAGAATATTTTAGATATTTTAGATATTATCCTTTAAAAGAGAGAGAGAGAGAGAGATATGGAGATTTCTAGAACTGGATGTCATTTAAAAGAAAAGACAAGTGATGTGTTAGTTAGTTTGAAGATTTTATAAAAAGAAAAATAAAGAAAAGTGAAGGGCCAAATTGGGCGCGCTGCGATCGCAGTCTACAGGCAGTAGACAACACTTCGAATAGAGAAAAGGAGTGAACTGAGAGCTTTCCAATCAAGTGTCTTGTGGTTTTACCCCCCTTTCGAGGCCAATGGAACCATCAGATTTATGATCCCCCTGCACAAAGAGCTCCTCTTCTCAACCACAACCCTTCTTCTCCAATTCACTATAAATAAGAGGCATGGGGGGCACTTAGGGAGACATAAGGAGACCCCAAGAGGCTATGAGAGAGAGGTAGAGAAAGAGAGGAAGAAGGATACTTCTTCAAGAGACTGCAAGAAGAAGCTAGAGAGAGAGAGAGAGAGAGAGAGAGAGAGAGAGAGAGAGAGAGAGAGAGAGAGAGAGAGAGAGAGAGAGAGAGAGAGAGAGAGGAAGAGAGGAAGAGAGGAAGAGAGTTAGCTCAAATCCCTTGTCTCGATCTTTAGCTAAGCCATATTCTCTTATGCTCTCTCATCTTAAATCTTTTCCACCTTCCCTATCTCTCGAACCATTCATGGATGATGGCTCCAAAGCAATGAAGTGGAAAAACCATGGGGACCAATGCAACCGATCAAGCAACAGGTATTGCCAATTATACGGGAGTGCCCGAGGTTGTGAGAGTTGCCACTACCAACGGAACATCGGGTGTGGCTAATGCGAGCGCGAGTAAAGACAAAGTTCCTAATGTGGCCAAACTAGGTTATTCATTACTAGATTATTATTTTGCTATATAAGTCATAGAATCAGGTTAGAATTAAGTCATAGAATCAGGTTAGAATTAATTGCCAAAGGTTATTGTACATATGTTTTTATGCGCATTCGATATAGTTATGGTCAAACGTGACAAGGTTAAGAGTTGACTAGAGACAGTTATAGAAACTGATTGTCTATTTAAGAGTCCTATAGGTAATCTCGTTGAGTTATTGACACAATATATTTCTTTAAGGAATTTCACCTATGTTGGATAAGTGAGCCTCGAGGTGAGCCCAAACGGCAAATTCATGCCTTTCTTAACATGTTATAAGAGATGTACTCAACACTTCTTTATGGGGAGGAGAATCCTCATTAGAATGTAAGGTTGCCTTAGGATAAGGTTTACCTTGGCTATGTGAAGCTGTGAATTACATGTTGGGGTGACTGTCATTGCATCATTTGATATACATTTGAAAGGACTATTTGTGTTTGCTAGAGTCTAGATATCTAATTGAAATTATTGTCAAACATAATAAAAGAAAGGATCGCGCTAGGCTACCCCAAGCTAGCGGCGAGACCCTACTCCAAGGGGGTCATGATTATTGCTACGAGAGGCTTGGACCGGCTCCATAGGTGAAAGGTCTATTATTAGTAGGGATAGTCTCAGATAGTAGGAATTGTAGGTGCCAAAGGGGACTTTGGTTGTAAATCCTACATTGTTCCAAGAATCTAATGAGCCCCTTCATGACCCAGGATGGGATCATGGAATCCTAAATACTAGTTATGAGGGTGGAATCTTGGTGGACAGAATATCCTTATGGAATTCTGTGTATCTTCCGTTGGGACGAAAAGATGAATTGTAATAAACTTCCAATATAATAAAGATGTTGCTTTACTGTTCGAATTGTATGCGTGTTGGTGAGATAAATTATGTGAAGGAACCTCTGACTTAATGGATTTATTAAGGAAGCTGGTTGTATATGTTCCAATAAATGTATTGTAGGTAATTAAAAAACTAAAGATGACCCATCATCAAAGGAAATCAGGTGGGCATAACCCCCGACGGGTCCGTCCAATCGTAGGGTGGTCCCGGTTAGCTAGGAGCTTTTCAAAATCGGCAATAGAAATAGGAAGACAATAAATTGATCATTAGGTAGAACTGACTTGCATTGTTTTAGGGGGCCGGAATGGGATTTTTCCTTATGGGCAGGAGGGTTGACGTACTGCACTCCCCTCCATCTCCCATCTTCTCTGAACCAAGTGCAATGGCAAGTCCGCTTCAGATCGAGTAACTTGAAATTACTTATGCTAGCTGGCTGCTAGGAGGCCCATCCTTTTTTAGGAACGCAAAACTTCAAGTGGATCATAGTGAGTTTGGTTGGAACTCTCCCGTTGCGAAGTAGATTCAGTAGGGTCTAAGTGACAAACCCCATGATGTTCCAAGGGAGCATCGAGTGGCATCATTTTTGGAAAACCTACTGATGGACTACTAAAAGGTGTGTCGTGGATTGAGACTAGTGGACACCTCACAAACAGACACGCCAAAGATCCAAACTTTCAGGTCTTTCTAGATATCCCCTTAACAAACATCCACATGTCCACATTGCAAGCCTTGTGAATATTAGTTGAGAAAATTGTGCATCTATACATTGGATTTGCATGGAAATTGCAACCTTAGAAAGCTAAGAATGTGCTATGGGGACTATTGAGAGGGTTTTGTCAAACATTGGTATCCATCAAGGAAATTTTGTGATCGAGTAGATCCTCAGGCATCTGAAAATGGAAATAGTGTTCCTAGAAAACCCTTGATAGGTGGGATTAAGGCCAGAAGGTTTTTGGGCTTCCATGGCAATCTTGGCTACACAATGCAGTCAAAGATCATGGGGATGATGGAAGATCAAGAAGTACAAAGGCCAAAGTCTAGGAGGCATTGGACACAATGTTCCTATATTGTGATAAAACAACCTAGCCATTGAGGACCTCTCAGCCTCCGAGAAGGCCCTCAACAAGTTCAAAAACTCCATGAAGGATACTTGGGGAGAGAATAATTTCATGCACTACATGGTAAGCAAGTTCAAAAACTCCATGAAGGATACTTGGGGAGAGAATAATTTCATGCACTACATGGTAAGGAAGTTCCTTTGACTTTTAAAAAAAAATTCAAAGAAAGGAAAAGTAAATATAGGGTCTCAAAGACACCTGCAAAATGGGTCACTACCAAGTGATATGGGGCCATTCCTCTTTGAGGGTGGTGCTTTTTCCCCTTGGTAGTGACCCTTTGTAGAACTTACTACTTAGCACTTAATTAATTCCATCTCTTTTCTAATGCACATAATATTATTTATAGCCGCAGACCTTGGTTTGTGAGGTAGTGCATGAATTTGTTGATTTGGTCTACCTAGGGAATGAAGAATTCTCAATACCAAGCAAGGATCACATACTTTAGGCATACAAGACACAACAATGATGCACAAAAGGTGAACAACCTACTAGAAGTTTTCCAATGGGAGAACAAGGTTAGAAGAAGCAAAAAGGACATTCGAAAACTTAGACATTGCTCTTGCATTAAAAATATTGTTAAAAAAGAGACAAGAAGCATACAATAATTCATGTGAAAACAATGGATTGCCTCTAGGGAGAGACAAGGCCAAAGATGGGGCTCAAGGAGTAGATAAATACGCATTCATTCCTTGATACATGGCCTGGAAGGGGGTGATTTCATCTTCTTTACTAGCATTTCCTCATGGTCATCACCCTCATCACCCGAGGTTGGCAATTGTATAAGTGGTGCTAGCTCTTTTGGAGGTAGTGACTCTATATCCAACACTCCTAGAGGAGCAGCCTCTATAGGAACCCTACACTTCATCCACCTCAAGGATTCTCATTTTGCATAAGGATGCAAGTCGCCTAGTTCTTAGATGCCCATTGCAATGGTATTAGCGGTATATGATATGTACTAAGGGGCCCTCAAAGAGACATTGGCATCCATATCCAATGACAAACACCTGTAATGCATGCCACTTCTTAACGAAACTCATTTTCTATGTATTCGCTAGAAGCATATATCCTCCACAAAACATGCTTAGCACCATGAGCACAAAAATGGAAAGCCTCACATTTTTGGAGACTATTCACTATGAAAAATTATAATCTATAATAGCAAAGCGATTTATTTAGATTAATACATAATCTTTCTCTAAAATACATTTCTTGATAGTGTGTTTGTGCATATGTACTTTTGTATGATCCAATTTGCCAATGTATTGTGAGAGAGTGACATCTTTTTTGTGGCTTGTTTTCTTAGAGTTGTTGCTGGAAACCGATGTCCTTGAGCCCCCTAATCATGCAAGGAAGTCATTGGGCTGTCCACTAGCAGTACCTCCTTGTAAATAAGCATTCTTAGAAAAGAAGCTAGGAACCATTGTAGACCAAGAATAAAAAGAGAACACAAACTAAATACCAATTGATTTTCATTGCTTTCAAGCAATCATGACGTCCACAAAGGGATTGTGCCGCCCCTTGGATTCTTGTGGCATTAATGTTTTATGCCATCCAATGTTCACTATGCCAAGCCTTTGCATTATTGCTCATCTTTCCTCTTGAATAGGCCATTGCCGCTACTCATAGGCCTTGGCCTCTGATTCAAGCCTTTCGAGGATATCCTCAGTCAAATTCCATTTTGCATCTTTGACTGTAGTGTTGGCCAAGAGATGCAGATCTACCTTGTCCATTGCCCACCCAGCCTCACCAAATTGGGCCAAGGTAGCAAGATGGTAATCCTAGTGGATGTCTAATGAAATCATTACCTCAAAAAAGTGAAGGCAAGAAAAAGATAGTCATCCTTAGCATATGAATCTAGTGGTAGCACATTCTCTAGTTTGGCAAGGACAGTAAATAGGGCTCTGTTAAAACTTTACCTTTGCTGAGAAAGCTCCATCGCCTCCTTCTCTGCATCAAAGGCTACGATCATCTCAGCCTCATCAACCTCTTTATAAGTAATAGTAGGTTCGCCTATCGCACCAACATGCAGTGCTTGTGAAGTCCCTTGCAATTTGTTCCAATTAGATAGGACATGCAAATAGCAAAGGAATGCAGAGGAAGAATGCACTAGATGACATCTCTTTGAGTGTACTAGGTAGTCCTCTATATCCCAGTGTGCACTGGTAGGTAATTTGTCTGATGCCCTTGCTATCTTCCTCTTGGCAACTTTGTTGGTGGTTGCAAAGCCATTCGGGTGAATATATTCCTCTACATCAATGATCAACGTGCTAGATGATGCAATTCTTCATAATTTCTCCATTTTCTTAGCCATCACATTTCCAAAGGAGCCCAATACTTTCTCAATAGAAAGCAGTGAGTTGAACATATGCGACAACTCAGGAGCACATGAGTGAGCGCCAACATTATAGAGGAACATATATAGATTTTCATCCTAGGTCTCCTCCATGCCATCCTCAAAGACTAGATCAATTATTCTATTTTCTATGCCCAATAGAAAATCTAAAAGTAGAAAATGATTCTCCAAGCTAAACAAACTACTTTGAATCCAGCATCCTTCTTGATGATGATCCCCCCACAGTGTATTCAAGTGCACATGAGGGTCAAGACCAAGAGACCCCTTTTTCTTGCCACCCGGCAAGGGGTATCCCTTGCTCGATGGTGACCCATTTGTTGTTTAATATATGCAAGGGTGAACAACAAATGATATAGGGCCCCTTGAACCTAGGTAGAAGCCTCCCTCACTTGGTGGTGAGCCATACTGCATTCAAGTGAACTAGTCAAAATCAAGTGATGGGGGAGATCTTTTGCCTAAATATAGGCCTTCCTTGCTTGGTGGTGACCCGTGAGGGTCAACACCAACAAGTGACATAGAGGCCCTTGTCCCTAGAAAGAAGCTTCCCTTGCTTGATGGTGACCCATACTGCATTCGAGTGAATACCATGTCAAAATCAAGAAATGTGAGAGCTATTTGGCCTAGATAGAAGTCTCATTTGTTTGATGGTGACCCGTGAGGGTCAACACCAACCAATATAGGGGCCCTTGACCCTATCTAGGGAATGAAGAAGTCTCAATACCAAGCAAGGATCACATACTTTAGGCATACAAGACACAATAGTGATGCACAAAAGGTGAACAACCTACTAGAAGTTTTCCAATGGTAGAACAAGGTTAGAAGAAGCAAAAAGGACATTCGAAAACTTAGACATTTCTCTTACATTAAAAATATTGTTAAAAAAGAGACAAGAAGCATACAATAACTCATGTGAAAACAATGGATTGCCTCTAGGGAGAGACAAGGCCAAAGATGGGGCTCAAGGAGTAGATAAGTAGGCATTCATTCCTTGCTATGTGGCTTGGAAGGGGGTTATTTCATCTTCTTTACTAGAATTTCCTCATGCTCATCACCCTCATCACCTGAGGTTGGCAATTGTATAAGTGGTGCTAGCTCTGTTGGAGGTAGTGACTCTATATCCAAAACTCCTAGAGGGGCAGCCTCTATAGGAACCCTACACTTCATCCACCTCAAGGATTCTCATTTTGCATAAGGATGCAAGTCGCCTAGTTCATAGATGCCCATTGCAATGGTATCAGCGGTATATGATATGTACTAAGGGGCCCTCAAAGAGACATTGGCATCCATATCCAATGACAAACACCTGTAATGCATGCCACTTCTCGACGAAACTTATTTTCTATGTATTCGCTAGAAGCATATATCCTCCACAAAACCTGCTTAGCACCATGAGCACAAAAATGGAAAGCCTCACATTTTTGGAGACTATTCACTATTGAAAAATTATAATCTATAGTAACAAAGAGATTTATTTAGATTAATACATAATCTTTCTCTAAAATACATTTCTTGATAGTGTGTTTGTGCATATGTACTTTTGTATGATCCAATTTGCCAATGTATTGTGAGAGAGTGACATCTTTTTTGTGGCTTGTTTTCTTAGAGTTGTTGCTGGAAACCGATGTCCTTGAGCCCTCTAATCATGCAAGGAAGTTATTCGGTTGTCCACTAGCAGTACCTGCTTGTAAATAAGCATTCTTAGAAAAGAAGCTAGGAACCATTGTAGACCAAGAATAAGAAGAGCACACAAACTAAATACCAGTTGATTTTCATTGCTTTCAAGCAATCATGACGTCCACAAAGGGATTGTGCCGCCCCTTGGATTCTTGTGGCATTAACGTTTCATGCCATCCCATGTTCACTATGCCAAGCCTTTGCGTTATTGCTCATCTTTCCTCTTGAGTAGGCCATTGCTGCTACTCATAGGCCTTGGCTTCTGCTTCAAGCCTTTCGAGGATATCCTCACTCAAATTCCATTTTGCATCTTTGACTGTAGTGTTGGCCAAGAGATGCAGATCTACCTTGTCCATTGCCCACCCAGCCTCACCAAATTGGGCCAAGGTAGCAAGATGGTAATCCTAGTGGATGTCTAATGAAATCATTACCTCAAAAAAGTGAAGGCAAGAAAAAGATAGTCATCCTTAGCATATGAATCTAGTGGTAGCACATTCTCTAGGTTGGCAAGGACAGTAAGTAGGGCTCTATTAAAACTTTCCCTTTGCTGAGAAAGCTCCATCGCCTCCTTCTCTACATCAAAGGCTATGATCACCTCAGCCTCATCAACCTCTTTATTAGTAATAGTAGGTTCTCCTATCGCACCAACATGCAGTGCTTGTGAAGTCCCTTGCAATTTGTTCCAATTAGATAGGACATGCAAATAGCAAAGGATTGCAAAGGAAGAATGCACTAGATGCCATCTCTTTGAGTGTACTAGGTAGTCCTCTATATCCCAATGTGCACTGGCAGGTAATTTGTCTGATGCCCTTGCCAACTTCCTTTTGGCAACTTTGTTGATGGTTGCCAAGCCATCCGGGTGAATATATTCCTCTACATCTATGATCAGCGTGATAGATGATGCAATTCTTCATAATTTCTCCATTTTCTTAGCCATCACATTTCCAAAGGAGCCTAATACTTTCTCAATAGAAAGCAGTGAGTTGAACATATGCGACAACTCAGGAGCACATGAGTGAGCGCCAACATTATAGAGGAACATATATAGATTTTCATCCTAGGTCTCCTCCATGCCATCCTCAAAGACTAGATCAATTATTCTATTTCCTATGCCCAATAGAAAATCTAAAAGTAGAAAATGATTCTCCAAGCTAAACAAACTACTTTAAATCCAGCATCCTTCTTGATGATGATCCCCCCACAGTGTATTCAAGTGCACATGAGGGTCAAGACCAAGAGACCCCTTTTTCTTGCCACCCGGCAAGGGGTATCCCTTGCTCGATGGTGACCCATTTGTTGTTTAATATATGCGAGGGTCAACAACAAGTGATATAGGGGCCCTTGAACCTAGGTAGAAGCCTCCCTCACTTGGTGGTGAGCCATACTGCATTCAAGTGAACTAGTCAAAATCAAGTGATGGGGGAGATCTTTTGCCTAAATATAGGCCTTCCATGCTTGGTGGTGACCCATGAGGGTGAATACCAACAAGTAATATAGAGGCCCTTGTCCCTAGAAAGAAGCTTCCCTTGCTTGATGGTGACCCTTACTGCATTCGAGTGAATACCATGTCAAAATCAAGAAATGCGAGAGCTATTTGGCCTAGATAGAAGCCTCCTTTGCTTGATGGTGACCCGTGAGGGTCAACACCAACCAATATAGGGGCCGTTGACCCTATCTAGGGAATGAAGAAGTCTCAACACCAAGCAAGGATCACATACTTTAGGCATACAAGACACAACAATGATGCACAAAAGGTGAACAACCTACTAGAAGTTTTCCAATGGTAGAACAAGGTTAGAAGAAGCAAAAAGGACATTCGAAAACTTAGACATTGCTCTTGCATTAAAAATATTGTTAAAAAAGAGACAAGAAGCATACAATAACTCATGTGAAAACAATGGATTGCCTTTAGGGAGAGACAAGGCCAAAGATGGGGCTCAAGGAGTAGATAAGTAGGCATTCATTCCTTGCTATGTGGCTTGGAAGGGGGTTATTTCATCTTCTTTACTAGAATTTCCTCATGCTCATCACCCTCATCACCTGAGGTTGGCAATTGTATAAGTGGTGCTAGCTCTACTGGAAGTAGTGACTGTATATCCAACACTCCTAGAGGGGCAGCCTCTATAGGAACCCTACACTTCATTCACCTCAAGGATTCTCATTTTGCATAAGGATGCAAGTTGCCTAGTTCTTAGATGCCCATTGCAATGGTATCAGCGGTATATGATATGTACTAAGGGGCCCTCAAAGAGAGATTGGCATCCATATCCAATGACAAACACCTGTAATGCATGCCACTTCTCGACGAAACTTATTTTCTATGTATTCGCTAGAAGCATATATCCTCCACAAAACCTGCTTAGCACCATGAGCACAAAAATGGAAAGCCTCACATTTTTGGAGACTATTCACTATGAAAAATTATAATCTATAATAACAAAGAGATTTATTTAGATTAATACATAATCTTTCTCTAAAATACATTTCTTGATAGTGTGTTTGTGCATATGTACTTTTGTATGATCCAATTTGCCAATGTATTGTGAGAGAGTGACATCTTTTTTGTGGCTTGTTTTTTTAGAGTTGTTGCTGGAAATTGATGTCCTTGAGCCCTCTAATCATGCAAGGAAGTCATTGGGCTGTCCACTAGCAGTACCTGCTTGTAAATAAGCATTCTTAGAAAAGAAGCTAAGAACCATTGTAGACCAAGAATAAGAAGAGCACACAAACTAAATACCAGTTGATTTTCATTGCTTTCAAGCAATCATGACGTCCACAAAGGGATTGTGCCGCCCCTTGGATTCTTGTTGCATTAACGTTTCATGCCATCCCATGTTCACTATGCCGAGCCTTTGCATTATTGCTCATCTTTCCTCTTGAATAGGCCATTGCTGCTACTCATAGGCCTTGGCCTCTGATTCAAGCCTTTCGAGGGTATCCTCACTCAAATTCCATTTTGCATCTTTGACTGTAGTGTTGGCCAAGAGATGCAGATCTACCTTGTCCATTGCCCACCCAGCCTCACCAAATTGGGCCAAGGTAGCAAGATGGTAATCTTAGTGGATGTCTAATGAAATCATTACCTCAAAAAAGTGAAGGCAAGAAAAAGATAGTCATCCTTAGCATATGAATCTAGTGGTAGCACATTCTCTAGGATGGCAAGGACAGTAAGTAGGGCTCTGTTAAAACTTTCCCTTTGCTGAGAAAGCTCCATTGCCTCCTTCTCTACATCAAAGGCTATGATCACCTCAGCCTCATCAACCTCTTTATTAGTAATAGTAGGTTCTCCTATCGCACCAACATGCAGTGCTTGTGAAGTCCCTTGCAATTTGTTCCAATTAGATAGGACATGCAAATAGCAAAGGAATGCAAAGGAAGAATGCACTAGATGACATCTCTTTGAGTGTACTAGGTAGTCCTCTATATCCCAGTGTGCACTGGTAGGTAATTTGTCTGATGCCCTTGCTATCTTCCTCTTGGCAACTTTGTTGGTGGTTGCAAAGCCATCCGGGTGAATATATTCCTCTACATCAATGATCAACGTGCTAGATGATGCAATTCTTCATAATTTCTCCATTTTCTTAGCCATCACATTTCCAAAGGATCCCAATACTTTCTCAATAGAAAGCAGTGAGTTGAACATATGCGACAACTCAGGAGCACATGCGTGAACGCCAACATTATAGAGGAACATATATAGATTTTCATCCTAGGTCTCCTCCATGCCATCCTCAAAGACTAGATCAATTATTCTATTTCCTATGCCCAATAGAAAATCTAAAAGTAGAAAATGATTCTCCAAGCTAAACAAACTACTTTAAATCTAGCATCCTTCTTGATGATGATCCTCCACAGTGTATTCAAGTGCACATGAGGGTCAAGACCAAGAGACCCCTTTTTCTTGCCACCCGACAATGGGTATCCCTTGCTCGATGGTGACCCATTTGTTGTTTAATATATGCGAGGGTCAACAACAAGTGATATAGGGGCCCTTGAACCTAGGTAAAAGCCTCCCTCACTTGGTGGTGAGCCATACTGCATTCAAGTGAACTAGTCAAAATCAAGTGATGGGGGAGCTCTTTTGCCTAAGTGTAGGCCTTCCTTGCTTGGTGGTGACCCATGAGGGTCAACACCCACAAGTGATTTAGAGGCCCTTGACCCTAGAAGGAAGCTTCCCTTGCTTGATGGTGACCGGTACTACATTCGAGTGAATACCATGTCAAAATCAAGAAATGTGAGAGCTATTTGGCCTAGATAGAAGCCTCCTTTGCTTGATAGTGACCCGTGAGGGTCAACACCAAGCAATATAGGGGCCGTTGACCCTACCTAGGGAATGAAGAAGTCTCAATACCAAGCAAGGATCACATACTTTAGGCATACAAGACACAACAGTGATGCACAAAAGGTGAACAACCTACTAGAAGTTTTCCAATGGTAGAACAAGGTTAGAAGAAGCAAAAATGACATTGCTCTTGCATTAAAAATATTGTTAAAAAAGAGACAAGAAGCATACAATAACTCATGTGAAAACAATGGATTGCCTCTAGGGAGAGACAAGGCCAAAGATGGGGCTCAAGGAGTAGATAAGTAGGCATTCATTCCTTGCTATGTGGCTTGGAAGGGGGTGATTTCATCTTCTTTACTAGCATTTCCTCATGCTCATCACCCTCATCACCCGAGGTTGGCAATTGTATAAGTGGTGCTAGCTCTGTTGGAGGTAGTGACTCTATATCCAAGACTCCTAGAGGGGCAGCCTCTATAGGAACCGTACACTTCATCCACCTCAAGGATTCTCATTTTGCATAAGGATGCAAGTCACCTAGTTCTTAGATGCCCATTGCAATGGTATCAGCGGTATATGATATGTACTAAGGGGCCCTCAAAGAGAGATTGGCATCCATATCCAATGCCAAACACCTGTAGTGCATGCCACTTCTCGACAAAACTTATTTTCTATGTATTTGCTAGAAGCATATATCCTCCACAAAACGTACTTAGCACCATGAGCACAAAAATGGTAAGCCTCACATTTTTGGAGACTATTCACTATGAAAAATTATAATCTATAATAACAAAGAGATTTATTTAGATTAATACATAATATTTCTCTATAATACATTTCTTGATAGTGTGTTTGTGTATATGTACTTTTGTATGATCCAATTTTCCAATGTATTGTGAGAGAGTGACATCTTTTTTGTGGCTTGTTTTCTTAGAGTTGTTGCTGGAAACCGATGTCCTTGAGCCCCCTAATCATGCAAGGAAGTCATTGGGCTGTCCACTAGCAGTACCTCCTTGTAAATAAGCATTCTTAGAAAAGAAGCTAGGAACCATTGTAGACCAAGAATAAGAAGAGCACACAAACTAAATACCAGTTGATTTTCATTGCTTTCAAGCAATCATGACGTCCACAAAGGGATTGTGCCGCCCCTTGGATTCTTGTGGCATTAACGTTTCATGCCATCCCATGTTCACTATGCCAAGCCTTTGCATTATTGCTCATCTTTCCTCTTGAATAGGCCATTGCTGCTACTCATAGGCCTTGGCTTCTGCTTCAAGCCTTTCGAGGATATCCTCAGTCAAATTCCATTTTGCATCTTTGACTGTAGTGTTGGCCAAGAGATGCAGATCTACCTTGTCCATTGCCCACCCAGCCTCACCAAATTGGGCCAAGGTAGCAAGATGGTAATCCTAGTAGATGTCTAATGAAATCATTACCTCAAAAAAGTGAAGGCAAGAAAAAGATAGTCATCCTTAGCATATGAATCTAGTGGTAGCACATTCTCTAGGTTGACAAGGACAGTAAGTAGGGCTCTGTTAAAACTTTGCCTTTGCTACGAAAGCTCCATCGCCTCCTTCTCTACATCAAAGGCTACGATCACCTCAGCCTCATCAACCTCTTTATTAGTTATAGTAGGTTCTCCTATCGCACCAACATGCAGTGCTTGTGAAGTCCCTTGCAATTTGTTCCAATTAGATAGGACATGCAAATAGCAAAGGAATGTAGAGGAAGAATGCACTAGATGACATCTCTTTGAGTGTACTAGGTAGTCCTCTATATCCCAGTGTGCACTGGCAGGTAATTTGTCTGATGCGCTTGCTAACTTTCTCTTGGCAACTTTGTTGGTGGTTGCAAAGCCATCCGGGTGAATATATTCCTCCACATCAATGATCAGCGTGCTAGATGATGCAATTCTTCATAATTTCTCCATTTTCTTAGCCATCACATTTCCAAAGGAGCCCAATACTTTCTCAATAGAAAGCAGTGAGTTGAACATATGCGACAACTTAGGAGCACATGCGTGAATGCCAACATTATAGAGGAACATATATAGATTTTCATCCTAGGTCTCCTCCATGCCATCTCAAAGACTAGATCAATTATTCTATTTCCTATGCCCAATAGAAAATCTAAAAGTAGAAAATGATTCTCCAAGCTAAACAAACTACTTTAAATCTAGCATCCTTCTTGATGATGATCCCCCCACTGTGTATTCAAGTGCACATGAGGGTCAAGACCAAGAGACCCCTTTTTCTTGCCACCCGGCAATGGGTATCCCTTGCTCGATGGTGACCCATTTGTTGTTTAATATATGCGAGGGTCAACAACAAGTGATATAGGGGCCCTTGAACCTAGGTAAAAGCCTCCCTCACTTGGTGGTGAGCCATACTGCATTCAAGTGAACTAGTCAAAATCAAGTGATGGGGGAGCTCTTTTGCCTAAATATAGGCCTTCCTTGCTTGGTGGTGACCCATGAAGGTCAACACCAACAAGTGATTTAGAGGCCCTTGACCCTAGAAAGAAGCTTCCCTTGCTTGATGGTGACCCATACTGCATTCGAGTGAATACCATGTCAAAATCAAGAAATGCGAGAGCTATTTGGCCTAGATAGAAGCCTCCTTTGCTTGATGGTGACCCGTGAGGGTCAACACCTAGCAATATAGGGGCCCTTGACCCTAGGGAAAAGCCTTCCTTGCTTGGTGGTGACCCATACTATGTTCAAGTGAACACTACATAAAAAAGAAGTGCATGAGATCTTTGGCCTAGATACAAGCTTTCCTTTCATGATGGTGATCCATGAGGATCAACAGTAAGCGATAAAGGGGACCCTTGACCCCGAAGGAGAAGGCATCCTCACTTGGTGATGGCCCATACTATGTTCAAGTGGACACAATGTCAAAACCAAGTGATATAGGAGCTCTTTAGCCTAGGTAGAAGCCTCCCTCACTTGGTGGTGTCACATGATGTATTCAATTGAATACTACATCAAAACCAGGCAATGTGGGAGCTATTTGGCCTAGATAGAAGCCTCCCTCACTGAGTGATGTCCCATACTACATTCAAGTGCACTTGAGGGTCAACTCATATGGCATTCTCAATGCACACCTAGGTCAATAACAAGTGAAACGTGTGGCATTAGTGCATAGGGGTCCCCTAGCCCTAAAAATTCATAGAGGAGACTCTTACTTAGTGCCACAAAATTAGAAATAGCACAAACTTAGAAGTAGCTCACACCTATTGTATTGTTGAATGGCACCTTGCATGAAGAGCCAACATCCATCACTGGATGGGTTAGTTCCTTGATCTACCATGTCAAGGAGGCAAGGGCAATCGAGCGGGCCTAAAGAATGAGTGTAATGTTTTCCCTAAACCATAAGTTGTTTGCACATATATGTGCAATTATTCCTCTTTAAATGACATCCATAATGATAGGAGCATCCCTTTTTTTTAGGATTCTAATTTCTATATCCCTTTCTCTCGATGGAGATGGTGGGCCACAACACTATCTCCCACGAGAATCAATAACCCAAATTCATAAATGGAGACTGGGGATCAATTGCCCAAAAATACATGACCGTTCTCATCGTGCAATTATTATTATTATTTTTTGTTGAACCCTTGGGAATAAGCATGTGTTCCACCACGCATCCAAAACAAAGATAAAATTTTTCACTTGTTAATGAAAAAGTACTCATTACAAGTTGCACACACCCTTAACAAATTAATGCAAAAACACTCATTACGATTTGCCCATACCCTTAACAGATTAATGTAAAACACTTGATCCTCATGCCATAAACTAGTTATTGCAATAGACCCTTCAAATTGGACTCTGCATCATGCATTTTACAAATTTCTTACTCTTGCCTTCACTTGGTCCTCTACTCTTCCTCTAACCCTAAAGTTGTGTGTTCAGCCCTTGCATTGAGCCCTCTCCTAGAAGGAGTGTATCTTTGATCCATCTGCACTAAGAATTAGCCTCCCAACAAAGAGATTCTGCCACTACAATGCCATTTCTGTCGTGATCTATTCGTCGATAAGGCCATTTTTTGTTTCCAAAAAACATATTTGAATAGCAAGATAAACAATGCAAAAATAGCAATGTATTTTTTTTCATTGATATAGAAGCCAAATGAAGTGGAAAGTTGAATGTATTCATTATGAAAGTTCATCCTCAATTATTGCAATGTGCATGTTGATCCTACCTTCATAATGATCAAAGTTCACCATCTAGCCAAACATCAATATCATGTAATGAATTTTCAAAAAACTTCCTCATGTCTTGGTCTAGTGGCACTAGTTTCCCACAAAAATAGTGCCATCTTCTATACAAAAATGTCATGATGAAGTTTTTAGTGGCAATCGTGTACTTAAAGACAACACAATCTAGTTGTACCTTGTAAGTGATTCTATCTTGTACCTTTATATCCCAGCTTGCATCCACAAACTCTAAGATATTGTCTACATTTGGGTGCTTTACTAGGAACATGGTTCTTAAGGTTCAGACTTCAGTGCTGGAGAAGAAATCCACAAAAATGGCTACAAGCATAAAAGTGGATATTTTGCTTTGATTACTTGAAATGTTGGGCTTTAGGCATTTCTGCACCTTTGTGAAATATTTTGCACCTATAACTCTCACTTATTCTAGAATAATGGCCACTCCCTGCTCTTGAAATCTGGAAGGGGAAGGCTTGACAAGGCTTTCCATTGCCCACTAGAGAAAGGTGGTATGTAAAAATGGTTGTAAAAGAATGTGCCCCACTCCGCCAATGCTACTTTGGTCCTCTCTTTGTAAAGCTCTTTGTCAACATAGGTATGGATGACATCCACCAAAATATCTACCGCACATTCTATTGGCTGCCACACTTGGATGCTTGATGGTTAATAAGAAACACGGACCTTGAGGGATGCGAAGCTCAACCTCTCTGCCATAAGGCATAGTCCCATTCCTTTCCCCTAAAACAACATAAATCATGATTCTAACTCTATTGATGCTAGGTCTTCATAATCTCGTTATCTCGTCTTTTGAGAAAGTTCCCAGTTAGCTGAGACCACCCTTCCGTAGGACGGACCCAAGTCATGTCCACCACACTTTTCTCAGTTTGCTTAGTTATCTAGTTACCTACCACATTACGTTTGAAATGCAAAAGCAGCTTTCTTAATTAATCAATTTAATAACTAGTTCCTTCATGTAACTTAGGCATTGACACAAAAAAAATGTCAAGCAAGTTCCTTTTTCTCAAATATCTATTCTTTATTTAACATAATCCTAGAGTACATCAAGTACCATGCCTGAAGGCTATCGTAGCAATCTACAGGATTGCTGCTCCAAGTTCCACCTGTAGACTAGTTCATGGTCCTCGAGATCCCATCTCGAGTCACGTCGACCTCTTGTGCGGGATCTAGAGGCAAGAAATTTATAGCAGAGCCTCCCCTGGCATCCAAGCATCCTCCCACTCCAAGCAGCACCCACGGAGAGACCTCTCACAGCGGGTTAGGTCCATATACCCGGCGCGGCTAACAACCCCCTTGGATAGGGCCAGGCAGACAATCAGAGTTAGCTGTTCTTGCCTCTCCCTCCAGGCTTTTAACCTGAAGCATTAAGTGTTTTTCCTTGAATTAGTTCCTTGAGCAAAGGAGATCAAATAATGTACCTAAGTGTACAATCACAAACATTTCGGAGGCCGTTTGCACGACCAACTATTAAGGTGTGATTCCTTTTTCCCGGAAGCTCCCAGCATCCGATCCTAGATCTTTTTCCCAGATGCTCCCAGCTTCTGATCGTGGATCCTTCATGACTTGGTGAGATCCCAATAATTTCAAACAAGACGATGCAAGCAAATGTTCTTGGTATGTTAACTTATTTTGACTTGCTCTTTCCCTTGGGTTTTACCTTATGGTATCTTAACCCTAACCCAAAGCATTAACTGGTCAACCAAGGCAACGAACATGCCTTATTTGCAACCCAACCAAGGGTCTTTTATTCTTCCAGTTCTAACCAAGATCAGTTAACACACTTGGCAATGCAAAATTTTTCATCTAGGCCTTCAGGATACAGTCTAGATGCATGCTTTCCTTCCATTTCTCTTAGTGCGGTACTATGCAGAATTTTCCAATCAATCTTACCCAACATGCACATGGTGCATTTAATATATTTGTATATCCTAAACAACCCTTAACTCTCTTCATACCTGGCAACGAATACTTATTCCTAATGCGCCGGATCTCATGTGACTTGGGTATATGAAAGTCTAGGTTTCTATCCATCGGTGCAATTGCATCCTATGAACGGAAACTAACATTTCATGTGTTTATTTTAATCATGATTGCGAAGCATGAATTCTAGATGACTATTCATGCACTGAATTGGTTTAAAAACTATTATTTTATGTGAAATAATGAGAAAACCTTATCATTCCATGTGTGTAAAAGCTATCATTCCATACACAAAAACTTATGCGAACTCCGTACTCTACCATTTCATTCATGCAACCTATCACTTGGAGTAAAATAAATCCTAAGGCTCATTCTTGTTCCATGCATGTAACTACCCCTTTATTTCTTCTTCTTGAAATAATACAGAATATGCTTAACCAAGATTAATTATAAAGCCTAGAATATCAAAAGAATGTGGGTTTGATTCGTGATCATAGGGGCATTTGTTGTGTTGGTCGCTCCACTCGCCTCTCCCGCATTACCGGTACCAATGGTAGCTTTGGCACTTACACTTCCCACAACTCTCTTTTTAGGAGCCATTTACCACACGGAGTTTGGATAGTCCTGACCTTAATAGGCCTTCAAGACGACAAGCTCGGGAAAGGAAAGGTCGTGAGAAGGTAACCTTCGCCGATGAGGGGGTGACTTGAAGAGTGGCTCCTCAACACCTTCTCCACTCACCAACTCTCTCTCTCTCTCTCTCTCTCTCTCTCTCTCTCTCTCTCTCTCTCTTCTTCTTCTTCTTCTTCTCCTTCTCCTCTTCTCCTTCTCCTCTTCTCCTTCTCTCTCTCTTCCTCTTCTTCTTCTTTTCTCCTATTCTTCTCCTTCTCTCGCTCTCCCTCTTCTTCTTTTTTTTCTTCCCTTCTTCTCCTTCTCTCTCTCTCCCTCTTCTTCTTCTTTTCTTCTCTTCTTCTCCTACTCTCCCTCTCCCTCTTCTTCTTCTTCTTCTTCTTCTCTTCCTCTCCTCCTCCTACTCTCTCTCTCCCTCTTCTCCTTCTTCTTCACTTCTTCTTCTCCTTCTCTCTCTCCCTCTCCTTCTCTTCTTCTCTCTCTCTCTCTCTCTTCTTCCTCTTCTTCTGTTTTTTCTCTTCTTCTTCTTCCCTCTCTCCCTCTCCTTCTCTTCTTCTCTCCCTCTCTTCTTCCTCTTCTTCTTCTTTTTCTCTTCCTCTCCTTCTCGCTTTCCCTCTCCTTCTCTTCTCCTCTCCCTCTCTTCTTCCTCTCCTTCTTCTTTTCCTCTTCTTCTCCTTCCCTCTTTCCCTCTCCTTCTCTTCTTGTCTCTCTCTCCTCTTCATCTTCATCTTCTTTTTCTCTTCTTCTCCTTCCCTCTCTCTCTCCCTCTTCTTCTTCTTTTCTTCTCTCCTTCTCCTACTCTCTCTCCCTCTCCTTCTCACTAATCATGGGGGGAGGGGGGGGGGGTGGGTGGGTCCGTAGCTACCGGGCGAACGAGGAGGGGGGGAGTCTTTTGACGGAAGCCCAGGGGGGACCGTTGCTGCCGCACAGAGGGGGGGAGGTGACGAGCACGAGGGGGGGGGAGGACCTACCTGCGGACATCCAGAGGGGGAGCGTTGTGTGGACGAGGGAGGGGGGGCGCTGTATAGATGAGGGGGGAAGACCCCCTTTATAGGAGGGGGTGGAGGGTGGTATGGCCGCCACCCCTCCCACCTGGGGGGCTACATGCCCCCCTTCTACTTCATTTCACTCCCTCTCTCTCTCTCCCAACGTGCTGTCGGTGGGGAGAGAGAGGGAAAAAAATTGCACTAAAGTTAATATTTTAAAAAAATAAATTAAGGGGGGAGGCACCGTCGGGGGGGGGGAAGCATGGGAATATTACAATGCAACCAAAATGCACTAATAGTTGGGTCTATGGAGAGGAAGATTAGAGGTAGTGGGCTTAAGTTGAAGCTATTTATGCATGAAAACATGCTGCACCTGCACTTCTCTTATTGTCTTCTTCGAGCTACTAAGCCTAAAATCCGTTACCCTATCCTTTCATCATGATAAAAAAGGGTTGGCTATCAAAGATCTTTTTTGCTTTATTTATTGCATGATTATCCAACTTCCCTTCATTATGGTCAAGGGAACCCACTTGTACTAGTCATAGCATAATGAAAGTGACTATGGACTTGATGGAAGCACTAGATTTTCTGCATCGAGAAGATGCCTCCATAGAGAAGGAAGATGGAGGGTAGAGATGTGTGACTGAGTGGAGAGAAAACAAACATAAACTCCAAAGCTATAGACTAGAGGCAAAAGAGAGGAAATGAGCATTGAGCACTCAAGGATTTCAAATGAGGAGAGGCTTCTGCCACCTTTTCTCCCCTCAATAAGAGAAATGAATAAAATGTGATGGAAAAACCTTACTATTGGAAAATGACAATACTCCACTTTATTGTTGGAAGCGATAATTATTCTATTCATTTCGACAAAAATAGCAATATAAAAAATATCAAATTTATTTTCCAAGAATATGAAAATGATTTTCAAAAAAAAAAATCCATCACGAAAGTTATCTCTTCATTGGTGGAGTGCATACTCTCTCTACATGGTAAAAAGCCAAAAAGTGACCTCAAACTCCCGCTAATGGCAGCTATGGCTACCTCTCATTTAACCATTGCAGCTCTCCAAATGAGTATAGAAAAATCATTGATTTATCTTCTCATTGTAGTTTCTTTGCGAAAGTCTTGTCAGTGGCTCTAGGATCCTTGCAACAAGCCTCAAGTGAGCTCCACCTCATTTTCCTTAATCATCACACAAGCTCCATGAAGAAGAAGAAAGTAAAGAAGAAGAAGAAGAAGAAGAAGAAGAAGAAGAAGAAGAAGAAGAAGAAGAGGAAGAAAGAGCTTCTTCAACTAGTCCTTCACTCCACCCTCACACTCTCCTTCTCTCTATATCTCTCTCAATCTCGTCCTCTCTTACACAAGCAAGAAGCATGAAGAGAGCTCACAAGATTGCACACCACAAAAGTAAGCTTATCCATTCATTTTTTATAAATGGCCTCAATTTTAGGGCATCTCCTTTTGCATTTTCCTAGATAGCCTTTCGCTCACACACACACACACACAATTTACATTCTTTCACTTGTTTATCGACTAGCTTGGTCAAGATTAGTAACTACAATTTGCATGAGAGTGAGCGTGAAACTCTTGTACAAAAATAATTCCAAGTAATTTTATAATTTCAAAAATTTTACACACTAAGATATTTTTTATTTATGATTTTCTTGTACCTCTGTAATTTATAAATTTTTCTTTTGCCTTCTTCTACATACTACTTGGTTTCATCTTCATAAAAGGGGTTAATATTACCCCATCCTAGAGTTGTGATAGTCCCATGTATGGTTTGATGGGATCTATGTGTAGCTAGTGCTGATTGGAGGTATAGAGGATAACCATTATGAGAAGCCCAAGGAAAACACCTAATCTACCAAAAGAGTAGGCCTCATGGTGGCATCTACAATTCTCGTGCCCTCCAAAACTTGCAAGAAACATCATTCCTCTCAACAAGAAGCCATGCTCACACACACAAGAATCTGGCACACAAGAAATATGACCATCATCTTCATCTCTCCTTCTTCCATGGAAGAGATAAAGAAAGAAAGCACATGAAAGGAAAGAGAGCAAGAGTTGTTCCAAAACGGGAGAGAAAGAAATGAAGCGTGAGAGGAGAAGATAAAGGAAGAGAGAGGTTGTAACCACCCCAACCTCCCACCTCCCCAAATCACCTGACAAGCCTCCTCCTTTTCCTTTCTTGATATTATAAGATAGGGTTGCATACATTTTGGCTAAGGTCTAAAGACCCTTCAATTTTTGGAATAGGACAAAAGGTGTTTAACCATACTTTTCCTTTCATATTTTACATTGTGAGCCTTTGGACCCACACTTTTATATTGCTTCATATTTGATTTTTAAACAAGGTGGTACCAAAAAAAAAAAGTTATCTTGCAAAGGATGTTTCCACGTTGAGCACATTTTGGTGCCTATATTTGCACAAATTTTGTAGTTATCACATTAGTATCCTCATGCTTTGGACTAATGTTGGCAAGAATGAAATCAGCTTCGGGTGAGACTTTGAGGTAGGCTCAGTGTTGAGGTAGAAGAGGGAAGGGTCAAGATGATGTGGACCACCGATATCACTAGTTTTGTTGAGCTATTATTCAAGTTAGATTCTCAACATAGAAGAATGTGTGCACTTCCTAAGGGGGTGTCTACCTCACCATGCTATAACTTTTGTGCACATGTGAGTGCAACTAAGAGATGAGTATAATCTTAAGTAGGCTTAGAGTATTGCCTCACACTTGAGGACCCAGTTGGTGCTAGAAGAGGTGAGGTACAAAGCTCATGGTGATAGGTCTATCAATATTCTAAAGTTGTCATTCCCTTGAGGTGCCCATGAGTTTGTGAAGTGGGGAAGGGCTAGGGATTAAGGCCTCCTAGGTGCTGTGATTGTATGTGGCTCTTAGTGTTTTTTTTAATCTTTTCCCTTCTTCCCTTTTTTTGGAAGCAAAGTAATATATAAGTAAATGATGAGGCATTCATTGGGATTCTCTCTAATTCCTTGGGTAGTGATTGCAACTTGTGAACTAGTTGACATTTATGTCTTCTAGTAGCTCAAAATAATATGCCAATAGTAGTGTAGTACAAAGGAGAAAGGCTTACCATGGATACTTATCTATTCCTATATTCACATTAGTTATTCTCCCAAAACTTAAGTACCTATCTTTTGGCCCTTCTAAATTGGCATTGAATATCAAAGGGAAATAATATTTTCCATGTCTTGTAGGGTCATAGTCAACTATGTGCCTCCTAGGATAAGGCATGCAAGTGGGATTTTGTTGTTTGGATGGTAGTGAGCTATAGAAGGCTGCCCATGCTACCATGTTGTTATCCAAGATATTTCTTCCTTAGGTAGGTTGAGATCCATAACCCTTTATAGTGCTTGGCACATCTCAAGCACCTTGTCATACCAATAATCTATCGATTCTCATTGGGGGTCATGAATTTTTTGCTCAAACCAAAATTTTCCTCATCTTAGTGACACATGAATTTTTTTTGTGCAATTGTTAAAGGTGATACCTTTTTAATCCCATTGAGAAAGTTAAATGTTAATTACATAGGTGATTCTTGAGCCTCCCATTGTTCCCAAGCAGTGAGTTTCCTATCCCAACTGATTAATAAGTACTCCCCCCTCTACACAAATGATATATTTGGCACTAGTTGAGAAGTGGCACTAAACTTTCTTCTACTTTTTTCCACTTGTTCTCTTCTTCTTTGCATAGCTTGAGCAACATTTTCTATAGGGGTGGGTGCCCTTTTCATTTTTAAAGTGATTTCTAATTGTAGAGACTTTGGTTTCTCATGCTCTTCTTGTTTCCAATATGTTTTAAGTACAAGGGGTGATGATGGTAGTGTTTCCATGGTTCAAATGGGTTCTTTAGTGATGACTATCCCAATGATCCTCAATTCTTCTCTAGAGAGCCCCATTTCCTTAAGCCTTTGCACTTGTTCTTCCTTTATCATGTTATACTCTTGTTGGGAGCCTCTCACCTTGAGACTGTGCTCAAGTGCTTGCTTAGTGAAATATAGCTTCTTCTTAAGATTGTCCATCATGCCATCCTCACATGGCTTCCACACCTCAAGCAGTGTGTTAATGAAGCTTTGTTGCTAAACTTGCATCATTGTCTCTATTGCTTTAGCTCTTTCCATTGCCAAGCTTTTTTTACATTCTGCTTGCACTAAATAGGTGGCCATGTTTTGCAATGTATCCACATTATTTGTGCTTTTTCAAGGTGGTCTTTCTCCTCTTTAGCCATGCCCTTCTCTTGTTCATTTGGTACTTTGATGAGATAAAATTTTCCCTTATTTCCTTTTGACTTATGTTGATTGTGGCTTCCATTGCTACTTCTAGGTTTCTCGCCTCCTGTATTGTGGATCTTTAAACCTCTTGCTCCTCAACTTGGGTGGTGGCTTTAGAACCATGGCTTCAACATGAATATCCAATGTTATAGGCTTTGCTTGAGTTGCTTCCTATTCTCCAACTAAGCTTTGATTGAGTTGCTTCCTATTCTCCAACTAAGCTTGTCATGGGAGCATTGGTTGCAACTCTTTTACTAGGTGCTTTCTTGATTTAGAGCTTTTGTCATGTGGCTGGGATCCTTCTAAGAGTCTCTTTTAGCTCCAACTACAATATCTTGATTTTATGTTCTTTTTGCTCTTTTGATAATTCATGCTCTAGTGGTTTAATATGCATGGATGATACCTCTTGTATGCTATGCCTAGAGATTCATATGCTGATAGTTTTGCTCCTAGATGTGACTTCTTGGTGACTCCTTATATAATGGTTGTTAGCACATACTCAAACACTACTATAGTGACCTTGGTTTTTGCCCTTCTTTCTTTTTGTATCTCTACTTGCTCTATTGAGACATAGGTCTTGATTTTTTAGACTCTTGCGCTTTAGAGCTTAGTACCTTTGCCACATAATGGATGGTTTTTATGATATAGACATTGAGATTTTTTTTGTCCATCACTCGAGTAGCCACACTTTCTAGCATTGCTACTTAGATCTTGCTTATCATGGGGTTGTACTTGTTTCTATGTTGACTGCTGAAATGACTTGATTTTTTTCGTTGATTTGTGTTGTATTTGTGGACTGAATGGTTGATTTTTGATTGGTTTTCTATGTTGATTAGTTGATTTGGAAGTGTTCAAGAGAGTTTTGGATAAGGTTGATTAATTTTGAGAATCTCATTATAGTTTTAGAGAAGATATGATGTTCTGACATGTCTTGTCCTGATAGTATCTGATAGGTTCTGATTGGTTCTGTTGAGCTTCTATTTTGTTATGTTTCCCTTCTTCTGTATGAGAGGTTGGAATGATGATTAATGGATTTTAAGAGTCTTTAGAATCTTATTAAATGATTCTTGATGGTTTTGAATGGTTTTACTTGAGCTAAATGATTTTTGGTGACCATATGTATGGTACAATAGACCCTTTCTTGAGCCTCTGTCTCTATTTTGTTTCTATTCTATATGCCTATATAAATGCTATGTGGGATGAATGTTAGCTTGGAAAAGTTTTTTGATCTTGGAAAGAGATGAATATAAGCTCAAAATAGCTCAAAGAAATGGAAGAAGTAGCTGTTGAAGACTCAAGTAAAGACCTGGTCTAGTGACATTGTTGAGCTATGAAAGGAAACTATAGTGGCTCTGGTGACCTTTCATATTATACATACCTCTTGGGAGGGGTATCCACGACCAAAGAGGGATTATGGATGATTATTATTCATTATTCCAATGTACCATTGAGAGAGAGCATATATGAGAGAGATAGAGAGTAAGAGATAGCCAATTTTTGACAAAAAACAATGTATCTATGAGTGAGAGAGACTATGAAGACTCTGAAACTATTGAAGATGAATACTATGTGATGATTTTTATTCAAAGTGGAGTATTACTTTGTGTTCTCATGTTCTTTTGATGAACAATATAAAGAATATGTTGAATTTTTATTATGATAAATCTGTGGGAGAATTGTTATATGATGTTGTGCAAAGATTTGAGAAGATTGGTGTTGTTTTTCCTATTGTGGTTGATTAAAATATGAAGAACATGCTTGTTGATGATACAAGATAGATTTTTTTGCATGTTTTTGGTGCACAGTTGTGGAAAGCTACCAACACAGGCATCAAAAGAAGGGGCTAAAAATGAAGAAAATGGCACTGCTGCTGAGGGGAGAAGAATTCAATGGATACTTGAAAAGTTCCTTCTATCATTGAAGAATTGGAAATTATCATTTCCAAAGCCACTTTTTACAAGAAATTTATTCCACAATAGCAAAAACATATTACCATCTTGATACAGGCTCTATGTGGTCAACTATTTCCTCTCCCTTACTGAAGCAACAAAGGCATGCATCTTGGTGTTGTTTGGGAGCAAACTGAAGAGCAAAAAGAGAGAGAATGACCACCCGTGGGAGATTTGGCCTTCATTGAAGAGTTTTTAAGTTCACAAGAACAAGAAGGAAAAGACTATTCGTGGATACTCAATACCAAGTTACATGGGATCCAATTAGCAACCACTAGAAGCTAGTAGATAGAGTGTTCTTTACAACATACACTATTGAAACCATCAAAAGTTGGCATTACTATAATAATGGAACCACAAAAATGCTCAGAAGAATAAGTTTCAATACCTTCAAAAATGAATATATTCCCCTATGTAGTGGAATGAAAGTTGAATTTAGAGATGCTGAAAAGAAGAAAGTAGAAGAAATGTTGGCAAGATAGTCCTGCACAGACTAAGACCCTTCTGATTTTGTTCTATTGAGTATAGATAAATTGGGTGGAGCTAACTTCTTGATGAATGATGTGATCAAGAGGCAAGTACTCGAACAGTTCTAGAGGTACAGGAGAAGAGAGAAGGCAAAAATCAAAGCTAAAAACAAGCTAGCAACATAAGCCTCCATTGACACTCTAGCGGCACTTTTTACAAAAGTCTCCATGGCAACTCAAGGTCCCCTTCCTAGTTAGATCTATCCTAGAAATATTGATGACATGCCAAAAAATATAGCCTCATTGTCCATCTTTAAGGGAGAGTACAATGAAGGCCCTAATCTTCATGTAGCTAAGTTCATGCTAGCATGTGTAGCCAACAATGCAAGAACCCCGGAGCATTGCTTGGCAATATTCCCGCCACTTTCAAATGTGTGACATTTCAATGGTATGAGAGACAAGAAATAGGAACTTTTGGCACATGGGTTGGCCTTCCTCACTAAATTTCAAATGTGTGACATTTCAATGGTATGGGAACTTTCAGCACATGGGTCAGTTGGCCTTCCTTACTAAATTTTGGCATGAAGGTTTTGAAGAGTGGATGCAAGAGTCATTCATGAACTTAAGTTAGTCCTCTGCTAAATTAGTGGAAGCATATGTCTCTAGAATGGAATCCATACTAAAGAGATGGACCTTGGATGAAGGCATCCATAAGGGAGTTTTTCTTAGAGGTCCATAACCATAAGTTTGTAAGTTTGTGGAATCAAGAAGACTAGTCAACCTGTAAGCTGCAGAGAAAGGTGCAAGATTATATGATGAATTTGAAGCAAGGGTGTCGATGACCCCAGGAAGAGGAGCCTTACCTCCTCCCATGCCAAGAATAGTATATCCACCAAATGCAGTCCCAGGGATAGTTCCCTACCCCTATCCTCAAATGCAAACAATGTCGTAGTACAATGCACCAAATCCACAGTGGCTGCAAACAACAATACCTCAAATGATGGTTCAACCACAACAATAGTGGCCTCAAACAAATCCCCTAATGGTGACTCAACAACAAGAGTGGTGAGAAGCCCAAGGACAACACCTAATCTACTAAAAGAGTAGGCCTCATGGTGGCATCTACAATGCCCATGCCCTCCAAAACCTACAAGAAATATTCTTCCTCTCAAGAAGAAGCAATGCTCACACACAAAAGAATTTGGCATACAATAAATATGACCATTATCTTCATCCTCACTCTCTCCTTCTTCCATGGAAAAGATAAATCAAGAAAGCACAAGAAAGGAAAGAGAGGAAGAGTTGTGCCAAAATGGGAGAGGAAGAAATGAAGTGTGAGAGGAGAAGATAAAGGAAGAGAGAGGTTGTAACCACCTCAACCTCCCACCTCCCCAAATCACCTGACAAGCTTCCTTTTCCTTTCTTGATATTATAAGGTTGGGTTGCATATATTTTGGCTAAGGTCTAAAGACCCTTCAATTTTTGGAAGAGGATAAAAGGTGTTTGACCATACTTTTCCTTTTATATTTTAAATTGTGAGCCTTTGGATCCACACTTTTACATTGCTTCATATTTGATTTTTTAACAAGATGGTACAAAAAAAAAATGTTATTTTGCAAAGGATGTTTCCATGTTGAGCACATTTTGGTGCTTATATTTGCATAAATTTCCTAGTTATCAAGTGGAACCCTACTAAATGGAACCAATAATCACCAATCTCAACAATAGCTTTCAATCAAAATCAGAATAGAGGACCCTATACAGAGACCCAACTAGACTAGGTAGAGATTACAAAGGCTTTCCAAAACCCTACTGCAAGTACTTCAGGAGGTGAAAATTTTAAGGGCTACCTATCCAATTCAATTGCAAGTATCAAGGAGCTGATGGATGCAATTATAGAACAACTGTAGATATTGAAGGTGAATACGCCAATACATCTAGTCATGTAGAAGATGGAAGAGATGTGATACAATCTAATACATGGTGTGAAAAGTGCCATCAAGTAGGACACTTAGCCACTGAATGTACTCAAGAACCAACCATCCTTGGAGCCTTCTATTCATACAATTTAAGGAAGAACTATACAGAGGATATTTGCTCTTTGAAGGAGGTGCATGAAAGAAGGAAGAAAGATGAAGAAGCAAGATTCAACTTGTTGGAATCCAAGATGACTACCAAGGATAGGACTAATAGACAATTTCGTCCCAAATTTTATCCAAGGAGATTTCCTTCTCAAAAATTACAAATAGAATGATAGTCTAGCGGTGGCCAGAGATCAGAAATGAAGTGTTATAGATGTGGAGAAAAGGGACATATCTCACTATACTACCCAAACCGTAGAAGGTCAATGGACTACAAACCCTTATGCAGTAGATGCAAAGTAGAAGACCACATTGCAAAAGATTATCCCAGTCTAGCTTACGTGAAAGCTACCATTAATACCCAAAACAAGACCCAAGAACTTGCCTCCAACTTGGTGGAATTAGAAGTTACCCCAATAACACGTGCAAAAAAAAGAGAACCCACAGTTCCAAAAGAGAACATTCCCTCTACCAAAACGGTGAAGTTAATCTTCCCAAGGTGAAACAAAACAATATAGAACAGAATAGTATAGTACAGAGCTATCCAGCAGTACAGAAGGATACAAAGATAGTTACAGAGATAAGAATAGAGGTCCAAGACATAGAGGATGCAAAAGTACCTCCACTAGTAGAAGAAGTGCAGATGTTGGCACTTCTTGAAGAAATAGGAAAGATTAAAAGAAAATGAATTTTTTTTTCATTAAGCTCAAAATTTTTTACTCCCCCCTCTCTCCCCACCGATAACAGTCGGGGGAGGGAGAGAGAGTGGGAGTGGTGGATGATGGGGGGGGGGAGGCATGCAACCTTCACGTGGAGGGGTGGCCATGCCACCTACCTCCTCCCCTCCCCTATATAAGTCGAGGCTTCTCCCCTCCCTTGGGAGAAAAAAGAAGAAGGTGTAACGTGTCCGCTTGTATTTTCAGGACACGTCTTAGCAGTCCATTGGAAAGGATGTCTAGAAAGCTCCGCCCGGCACTCCCAAGGAATGTTACGGGGTTTGCAATCTAGGGCTTTCCGCATCTGCCATGTAGTGGAAGTATTCCGGCCGTTTCCACTTAGGGTTTTCCTAATTGGTCATTTCCTAACAGCAACTAGCGTCAGACCCAAGTGAACTACTTTACGCAGAAACGACAGGTTCGAAGCGGATTCACGCGACAATTGGTTCAAGGAGAATGGGAAACGAGAGGGATGCAAAGATCAAACTCTCTGCCATAAGGCATAGTCCCATTCCGTTCCCCTAAAACAGTGTAAATCGGGTTTAATCATAACTCTAGGTCAACGCTTTTGTTGTTCGTGTCCTTTGACGATCATCCCACTGTTCCTCGTGATTTGAGAAAAGTTCCCGACCAACCGGGACCACCCATCCGTAGGACGGACCTATGGCCCATCCTCTGCACTTTCCTTGGCTTGTTATAGTTATTTAATTACCTAACACATTAGTTGGACATGTAATAACCAGCTTCTTTAATTAACTCGTTAGGCACTGGTTGCTTCACATAATTTTATCACTTAACATAGAAAAACAATATCAGACAAGTTCCTTATTAACAGATTATCATATTTATCTTTGAAATACAAACTGTGCAGCTCATAGGCTTATCCACAATCTGCCCGAAGGCTATCCAGCAATCCACAGGGATCACTAATCCAAGTTTCCACCTGTAGACTAGTATGCAGGCCTCGAGGTCCAATCCTGAGTCACGTTAGCCTCTTATGTAGGGCCTGGAAGGTGAGGGAATTTATGGCCAGAGCCCCCTGGCACCCAAGCATCCTCCTGCTCCAAGTAGCGCTCAACGGAGAGACCTCACGCGGCGGGTTTGGTCCACATTCCCAATGCAGTCAACAACCCCCTTGGTTAGGGTCAGGCAGGCAGTCGGGGGTAATTGAAGCTGCCTCTCCCATCAGGACTTCAACTTGAAGTATAGATATCCATTTATCTTTTAATTCATTGATCAAACAAAGCCAAATAGTGCTCTAAAATCTATAGTAAGCACAAACATTTCCATTGATCGTTTTTGTAGGCAAACTGCTAAGGAATGAATCCTTCCTTTTGAATGCAACCAGCACTTGATCCGGGATGACTTGCAACTTGGCAAGATCCCTTATATCCTGGGTTAGGGCGTACCCTATTAAGCCAACTTGGTCAAACCTTAAGTTCATTGGGTACTTTAGTTTATCGGCTGGTCATTAGTTCCTATTAATCTTCCTTACTCAAGAAGGATACTAAAGTATTCATCCTCTTGCAAGATAACTTGCGTAAGGATCCACCAACCTTATTGCGACAATTTGGCCATTCTCTTGTGATCCAATCACAAGATCATGTGACTCCGCACTTGCGGTGCAAGTGTCATATCGAACTATGAGACTATGGAGTTGTTATGGACCATTAGGATCATAACAAGAAATACAGGAAATTAGCACTGTAGGGAACTTTCTGACATAATTTACAGCCATTACACATACCTAATCTTCAGGAATACCATGCAAAAATGATCTACATATTGTAAACATCAATGTTGAACCACTGTCCTGAAAACTATCACACAGTTTATCATCATCATGTCAAGATTGTGGGAGAGAAGGAAGGAGTCTCACTTGTAGCTTTATTGCTTGCACAATGGGGGAATACACACAAAGGTGGAGGCTGAAAACAATTTTCCTCTTCTTAGTTTGTGTAAGCAAAAAAGAACCCTAGTACAAAGAAATAGAAGAACCCTATATATGGGTCTCAAACCAAACTCAACTAACAAAGGTTGCATATAACTGAGCCATGAGCTAGAGTAGATAAGGATAGCTATCATCTAGCTATTATTCATGGGCAGTGTACCAACCGCATCTACAGCTAACAAGTCAGTGACATAAATGCACAACAGTCACCCTGGCATATCACGAGTGGAGCTCGATATCTCAACACTCCCCCTCTAGCTCAATCCCAATTCCTGCATACCAAGCAGGTCTCTGAACTTGCGCAACTTCTCTACGCCCAATGCCTTTGTGAATATGTCAGCTACCTGATCCTCTGTGCTGACATAAACTAGATCAATAAGACCTAGTAAAACCCTCTCCCGCACATAGTGATAATGCACCTCAATGTGCTTTGTTCTAGCATGATAGACTGGGTTATTTGCCAAGTGTATACTGCTCATTTTATCACAATAAATGACAAGTGGCCCATCTGTAGGCTAATGCATATCATAAAGTAGCTTATGCAACCAAGCTATCTCACATGCAGCCATTGCTGCACCCCTGTACTCAGCCTTTGTGCTCGACAAGACAACTGTAGAGGTTGTTTCTTGCTGCTCCAAGTGACTGTAGTACTCCCAAAAGAGAACACATATCCACTAGTAGATCGTCTATCAGAAATACTACCAGCCCAATCAGCATCAGTGTATCCATGCAACTGTATCTAAACCCCAGTCTCATAAAATAGTCCATACTACAATGTGGACTTCACATACCTGAGTATGCATCTAGCCGCATCCAAATGCGGTTTCCTTGGAGCCTGCATAAATTGACTTACCAATCCAACAACATAGCTCAAATCTGGCCTGGTAATAGTCACATAAATCAAACTTCCTACTATGCGTCTGTACTAGTAGGGTCTTCTAGAAGCTCACCTGCATCTGCGCTCAGCTTCACATTCTGCTCCAAAGGAACTGAAATAGGCTTATAGCATGTCATCCCATATTTGGATAGCATGTCCAATCCATACTGCCTTTGCAAGAGCTGTATCCCACTTGGTGATCTAATCACCTCCATGCCCAAGAAATAACGCAGCTCTCCCAAATCCTGCATCTCAAACTTCTGCTTCAATAGCATTTTCACATGAAGGATATCTTCATCACTATCATTTGTCATAATCAAGTCATCAACATAAATGACAAGTAGCATAATGCCTTTCTCTGTTTTTCTCACATAAAGTGAGAAATATGCCTTGGAATCCAATAGTGACAAGATACTATCCTATCTTGTCATACCATGCTCTAGGTGCTTGCTTCAAGCCATACAAGGCTTTCTTCAACCTGCAAACAAACTCAGGATGAATAGCATGCACATAACTTGGTGGCTGCTCCATATAGACCTCTTTTTGCAAATCACCATGCAAGAAGGCATTCTTTACATCCATCTGATGTAAAGACCATCCCTTTGATGCAGCCATAGCAATGACTACTCTTATGGTTTCCATCCTTGCAACCGGACTGAATCTTTCTTCATAATCAATGCCATATGTTTGTGCATACCCCTTGACTACTAATCTTGCCTTGTATCTATTCACAGAACCATCTACATTGTGCTTCACCTTATAAACCCACTTATAGCCAATTGCATTCTTATCTTTAGGCAAAGGTACCAATTCCCATGTAGGATTTGCTTCCAAGGCATCCATTTCTTCATCCATGGCTTTCTCCCATTTTTCTTTTCCCATGGCTTGCTCAAAAGAAGTGGGTTCTGGTTTCTGTATCACTTTGACCATATAGGCATAGTGAATGGCTGTAAATCCATCATATTTCAGCCTGTCCACAGGATACCTAGCTTTAGTAGACCTGTGCAAAGTAGGTTCACTCCCAGGTGCTCTCAAAACATCCCTGGTCTTCCTCCAAGTGTAACAATAGAAGGAATACCCAACTCATCATCAATGCTCTGTTCTGAGCCATTGGATTCACCATCCACATAAGAGTGACCTGCATTCACATCAAACATGGGCTGATCTACCTTCTCTTTTCCTTTTCGTGAAACCTGCATATCACTATCTGCATTGTTTTGAGGAGATTCTCCTGATCTCAATTTGCCTGTCCATGGCGAAGAATGTGAACCACTGCTAGAGGACACTCTAGGTCCACTAATATTTAGTGACTGCTGCTGTGAATTCTGTGCAGCATTACCATTTTGTGCATCTACATCATCAATCACATTTACTGGTTTATACTAGCTACTCATCTCATCAAAAACAACATCTCTGCTCACTGTAAACTTACGAGTAGAAGGGTTATAGCATCTATACCCTTTCTGCAGAGAGTAACCAATAAAGATACACTTCTCAGCTTTTGGATCCAACTTGGATCTCAACTCATCTGGCACATGAACATAGGCAATGCAACCAAAAATCTTCAAATGAGAAATATCTAGTTTCCTACCAGTATACCTCTCCTCTGGAGTCATCCCATGTATTACTGCAATGGGAGTCCTATTCATTATGTAGACTGCTGTAGCAACTGCTTCAGCCCATAAAAATCTGGCAAGTCTTTTTCGTTGAGCATGGCACGGGATACCTCTCCAATATGCCTGTTTTCCTTTCTGCAATTCTATTTTGTTGTGGGATATGACTGCATGAATATTGCTGCTTTATGCCATGCTCCTGCAGGAACCTTGCAAACTCATTTGAGAGGTACTCTTCCCCTCCATCTGACCTTAGGCATTTTATTTGTAGGCCTGTTTCTTTTTCAACCATAGCTTTAAGAGTTTTCAAATGCCCAAACACTTCACTTTTCTTTTTCTTAAATACACCCAAACTTTTCTGCTATAGTCATCAATAAAAGTGACAAAATAATGACAGCCTCCAATAGATGCAGCTTTAGTAGTCCACACATCAAAGTGGATTAATTCCAATGGCTTCTTACTCTCTTGAACATGTCTAGGAAATGGTTTCCTTGCCTGTTTTCCAAATTGATAGGCTTGACATACCTTATGCATTTCTGCAACCTTGAATTTAGGCAATCCTGCAACAATATTTTGGGCCTGCATTGATTTAAGTCGTTGTACATTAACATGACCAATGCGTTTATGCCAGATATCAATATCTACAACTACACTGGTCCCATGTGCAAACATTGCTGCACTCAATTCAGGCGTGTCTGCATCCAACGTAAACATTGTGCCCTTCTTCTTTCCTTTTGCTATCAAGCGACCTTTATTTTTCATATCCTCAACAAAGCATCCATGAGAATTAAATCTGACCTACAAGCCCTGCTCAACCATTTGACCAATAGAAACCAGGTTCTTGGTGATATTCGGGACATGAAATACATCTGACATGTATTTCTTTTTTCCATCCTGCATAGACAAAGGAATTTTTCCAATCTGCACAATAGGATGTGCAGTATCATCACTAGTCTCCACAAATCCTGGTTTTTCCATTTTCCTTGCATCCTGCATCCATTCCGCATGACCTGTCATGTGGTTTGATGCACCTGAGTCAACATACCACACATTGTTGCTTTCTTCTGCACTTGTCACAGAATTGGTCATGTACTGTACCATAAACAAATGCTCATTTCTGTCATCACCCTGTCTACTAGAAGATGCATAATTTCCTTGTTGCAATTTTCCATTAATGATGTAATTCTGCTTTTTATAGCAGTCTTTAGCCATATGACCCATTTTACCACAGTAGTAGCATTTAACATTGTTGTTTGCATTTTGGCCTCTTTGCTATCCACCACGACCTCTTTGGCTCCCCTTGCCTCTAGAGTTACCATGTCCTCCTCCATAGGATTGGTTTTCTTAATTTTACTGCATATTCTGATTTCTACCACGGCCTCTAGATCGGCCTCCTCTACCTCTACCTTTACCTCTTCCAGCATTTGAGTAGAAGACAGTTTCTTTTGAAGTTCCTCCTAAAGAAGATGCACCACCATTTCTCTGCTCCTCAGAAATTAGAAGAGCAATCAACTCCTCAAAATCAAGAAATCTTTCACGGACAGAAATGGATATTCAGAACTGTGCATAATCCTTTCCTAGACCATTCAAGGTCACAGAAACTAAATCATCATCTTCCACTAGCGACCCAATGGAAGCAAGTGCATCTGCAATCTTCTTCACCTTCATGTGGTAGTCATTGATGCTCATACTTTCTCTTTGCACATTGTGCAACTCTTGCTTGAGCTACATTTTCCTAGCTTGCGTATTTGTGCTTTACATTCTTGACAAAGTATCCCATGCCTCCTTTGGCGTACTTGCATCCTGAATATGCACAATCATAGAGTCTGAAATACTGATAGACAGCCAGTACATAACTTTTTTGGCTCTCTCATGCCATCTTTTAAATGCTTGCATTTGCTGTTGATTGGGAACATCAGGAAGAACTGGTTCTTCTTCATTTCCTACAACGAATTCCTAATATCCTTTTTCCATAAGGAAATTCGTCATTCTAAACTTCCATGCTTGGAAGTTATTCTTGTCAAGCTTTTCAATGACAATCTGTGAAAGAGAATCATACGCCATTACAAAACACTGCAAAAAAATTCTATCATTGCAAAAAACACAGCTTCAGCCTCACAAGGGAAAATCTGCAAAACTGATGAAACTGGTATTTGACCACACAGTCACTTCCTAGTGACGATTTTTCATCAATAGGAAACAATGATGATTTTGTAACTCCCAATGTCTCTACCCATAGGCATACGATGCAATTTCTATAGTAACTTTTCACTGACCTATGGAACAGTGGTCGCACAACATAAAACAGGGCCTTTTCCTGAGTGCGTGCGAAAAACTTCCGCCTCCAAAACAGGCCCCGAAATGGCCTCGAATAAAAAAAACAGGGCAGCTAAGGGCTAAAGCCCCCTCCTGCAGCATATACTGCCCTCTTGCTACACCGCGAAGGACGTCTCAATCTGAGACAATGCACTCTTGCACTTTCCGATTATGCTCCCTGCAGAGACTTGCTCCCAAAACAGAAAAATGAAAGCCACACTGGTCCTCTTACCAGAACACCGCGAACTTGGTTTGCTTTCTTGAGCTCCTTACCACGAACAAGGCTCTGATACCATGTCAAGATTGTGGGAGAGAAGGAAAGAGTCTCACTTGTAGCTTTCGTGCTTGCACAATGGGGGGGCATACACACAAAGGTGGAGGTTGAAAATAGTTTTCCTCTTCTTAGTTTGTGTAAGACAAAAAGAACTCTAGTACAAAGAAATAGAAGAACCCTATATATGGGTCTCAAACCAAACTTAACTAACAAAGGTGGCAAACTAACTGAGCCACGAACTAGAGTAGATAAGGATAGCTTTCATCTAGCTATTATTCATGGGCAATGTACCAACCGCATCTATAGCTAACAAGTCGGTGACATAAATGCACAATGGTCACCTTGGTATATCACAAGTGGAGCTCGATATCTCAACACATCATATTCACTCCTGATCAAATAACTTGCAATAGACAATGCAAATATTCAAGACACAGATACACATTATTAGAACCAGACATAAACGACCAGAATTGGGCACTGTCCTGAAGAAGATCTCAGTCCTCATCATGCAGCAATACAAAAGACACAAACTCCTGACAGTCAGGAAGGCGCCTGAATGTCAGGTAAAGACCTGAATACTTCATATGACATCTTAGGTCACTTTCCATGATGATTCATTGCAAAGAGGATATGGATTAATAGTACGAGATGCAATTTATACTTCTAGGCTTAATCGAAGTATACTATTTCAATGGATAATAATCTAATCTTATGCTTTTATGCTTTCTTTATTTTGCATGTTTCATTAAAAATATTAACGACTAAGTTCCTTCATTGTGAGCATCTAGGTTAAAAATATATCCTATTTCTAACAATTAACCTTGCAAGATTGAATTATAACAATATCAAATAATAATTAGGAAGGAAAACCTGGGCTTGGGGTGAGATATCCAAGTGGATGCCCGGAGATGACCCTCCCGCGGCTACGCCTTGGACTTTCTTGGGAGGCATCACAATTGTAGTTTTTCGGACATGGAAGCTACTTTACAACTCCTCCTTGGAATTCCACCGTCGCTCCCTTGCACTTCAACACTCTTCTTCTCTTTTTGGAGTGGGGGAAAAAACCAAAGTCCCAAGGGTATTTTGAAAAGGGCAAGGAATGGCTAAGGGGTTTAATCACAAGGAGGGGGTAATAAGACCTTTTAAGCCCTTAGTACTTTCGGGGGGAAAAAGGGACTTATAAAGCACCAAAAAAAAGGGCTTTAGGTGGTTAAAGCATGGAGGGGGTGAAAGGGTTTTAAGCATGGGGGTGATTCCAATATCCTCGAAAAAGGCCTTAAGGGTTTATAAAAACACAGAGGGGAGCCCAAAGAAAGGGAGCCTAAGTGAACTTTAAAATCCCGAGGGAGGGGTAATAAGACCTTTAAAGCCTAAAGGCTTAAGGGATAATCATAGGGGTTCTAACACCCATGGGAAAGGGGGGGTTTAGGCATGGGGGGGAAGTTCCAACCGTGGGAAGGGGGCGTAAGGGGGCTTAAGAGCCTAAGGGGGGGAATTTTTGTTATGGGGTAATTTTAGCAGCCACGGAAAGGGGGCTTTAAAAAGCCACCCTTGGAATATTCCAAGGCTCTCACGACGGCCACTTGGGGGGGGGGGGGGGGGGGATAATAAAAAGGGGCTTCATACGACACAAGAAGTGGGTGAAAGGCCCTGAAAAGGATTAAAACTGGGGGGAGGGGGAGGTGTGTGGTTCCAAAAGGCATAAGAAGGGGGGCCTTGGGAGATTTTGTTTTTGACACGGGGGGGAAAGGGGGCTTCTCTAGCCTTTAGAAGCTCCCTCCCAGGAAGATTCTAGAGCTTTCCACATGGCAAAATGGCACTTGGCGGCGACCAACAGCTGGCGCACAGACTGATGGCCCTTGTCCATACAGAGTGGCGACTAGGCAGCCCTCCCATTGGCTGCACGGCAGCCCAACCCTCCTCCACAGCACTCTTGCAGGGTAGTAGGAGCATTGGCTTTACCCTTCTCTCTCTCCCTCAATGTTCAGAATGGCGGCCCTTCGTCAGTCGTCTCTCCTCAAGTATCTCAGCTCCTCCCCTACCCCAGCCTGCGCCCCCCCCCCCCCCCCCCCTTCAATTATATAGGGGAGGGGATAAGGTCCTCCTTACCCTTGCATGTCTATTGGTATGGCCATGAGGCCGAGAAAGCTCCAGTGAGGAGCTTGCTGGCCTTCTATTTCCATGTCCCCTTCCGGCACGACCATCGCCGACGGTGAGGATAAGAGAATTTTTTTTTCCCATTAACCTTAATAGGAGGTTCATGTGTGCATTTCCGTATTTTATATATTACATTCTCTCCCCCTTAGAGGAGTCGAGATTTCCTCATCTCGAGATAAACTAGGGATATTGATGGTTGAGAGTGCCTTCATCTACCCAAGTGGCATCCTCTTCGGGATAATCCTTCCACTGGACGAGGCATTCTCTCAAGTTTCTGGATCTTAATTGTCTCTCCCTAACATCTAAGATCCTGTGCCTTAGTTCAAGGACTCCTTGACTAGGTATTACAAATTGTTGGTCATCAAGTACATGGTTAGGATTAGGTACATATTTCTTCAATAGGCTGATGTGGAATACATTATGAACCTTTAGGTTCTCAGGGAGTTACAGTTTATAGGCATTAGGTCCTAGGCATTTGAGGATCTTGTACGGCCCACAATACCTTGGACTTAGCTTCTTGCAATCTCCTAAGGATAGGGAACTCTTCTTAGGGCGTACGCGAATGAAGACCATGTCTCCATCTTCGAAGACTCTTTCTTGATGCTTCAAATCCGCGTATGCCTTCTGTCTATCCTTGACATCTTGGATGTCTTATCTTATTAACTTTATTTGGTCATCCATTTCTTCTAACATCTGCCTTGAAGCTTCAACCCTTAAGGTTGGATCTGAGAAGTTTAGGGGACTTCGACAGTCATGATCATATAATGCTTGGAAAGGGGTCATCTGAATGCTTTGCTGGTAAGAAGCATTGTATGCAAACTCAACCAAAGCCAAGTATTGAATCCACATTTTTGGCTCACGACAGTAGTATGCCCTTAGCATATCCTCTATGACTTGATTTACTCGCTTTAATTGGCCATTCGTTTGGGGATGGTAAGTGGTGCTATAGCAGAGTTGAGTCCCAATAGCTTCAAAGATAGCTCTCCAGAAGTGTGATGTGAAGAGAGAATCACCATCACTAATGATTCTTCTGGGTAATCCATGTATCTTGAACTTGATAAACAATCTTGCAATGTCTGAGGCCTTATAGTTTTTCTTTACTGGAATAAGGTGTGCAACCTTAGTGAGCATGTCAACCACAACCATGATGGAGTTGTATCCTCCCTAAACTTGGGGTAGACCTAAAATAAAATCCATACTAATGAATTCCCATTTCATTTGGGGGATGTCAAGCAGTTGCAGTTTCCCTGGCATCTTGACATGTTTGGCTTTGATACGTTGACAAGACAGACACTCAGTGACATATTTGAGAATGCCACCTTTAAGCCTCTTGCAATGGTAGCTCTTCCTAACTGCATTGAGAGTTTTGGCATAGCCAGGATGTCCTGAAAAAGGGGAATCATGAGCTTCCCACAATATCTTCTGCTTAAGTGATTGACTTGCTGGTACACACAGCCTTGTTCTATAATAGACAAGTCCATTATTAATAGAGAATTCATGATACTTTTCCTGCAACTTTTGGTTCTGATCCTTGATAGAGATCTCCCTTAGCATTTTTTGGTAGGCCGGATCATGGCACACATCCTCTCTAGCTAGCTCAAGTATAGGGTTGTTTGGCATAGATACTTTTGTAGCTAGAGATTTGGCTGTTGATGGATTCTGCAAGATTAGGGAATTAAGGAATGCCTTGCGACTAAGTGCATCGGCAACTACATTCTCTTTTCTTGGTCGGTACTTGATTTCAAAGTCAATACTCCTCCAACACTTCAATCCACCGACGTTGCCTGATGTTGAGCTCGTTCTGGGTAAAGATCCATTTGAGACTCTTATGGTCAGTCACTAGAGTAAACTTGTTACCCAATAGGTAGTGTCTCCAAAGTTTTAGGACATGGATGATAGCTAGCAATTCCAGATCATGCGTAGCATAATTCTTTTCATGAATCTTCAATTTCCTTGAAGAGTATGCTATTGGATGACCTTCCTGCATGAGCACACATCCCAAGGCAAGAATGCTAGCATCAGTTACTACTTCGAACTCTTTATTGAGGTCTGGAAGTTTTAGAATAGGTGCTAATACCAAACTTTGCTTCAATCTGTCGAATCTATTTTGTTCGGGAGTTGACCATGCAATGTAACTTTGCTTCTTCAGTAAGTCCGTTAGGGGTGCTGCAATCAATGCATAGTTTTTTATGAAGACCCTATACCATCCTGTCAATCCAAGAAAGCTGTGTATCTCTTTGATAGATGTTGGTATTGGCCATTCTAGCACATATGTGACCTTGGCTAGGTCCACTGAGATTCCTTCCGCTGATACTATGAATCCCAGATATTCAATCTGGCATTTGAAGAATGCACACTTCTTCATCTCGGCATACAGCTTATGTGACCTCATTGTCTCAAGGAAAATCCAAAGTTGGGGTTCATGATCTTCTTCCTGTTTAGAATAGACTAGAGTGTCATCGAAGAAGACAAGCACGAAATCATCAAGATATGGCCTAAAGATATCCTGCATTAACCTGTTGAAGGTGGCAGGTGCATTCGTAAGCCCGAATGACATAACTAGGAACTCAAAGTGCCCATATCTTGTATTGAAGGCCGTCTTGGGGATATCTTCTTCTTTAGTCCTTATCTGATAATATCCTGACCTGAGATCAATCTTGGAGAAGAACTTTGCACCCTGAAGACGATCAAGAAGCTCATCTTTTCTAGGAATAGGGTACTTGTTCTTGACTGTTGATTGATTCAACCCTCGGTAATCAATACATAGTCGAAGTGTCCCATCTTTCTTTTTCCAAAATAGTACTGGAGTTTCCCATGGTGAATTGCTAGGCCGGATGTAGCCCTGATCTAGTAGTTGCTTGAGTTGTTCCTTAAGCTCAATTGCTTCTGGTATGGACATTCTATAAGGTCTCTTTGCAATTGGCACAGCTCCTGGTACTAACTTAATCTCATGATCCACTTCTCTTTGAGGCGGAAGTTCAGTCAACTCTTCAGGAATATGTCCGCGTATTCCTTTAGCCAAGAAGGTCCTTCATTAGACTCTTGCTTCTTATCTAACTTGTTGAGTTTGATCAAGTAAACAGGTAATCCTTTTCTGACTCCTTTTATGATCCAAGATACTTTGGCCAATTGGATTTCTTGGCACTCCAGCCTCACCTTGGAGTGTGACTAATTCCCTTTCAGAGTTTCGAAAGGAAACTTGACCCTTTCCATAGTGAATGTGGGTGTCATTAGGCCTAAGCTCTTTCGAATACAACATTTCTTGCGATGATAAGCCAACTGTTACATTTAGTTTGGGGAGAACAACCTTGTATTACATTTATCTACAAGAATTGTATAGTAGTATGGTTTCGGGTCATGGATCTTTAGGAATCGATAAGTCATTGGAAGTTTAGGATATCCTTTTCGTTGGAATCCATACTTCTCATTGCGGCCCAACACTTTAATCCTATCGGCGGGGATTACATGGGTTACTTTCTCATATACATATGAGTTCATCTCAACCCTCCAACCTCGAATATGTAAAGTTGAGTTTACGTGAGCTTCCACAAAAATGAACAGCTTCACGACTTTCAGGTCTTCTAACCACTTGATCCTCTTTAGGTTGGTTTGTAGGTAAGCAAACCGGTGGGCGGCTATATAGTAGATTCCTGAGGCACCCGTCCATCTTCATTCCATGTACAAGGGTGATGGATTATAGATCTGCTCTAGGATGTTCATCATCTCAACCCTTTGTCGATAATGCGGAGAATGCATTGCACTCATAAACATGACTCGAAATACCAAGAACTTGTTCCACGCTTCGTAATTCTGCAAGACAGCATTGAAGGTAAGGAAATGTTTGGACCGCAACATTTTCTTTACTTCTTTTTATTAAGATTTCATAAAATAATTCCGTTGTTGGTTTGCTCTGATACTAACTGTAACGTGTCCGCTTGTATTTTTAGGACACGTCTTAGTAGTGGATTGGAAAGGATGTCTAGAAAGCTCCGTTGGATTCCCATGGAATGTTACAGGGTTTGCAATCTAGGGCTTTTCGCGTCTGCTACGTAGCGAAAGTATTCCGGCTATTCCCACTTAGGATCGACCTGAATTAGAGTTTTCCTAATTGGTCATTTCCTAATAGCAACTAGCGTCAGACGCAAGCGAACTATTTTACGCAGAAACTCCAGGTCTGAAGCAGATTCACCTTGCACTTGGTTCAAGGAGAATGGGAAACGAGAGGGATGTAAAGCTCAACCTCTTTGCCATAAGGAATAGTCCTATTCTGTTCCCCTAAAACATTGTAAATCGGGTTTAATCATAACTCTAGGTCAACGCTTTTGTTGTTCGTGTCCTTTGACGATCATCCCGCTGGTCCTCATGATTTGAGAAAAGTTTCCAGCCAACCGGGACCACCCATCCGTCGTACGGATCTATGGCCCATCCTCTGCACTTTCCTTGGGTCATTTTAGTTATTTAATTACCTAACACATTAGTTGGACATGTAACAACCAGCTTCTTTAATTAACCCATTAGGCACTGGTTCCTTCACGTAATTTTATCACTTGACATAGAAAAACAATATCAAACAAGTTCCTTATTAACAGGTTATCATATTTATCTTTGAAATACAAAGAGTCCAGCTCGTAGGCTTATCCATAATCCGCCGGAAGGCTATCTAGCAATCCACAGGGATCACTAATCCAAGTTTCTGCCTGTAGACTAGTATGTGGGTCTCGAGATCCAATCTCGAGTCACGTTAGCCTCTTGTGCAGGGCCTGGAAGGCGAGGGATTTATGACCAGAGCCCCCCTAGCACCCAAGCGTCCTCCTGCTCCAAGTAGTGCTCAATGGAGAGACCTCATGCGGCGGGCTTGGTCCACATTCGCGGCGCGGTCAACAACCCCCTTGGTTAGGGTCATGCAGGCAATCGGGGGTAACTGAAGCTGCCTCTCCCTTCACGACTTCAACCTGAAAGTCCAAGTCTCAATCTTGGAACCTAATTCACTTGCGTAACAATTTGTCCTATTCAAGGCCAATGTCTTCATGAGTTTCTTTTTCCTCTTTCAACCTCCATAGCTTCCGCATCTGCCATGCTCTAGATCCCGCGTATTTTACATATCCTTGAGGCACATGGGCCATACTTTGCAAAAAAGGGAAGCATTGAAATTTGGTCCACACAAGGGATGGAAAAATCACGTTGGATAGCGTGTGGTGCATACCAAAGAAAAATTGATCATGGTGGAGGGGTGAATGGTAGCAATCCAATGATCCAATTGCTATCTTGGTGGTATAGGATTATAGTAGTAGATGAAGCTAAACTCTCACAGAAGAGAGCAAATGAAAGTGTTGATGAATCGGCTGCAGACATGATGGAATCATGTCGTGTCACTAAAAGAGTGCGTTATGAAGCCTCAAGTGCCAAAGAAAACCATGCCAAGTGGCTAGTAACAAGGCTTTGACAAGGTAGCAAATGGGTTCGAAAAGAGCTAAGATAGTAAGATGAACAATGTGAGTCAATGTGAATGCAATTCATAGTTTAAGAGAGAAAGAGAGAGTGTGCATCTATATGAATGAGTCTCACAGTTTAGGGTTATATAAAAGAGGGTTTCACTTTCTATCTTATTCATTGAGTTCTCACATCTCTTGTGCAGGAAAGATGGCTAGGTCTAAGGCAGTTGCAAATAAGCTTTCGCTCAGAGCCCCATATCGCATTCAACCCCTTGGAGCATCTACTAGCTCAGATGCATCCCCTTCTCAACCTAATCCGCCTTCCTCCAGTCGCCCTCACAAGGGTCCTCCTCAACATCCCCACAAGAAATGCAAGTGGAAGCCAGGTATAGTGGCCTTGAGAGAAATTAGAAGGTATCAACGCTCTTTTGATCTCATCATTCCGAAGGCGAGCCTCTCGAGACTTGTTTGCAAGATTGTGCAAGACCTCTACTGCACCGAAAGTAGGAGGTGGTTTTTGGTACAAGGTCAGGATAGACCTGCTCGCTTCACAAAAGAATGTCTTCATGTTTTACAGTGTGCTGAGAGGCCTTTTTAGTTGACTTGATGACTGATGCTCAACATTGTGCAATACATGCGAAGCGCATCACTATAACTCCCAAGGACTTCCAACTTGTAAGAAATCTTCAAGTTATGAAGGATGCATTCATTCCAATGGAATGAGCACAGTTTGCAATGTTATCTTTTTTGGCATAGTGTTATCCTTGTGCATTGGACATATGACTATGTCCTAGTGCAAAACTATTGTATGTGCCCTTAAAATATGAATTAAAATTTTACACTTGTCATTCGCTCTCAAGTTTGACAATGCATCTTTGGTGTATTTTCAATTCTTGCTTACAGTTTTTATTAGCACTGTCAATTTCAATAGGAATAACATGCAAAAATTTGCCATTTCTTGTTGTAGACTTTACTCCTAATTATGCCTCTGTATAGTTTACGTGGTGTGAAGGTTCTAAGGGCCAGTAGTCATGATGTTGATTTCTTAATTATCAATCCATCCATGATTTTGATGTGGGATAATTTTTAAAATACTAAATTGTATCGGAATGCGATGAAACTTCACACGCGCACTCGTTGGGTGGCCAAGAGCCCAAACTTTTTTTTTTGAAAAAAAAGTGCCTACAGACCCTTGGTCCAAAGTTTGGCGTCTGGAGCCACTTTCCTGACTTCAGACCAAGGGTCTGCATGCACTTTTTTTTCAATTTTTTTTTTTTGGCTCTTGGCCACCCAACGAGTGCGCGTGTGAAGTTTCGTCGCATTCTGATACAAGGTTATGGATTTAGGATTACACGATGGACAATGCATATGAAGCTCCAATAACCCGATTTTGGGATTGAAATGGGTTAAAAGCTCATTATTCTTCTCATTTTCACATCTTGATTTCTTTGCTTCCTCCATTTTCACATCCCCAACCTCTGTCTCTTCTCCGTCTTGCCCTCCTTACATGGCATGGACCAAGCAAGCATGACGTCGTTTTGGCCCCGGGAAGACATCACACCAAGGCCCGCCACCTGGAGCACAAGGTGGAGCCTCCTTAAGCGCAACACAATAGGTGCTCCTCGTAGAGCACAAGGACCACCACAGAAGAAGAGGAGATGGAAATCGGGCACTGTCGCTCTTCGAGAGATAAGGAGAATCCAACGCGGATATGAGCTTCTCATCCCAAAAAGTTCTTTTCATAAAGTTGTTTGAGAAGTCATGCAAGACTTGGAGCTGAAAGGGATGGGAAGATTTTGGGCACGTGTGCGAAATGGCCCACAAGCAGGAAGGTGAACTGCTACAGCCATGGAGGCCCTACAAACCGCTGCAGAGGGGTTTCTTATCGACTTGTTTAATGATACACAATCTGCAGCCATCCATGCAAAGCATGTTACAATCACAAACAAAGATATGAACTTTATCATTCCGCTTCGACACGGCAAGGGGACCCCGCCATAGTTTACTAGATTAATGATGCAAGGTTTGTAATGGGTGTTACAATGCCATAATATCTTGGAAGCCCAAAAAATTTTGTACTCTAACACATTGGAATATTTATTTATATATACATAATATCTCATGTGATGTGTACTGAATTCAAATAATTGAGTAAAGTTGTTTTGTTTTGTTTCTTGAAACGCATGACTCTTAATTTTTTTAAAACGTACGAACGCATCAAAAGTAGTAATACGAATGCATCAAAAGTAGTAATACGCGTTCAATTATGTTAATATATACGAATGCATCATTCACGTACCACACATTATCGTCACACTTACACAATCGCAAGTGTAGTATTATGCATTGAATTATGTTAACATATGCAAATGCATCATTCACGTACCATACATTATCGTCACACTTATACAAATGGCACATTTATTTAATAAATATTCATTTGTAGGGACAAAGTAAAGTATCTTATATTCATCAAGAAAAATACATGTGATGGTTGTTAGTGATGGTAGATACAAAAAGTCGATAGTCAACAAGAACTCTCAATTGTTCCTTGGCTTTTTCTTCGATGGAGAGGAGGGGCCAGCTTTCGATGAGAATATAAGTTCCTTCTTTGCTTCAAAAATGATGCACTCCCCCTTCAGCTCTTTCTCCAAGAGAAGCAGATCCAACACTTTATCGAGGTTGCCTAATGTCACAAGCACACACATAGCTCCACCCCGCATTTGATCAAACAAATAAAGAAGCTTTGACCGCTTGATTAGCACCACCTTCTCTAAGCTAGATGTCACAGGTATTGCACAAAAAGGTCCAAACTTGGTCAAAGCTCAAATTTTCATAATTATTTCTTTCCCTCCTAGTGAGCACTTCTTATGGAGAACCACCAAATTTGTAACAAGGTTATCGATATACTCCTTAAGAGCTGAATCCTTGCGTCGGTCCGCATGTCGAGCTTCTCCTTGCCTTGATGCAAAGTCATCTATATACAGTATGTCTTGAATGACAAACTCAAATCAAAAATATATTTAGTGACTAACCTAGAGTTATCAAAAAGTGATGAAACTTGATGGTAGGGTGCGTTGGGTCCCCTGGAGTCCACCAGTGAGATCTTGGCAAAAAATGATGCCTGCAGCTCCCCTGTCCAAAGTCTGGCATCTGGGGCCACTTTTTGCCTCCTACCATCAATTTTCATTGCATAAAAATATATGGTAGTTAGAAATATCACCTTCTCCAGATCATCTTGTATCTTTATTTCCTCGCGTGTCAAGGAGGCACCTCTTTGGGCAGAGGGATCTACAAACTCCTTGGTAGGAAGCTAGGGCCTTGATCCGAATAAATCATGCTGTACTACTTCAAATTCAACATTGGGCCACAAGGTAATATTCTTCAATCGAGGTTATATGCTCCTATGCTGATATGATTGCACTCACAGTATCTAAGCTTGTGCCATCATATCTTCCAATCTCTGCTATTGTTGGATGCACATCCATGTAATCATAATCGATCAGGTCTTCTATTGAGTCCCTAACTAGGATAGAAAACAAATCTTCTTCCTTCATTTCCAAGTATTGCAGTACATCTGATAGAAGTAAGTATTGTACACCATCTACTTCAATGGGTGTCAAGGAGGCAAGGTTGGGTTTGTCGACTTGTGGCTATTCTGAAGAAGATAGCACCATGAGAGCCAACCCTTGCTCTGTCACCACTCGATGTTCCTCTTCAACATTTATAAGCTCTTCAATCTGTTCTTCTCTTGTATATGTGATAGAAACAACCTGTGGAGTTGTATCTTTATCTCTCTCCTCCTCTAGGGGTGTATCCAATGCAAGGAGTTAAATTGCCAATGTGCAATCACACTCCACGAGATCCAAAGGTGATGTACCTAGTGCACTTCCCATGGGAACAATGCATACTCTATGCGAAGAATCCACATGGGCCAGACACCTACTCACCACTTTTTGCTGATTCTTCCCTGCCTAAAATACAATGAGTTATTCCAAAGGCACCCAAGTCATGTCGGATCCCTCGATGGAGTATGTGCATGTAGTAATGGTGCTCATAAAGTCTTCCAAAACCTGAAGGGGGGATCCAGCGATGAGAGCACGCTTTCAAGGTTGAAGTTCTTAGAGAAAACCTAGAATATCTTGTCACCCTGGTTGGCAAAGATAATCTCATGGATCCACTCATCAAAGTGTGCACGAGCATCCATCGTAGCAGGTATGAGGGATGTGGTGGATATAAAGAGATGAAGAGAGAAAGTGTGAAATGAAACAATGAAACAAGAACTAAACTAGTTCTACATTAAAAACCTTAAGTTTTAAACCATTAAGGGTTGTTCGCATATGATATTTAGTTATGGCTTTACTTACATCTTTGTAAAGTTTACATGCATATGTAAATGTGTTGATGTGGAAAGTGTATAACAAGTATATGATTTTGCATGAATACCATAATTTTTAAAAATTGCAAGTTTGTAAGTGACAATATTCTATTGGCCAAAAAAATCCAAAAATTTACAAGTGTTGGATATTACAACTTGGGGTGTTGGGATTTTTAGGAAGACTCTACAAATTTTAAAATATGTGGAGCCACACACTTTCCACTGGTAACAGTATCCTCAGCTTGGCGTTGAATTTTCCTACCATCTAGTTTAAAATAGAAGCTAATAGGTGGATTTTGCATTAACATTGTAATTTCCTGGCGCATTATACTCAAGGGCCAATCATCCTCCATTTGCAACACTTGGGACTCGTGGCCCTCACAAATAACAGTAACATCCACAGCTGCACTTTTACGCATGTCTTGATCAAGGCACAACCATTTACCCTTGAGCATCCTCCATCTATGATACTTGAATACTAGGCATAAAGTTTGTTGTGCGACAAAGTACCTGTAATTGGAAAGGAAAGTTAGCCGATTCATCCCAAAGTAAGATAATAGTAAACTAAGAGAATTTTTTTACCTGAAAGCCATGTCCCTTGTTGTGGCTCAACACTCCACTGTGTCAGGATAGTGAGTTATTTTTTATGTCCAAATTTTGTCTAGAATCCTTGTTACATAGTCCTCTGATGTATTTTTTATGAGGTACGTGCTTTTGGTACATCTCAAACCCTTACATTCCTTGAACATGTGTGCAAAAATTGCAATCAGTATGAACCAGCTTAGATGTACATTCTTTGAGCCGGTGCTTGGCTTCATAGAATTCAATATGTCTACGGAAATTTTTGTGCTACACATGTGCAAAATGTCGCTACTACACAATGGCCATTTGTAACGTGTCCGCCCGTAATCTTCAGGACACGTCTTAGCAGTTCATCGGAAAGGATGTCTAGAAAGCTCCGCCCCACACTCCCATGGAATGTCACGGGGTTTGCGATCTAGGACTTTCCGCGTCTGCCACATAGCGGAAGTATTCTGGCCATTCCCACTTAGGACCGCCGACCTGAATCAGGGTTTTTTCCCTAATAGTCATTTTCTAAACGACAACTAGCGTCGAACCCCAAGCGAACTACTTTATGCAGAAACACTAGGTTCGAAGTGGATTCACACTGCACTTGGTTCAAGGAGAATGGGAAATGAGAGGGATGCAAGGCTCGACCTCTCTGCCATAAGGCATAGTCCCATTTCGTTCCCCTAAAACAACGTAAATCAGGATTATTATAACTTAGATTCTAGGTCATCGCCCTTGCTGTTCATGTCCTTTGAACGATCTTCTTGCTATCCATAATGATTGAGAAAAATTCATGGCCAACCGGGACCACCCATCCGTAGGACGGACCCATGGCCACATCTAGCGCACTTTCCTCAGGTTGTTTTAGTTATCTAATTATCTACCACATTTAGTTGGACATGCACCAAACAGCTTCCTTAATTAGTCCGTTAGGTACTAGTTCCTTCGTGTAATCATAGCACTTGACATAGAAAAGCAATGTTAAACAAGTTCATTTTCAATAGCTTATCATATTTATCTTTGGAATATACTTATAACATCCAGCCCATAGGCATATCCATAATCCGCTCGAAGGCTATCCAGCAATCCACATGGATTACTAATCCAAGATTCCGCTCATAGACTAGTATGCGGGCCTCGAGATCCAATCCTGAGTCACGTTGGCCTCTTTTGCAGGGCTCGGAAGGCGAGGGATTTATGGGTGGCAGAGTCCCCTCTGGCACCCAAGCATCCTCCTGCTCCAAGTAGCGCTCAATGGAGAGACCTCTCGCGGCAGGTTCGGTCCACCTTGCCAGTGCAGTTAACAACCCCCTTGGTTAGGGTCAGGTAGGCAGTCGAGGGTAACTGAAGCTGCCTCTCCCTTGAGGCCTTCAACCTGAAGCATTAGATATCTTTTCATCCTTTAATTCTTTGAGCAAACAAAGCAAAGCAGTGCTCTTAAAATTGTTACAAGCACAATCATTTCCATTGGTCGTTATTTGGCCAACTACTAAGGAGTGAATCCTTTTTTCCGAATGTATCCAGCACTCGATCCATGATCAATTGCAACTTGGTAAGATTCCCAAGGGTTTGTTTGTTAACCCTTATATCCTTGGGTTAGGATGGTACCTTGCTAACCCAACTTAATCAATACCTTAAGTTCAATTAGCATTACATATGTTATTCCAATTTACTGATTGGTCCTTTGCTTCCAAGCAAATATCTAATCCCTATATCTTGGTCACTTTACCCAAGAAAGGTACTATATCAGGACGATTATTCATCCTCTTGCAAGATAAACTTGTGTAAGAATCTACCAATCTCATTCCAAGGAATTTGGCCATTCTCTTGTGATCAAATCACAAGATCATGCGACTCTGCAACTTGTTGCCAAGTGTCGCACCTAATCCATGGGACTATTCTACCCATCGAATGGCGTCTTCTAATCACGAAATCATGATTAGATAGGAGACAAGGTTAGGGTGTTTTTCATAACAATCCGTTCCTGATTGCACTAGGCCGATATTGTCAGTCCTAAGGTTCCAAATTCAAACCGAGTTTCATCTTTTTAGCAAGCGATCCTTAGAGTAGAAACCCTAGATCGTCTCTCACAAGTACGTCCTATTGTCCCTACATTCCGTGAATGTGGGCAAGTCTTTAGGTTTACGAGTTTCAGTTTTGGCAATAAGAGCGACTAGGTCACGTCCTCAATGTGCTAAGTCCTAGTTAGCACTTGAGATATGTTGCATTGATTTAACCATTCCTAAACGAGTCCCTTGTGGTTTAGGTGTTTAGGTTAAACCAATTTTACTTGTCTATTCTTGAAGATAATTACACTACCATTTTCATAACCACACGATTCATTGCCTACTAACTTTTTGGGTTAAGATCAAAGCATATCTTAAGTTATAGCGTAATTCCAATTGATCCTTTTATAACATGCATTCAAGATTCATGCTACTAAACTTTAGGGTTTTTTTATAAATTGAACCATGCAGCTTTTTCTAACTTCTTTTCTAAATGAGAGTTTTGCACGCTGAATGAGCATTACACAACCTTTCATAACTATTTACAAATTTGATTGAGGTTTAAGCTAATTGACTACAGTTTAATCTACTTTATGTAGTTCAAGAACCATTTCCATGCCTTGCAAATTCATACGGATTATTGGCAACCTTCTTTAAAGAATCGTTTCGAAGAAAATATATTCAATAATGCAACATCATGCGATTTATTCCTTCCATGCATAATCAAAGTGTACTATCATTATTTTGACTTGTAAAGATGGGCATTAGTTAGTCTAAGTTCGTTACTTTGCAATGCTTAAAAACCACTTGCTAGGAATGCATAGAGATCTTATGCTCTTCTTTTTCATTCGTTTAATACAAATGACCTATTCCTTGATCAAAGTTTATTTACTTTAATTTAGCCAAAGTATTTCAATCGAAAAAAGTGCATCCTAATTTTTGTAAATGAACCATGCACAATTGAAATATTACGACGTAAAACAAAACTTAGGAAGAAAACATGGACTTGTGGTGAAATATCCACATGGATGTTAGGAGATGATCCTCCTACAGTTGTGCCTTGTGCCTTCTTAGGAGCCATCGAGACTTCGACCTTCTTGCCTTGGTTGCGGACTTATGATCTTGGCCCGTCTCCTTCGAACGCGAAACTCCCTTCATGGCTGCTTGCACCATCTTTCAGAGTCGGCTTTAGAAGGCTTTATAGGTTTCCTCCTTGAAGTAGGGATTTCATGAAATGGTTTTTAAAAAAGGCTTGTGTAGGAATGCAATGGGAGACGAAAATGACTTTGTGGAAAAGCTAAGGGAAAGTTCTCAATTTCCGAGGATGCAAGGTGAAAGGATGCTTAAGTTCTCAGTCTGTAAAAACCGCTTTGTAGGGGTAAAGGGAAAAGGGTCCACGGAAAGGGGGTTTAAAAACCTGACTAAGGGAATAAAAAAGGGGGGAAAAGGGGCTTGATTCTCGGAGGTTATGGGCCTTATGAAAGCCTCATAGGAAGGGCTTTAATGACTTTTAAGAAATTTTATGGGGGGGGGGGGGGGGAGGGTAAAAAAAAAGCTTGGAAAGGCTTTTAAACCCGGGGCGGTTGGGGTTATAAAAACCTACCTAAGAGGCAATAGGAAAGGGCTTGGGAAGGGGTTTAAATCCCGGGGAGGGGGGGTTTTAAAACCCACTTAGAAGGGCTTTAAGGAAGCCCACAAGAAGGGGGGCTTCCTAAGGGGGGACTTTAGAAGCTTCCCAAGAAGCTTCTAAAGCTTCTGGGAATCGTGGAAGCCCCACGTGGCCAAGGGATGGAGAGGGCGGATGGCAGTTCGTTGGCGGCAGTGGCGTCAACTCCCTCTCTCTCACATGGCTTCCTCCACGAATCCACTTGAGGTGGTGTTACACTATCTCCTTCCACTTCAATGGCGGCGTTCCATCCTATATCACAATCTCCCCTCTTCCCACTAAACTTCACGCAGCATTATGCTCCACTCTCTCCCTTACTCCCATGGCACAGGGCTTATATAGGTGAGGGGAGGGGAACCTCCCTCCCCCACAAAGCCTTATGCATGGCCTTCACCCCCTTCATGGCATCCAGCAAGGATGCTCAGTCATCTTGCCTCCCCTCCCTCTCCTCCAGCACGATCTACTACGAGGACAATTTCCTGCTAAAAAAATTTGCCATATTTCCAAAAATTATCCTTTTGGCCTCCTAAGAGGAGGTTCTTATAAAGGATGCGGTTTTTATTAAACCTTAGTTCTAAGTCTTGTTCGGCCCGTGAAGAGTGTATTATTAAAGATCAAACCATTTGTAACCATAAAGCCCGCATTATATTTTGCTCGAGACTTCACACGTGTATGAAATAATTTTCCGTAGGAATATTACATTCTCTCCCCCTTGGAGGAATCGAGATGTCATCATCTCGAGATAAACTGGGGATATTGATGGTTGAGAGTGCTTTTATCTATCCAAGTGGCATCCTCCTCAGGATAATCTTTCCACTGGATGAGGCATTCTCTCAAGGTTCTGGATCTCAGTTGTCTCTCCCTAATATCTAAGATCCTATCAGGCCGTAGTTCAAGGACTCCTTGACTAGGCATTACAACTTGTTGGTCATCAAGTACATGGTTAGGATTAGGTACATACTTCTTCAATAGGCTGATATGGAATACATTATGAACCTTTAGGTTCTCAGGGAATTTTAGTCTATAAGCATTAGGTCCTAGGCACTTGAGGATCTTGTATGGTCCACAATACCTTGGACTTAGCTTCTTGCACTCTCCTAAGGATAGAGAACTCTTCTTTGGACGTACGCGAATAAAGACCATGTCTCCTTCCTCGAAGATTCTATCTTGACGCTTTAAATCTGCATATGCATTTTGTCTATCCTTGGCGGCTTGGATGTCCTGTCTTATTGACTTTACTTTAAGGAAAGTGTGCTAGCATCAGTTACTACCTCGAACTCCTTACTGAGGTCTGGAGGTTTTAGGATAGGTCTGATACCAAACTTTTCTTTAATCTCTCAAAGCTGGTCTGTTCGGGAGTTGACCATGCAATGGAAGTTTGCTTCTTCAGTAAGTTCACCAGAGGTGCTGCAATCAAAGCATAGTTTTTTATGAAGACCCTATACCATCCTGTCAATCCAAGAAAACTACGTATTTCCTTGACAGTTGTTGGTATTGGCCATTCTAGCACATCTCTGGGTCCACTAAGAATCCTTCCGCTGATACGATGAACCCCAAATATTCAATGTGATGGTTGAAGAATGCACATTTCTTCATCTTAGCATACAGCTTGTGTGACCTCATTGTCTCAAGGACAATCCGAAGTTGGGGTTCATGATCTTCCTCCTGTTTAGAATAGACTAAAGTGTCATCGAAGAAGACGAGTACGAAATCATCAAGATATGGCCTAAAGATATCCTGCATTAACCTGTTGAAGGTGGCAGGCGCATTCGTAAGCCTGAATGACATAACTAGGAACTCAAAGTGTCCATATCTTGTGTTAAAGGCCGTCTTTGGGATATCTTCTTCCTTGATCCTTATTTGATAGTAACAAGACCTGAGATCAATCTTGGAAAAGATCTTTGCACCCTGAAGATGATCAAGAAACTCATCTATTCTAGGAATAGGGTACTTATTCTTGACAGTTGATTGATTCAACCCTTTGTATTCAATACACAATCAAAGTGTTCCATCTTTCTTTTTCTGGAATAGTACTGGAGCTCCCCATGGTGAACTGCTAGGACGAATGTAGCCTTGATCTAGTAGTTGCTTTAGTTGTTCCTTCAGCTCAATTGCTTTCGGGATGGACATTCTATAAGGTTTCTTTGCAATTGATGCAGCTCCTGGTACTAGCTTGATCTCATGATCCACTTCTCTTTGAGGCGGGAGTTCTGTTAACTCTTTAGGAAATACGTCCGCGTATTCCTTTAGCCAAGAAGGTCCTTCACTCTTGCTTCTGATCTAACTTGTTGAGCTTAATCAAGTAGACATGTAGTTCTTTTTTGACTCCCTTTATAATCCGAGATACCTTGGCCAATTGAATTTTTGGCTTCCCTGCTTCACCTTGAGTTGTAACTAGTTCCCCTTCAAAGTTTTGAAAGGAAATTTGGCCCTTTCCACAATGAATGTGGGCGTCATTAGGTTTAAGCCAATCTATTCTGAGTAGACACTCATGGATGCCTAAGTTCATAACTTTGAATTTGATCGAAGTCGTCTTTCCTCCCAGAAAGAATTCCACCTTAGCAGTTTGCATGGTATAAGTGACCTCACGACCATTTGCTAATTCCACAAGCAAGGTAGGTGCTTCTACTGTGGCTATTCCTAATCTTTTTGCACAAGCTGGTGAGATAAACGAATGTGTACTGCCACAATCAATCAAGGTTTTGAAACCTTTACCTTGGTAGTCTGATGGTGTCTAAATCACCGAGAACTAGCGATTCGGCCCTTTCTTGTGAAGAGCGGCATGGACTGTCGCCCTTTCAAACTCTGCTTCCATGGTCGGATCTTCTTCTTCGCACATCTCTCTGTTGGCAACACAGGCGGTTCTTCCTCTGCCTCGGGTAGCGGCTCCCTGACCACAGCCAGTTCCTTGGAAAGGTGCTTGGCAATGTCCTCCTCCAAGCTTGGGACATTGCCTCTTGAAATGACCGGGCTCGTTGTAGTGGAAACAACGGAGGTTTTGGCCATTGCTTTGAGTAGGAACAAAGTTGCTGATATTATTAGTCCTTGCTTTCTTTCTTTGTCCCTGACTCTGACCTTGAACTCTCTTCATTTGAGGCCTAAATGCTCCTCTATTTAGGTCATTATAAGACCAAGTTTTGTTACCTCTTGTTCTAGCCTGCACCTCCTGAATTATAGGGGCAGCTTGAATGAGTGCGTCCTCAAGATCTGATGGGCGCATAGATTCGAGACGGGTATTCACTGGTGGATTTAAACCATCACAAAATTTTGACACCTGTTGTGTCATGTCCATCTGTGGCACATACTTAAGAAGTGACACGAATTTAGAGTAGTATGCGTCAAGAGTCAGTCCCAGCTATTTTAGCTCATAGAACTCATTCATTTTCTACGTGCGATACGTAGGTGGTAAGTATCTTCCCTATCCGACTTTCTTTAGCTTCTCCCAGGTAATAGATCCTTCCGCGATTCCTTGATCTCTGCACCATTTTTTCCACCAAAGCCTCACTTCACCGGTGAGCTTCAGCTTGGCGAGCATAGCTTGGTTGGTGGATGCAGTACCGACTGCTTCAAAGTAATCCTCCATGGATTCAATCCAAATTTCAGCATCTGCTTGGATGGACCTGCCTCTCCCATCAAATTTGGGTGGCTTAATCTGCTTGAAAAGAAACTTCTTCTCCTAGATTACACTAGTACATGATGTAGAGGCGAACTGGGAATCTGTACCTGGGGTTGTGCCTGGATAAAGGTTTCTTAACGTTATTACTCATTAATCGTTACGATTTATATTTCATCTCCATTTCAGCTATCAACTAAGAAATCTAACCACTTAACTTATTATCAATTCTCCTGAACAAAACAGATATTGATAAAAAGAAGTCTTATTGCATTTATATGGGACTAGCCCTTTCAGACTACAACATCTCTTGGTATGGCAAAGCAACGATTTACATTTAGTTTAGGGAGAATAATGTTGTATTACATTTATCTATAGGAACTAGATAATAGTATGGTTTCGGGTCATGGATATTTAGGAATCGGTAAGTCATTGGAAGATCAGGGTATCTTTTCCTTTGGAACCCATTCTTCTCATAGCGCCCCAACACTTTGATCCTATCGGCGGGGATTACACGGGTCACTTCCTCATATACGTATGAGTTCAGCTCAACCCTCCGACCTCGAATATGTAAAGTTGAGTTTATGTGAGCCTCCACAAAAATGAACAGCTTCATGATTTTTAGGTCTTCCAACCACTTGATCCTCTTTAGGTTGGTCTGAAGGTATGCAAACAGGTGGGCAGCTATATAGTAGATTCTTAAGGCGCCCGTCCATCTTCGTTCCATGTGCAAAGGTGATGGATTATAGATACGCTCTAGGATGTTCATCATCTCAAACCTTTGTCGATAATTCAGGGAATGCATCGCAATCATAAACATGACTCAGAACACTAAGAACCTGTTCCATGCTTCATAATTCTGCAAGACAGCATCGAAAGTAAGGAAATGTTCGGAACGCAACATTTTCTTTACTTCTTTTTATTAAGATTTCTTAAAAACAAATCCTTCGTTGGTTTGCTCTGATACCAACTGTAACGTGTCCACCTGTAATCTTCAAGACACGTCTTAGCAGTCCATCGCAAAGGATGTCTAGAAAGCTCCGCCCGGTACTCCCATGGAATGTCACGGGTTTGCGATCTAGGAACTTTTGCATCTGCCACGTAGCTGAAGTATTATAGCCGTTCCCACTTAGGACCGACCGGAATCAAGGTTTTTTCCCTAATAGTCATTTCCTAAATGGCAACTAGCGTCGAACCCCAAGCGAACTACTTTACATAGAAATGCCAGGTCCGAAGCAGATTCACGCTGCACTTAGTTCAAGAACAATGGGAAACGAGAGGGATGCAAGGGTCGACCTCTCTGCCATAAGGCATAGTCCCATTTCGTTCCCCTAAAATAGCATAAATCGGGATTATTATAACTTAGATTCTAGGTCATCGCCCTTGCTGTTTGTCTCCTTTGAACGATCTTCTTGCTGTCCATCATGATTGAGGAAAGTGCGGTGGATGTGGCCATGGGTCCGTCCTACAGATGGGTGGTCCCGGTTGGCCGGGAACTTTTCTCAATCATGATGGACAGCAAGAAGATCGTTCAAAGGACACGAACAGCAAGGGCGATGACCTAGAATCTAAGTTATAATAATCCTGATTTACGCTGTTTTAGGGGAATGGAATGGGACTATGCCTTATGGTAGAGATGTCGAGCCTTGAATCCCTCTCGTTTTCCATTCTCCTTGAACCAAGTGCAACGTGAATCTGCTTCAGACCTGGCATTTCTGCGTAACGTAGTTCGCTTGGGGTTCGAAGCTAGTTGCCATTTAGGAAATGACCATTAGGGAAAAAACCCTGATTCAGGTCTGTTCTAAGTGGGAATGGCTAGAATACTTTCGCTACGTGGTAGACGTAGAAAGTCCTAGATCGCAAACCCCGTGACATTCCATGGGTGCCGGATGGAGCTTTCTAGACATCCTTTTTGATGGACTGCTAAGACGTGTCCTGAAGATGACAGACAAACACGTTACACCATTCTATGCTATTGAGATTTGATATGTGCATATACTCAAGGGTTCCATATTCTCGACTCCCCTTGGGTAATATGTACTTGGAGTCATAGAAAAAAAGAAGATCCTCTGCAATTTACTTACCTGTACGCCCCTCAAAGAGCAATTTGCCAATTTTGAGGTGGTAACACTTAAAAGAACTAGTGAAACTCTCAACATTTTGCCACTCATAGCAATCCGAAGGGTATACTTCTGTAAATACAAGACAAGTTACATAGGTATCATGAAAATTCTCATTCTCAATGAGTTGCAAATAGTTACTGTTTGCAATGTTTCGTTGAAAGGGCACAGTGGGCGCAATGTGTATTTGTTTTTGCATGAATACATGTTGTACAAATGCCTCTGTTACAAGGTGAGAATCAACATTCCTTTGTCTGAGAGCTAAAATTTTACCCTTCCAGTGCTTTGATACATCGGCAATTGTAGATGCTTTCACCGTGAAAGCTCCTTTCATACTTGGACGCATATATACCCAAGACGAGCAATGATACGTATCAGTGATCCAATTCCCTTCTTCATCTTTTCTATTACATACTTCTATCGAGAGAATGCTTGTTATTCTCTTAGGTATTATAACCTATGCATTAGATGTAAAGAAGTATGTATTAACCCCTAAATAATAAGCATTTTAAGTCTCTCCGATAATCACCAATATGCCATACAATTCAACATGGCATTAAGAGATGTTTATACTTTTGTAAACAGACATAAACATAGATATCGAAACACATGTGTATATATACATAAACACAAAGTATAGATTTAATTTTAAGACATCACTTTAATCATACCATTTACATGAAATATAATGAAAAGAATAGCACAAGAATACTCATAGAATTTTGCCAAAATAAATTTTATTATAATGAAGAGGAGTCTAATTTGACTCAATACATTGTATGCAATGTGGGTATTATAAAGTAGTTGTTACAAGGATAGCAGCCACATGGCATGCAAATCTTAATAGGCACATTGGATTGACAACTTAGATATTCTAAGACTCAACACATTGTGTGTTATATGGATGATATGATACAAGAGTTTCATGGATCATTGCCAATTGGCATGGAGATCCAAATGGACACATAGGACCAATAAAGTAGAGGATTTTTGAACCATCAACTTCCAGCAGATCCATATCATCAAACACAAAGGAATCACTCACAACATCAAAATAGTTGATGGAGAATTATATGCTTCACCTAAACCTTGTACAATACCTGCATGTACAAAAAAACACATGTATGAATCCCTTTTAACAAAAATACTTGCATGAATTCCTTTTAGCGAAAAATATCTAGATAACTGCATGAATAGAAGCAATACAAAACAGGGCTAATTTACCTATAAGTTGATCTGCTGAAGATAAGATTGAATCATTTCTAATCAAAACCCATTGCAAATGATGGACATAAGAAAACATCAATCCCATCAAATATAAAAGTCACTAATTGAATGAATAAATTTTGGCACCACAAAATATGGTAGATTTACTTGTAAATTGAGCTACAGAATCTCTGCTCTACCTTGTGTTAAGTGCTACAATAACAATTGATCCTTAAGTTAGAACTAGTATCAAACCCTATTGTAAAGATAGTAGAAAAGGGATAATGCAGAGAGGAAGAAAGAGAGAGTTTGTGTGAGTACGCGGGAGAGAGAAAGAAATGAGCACCTATCCAATCTTGCCCAAATTGATCTATGCAAAAGTTAATTTTGCAAGAGTTAGTATTTACATGAAGGTATACTGAAAAAACGGTAGAAAAGAGGAAACATACACAAAGAAAGATAGAGGGAGAGAGAGATAAGCACTTATGCAATGTAACCCAAAATGATCTCTACAACAAAACAACAACAAGGGTTAGAACTAACATTCTGTTGTATTAAAAAGATATCAGCAAAAAAAAAACCAAACAGAGAGAGAGATTAACACCTTTGCCTCTTGCTCCAAATAAACTCTGCAAGAAAACAACAATTAGAACCAACATCAAATTCTATTGAAAACACAACATAAAAGAGAAACAACACATAGAGAGAGGGGGAAAAGAAGAGAGAGAGAGATGAGCACCTCTGTCTCCTGCCCCAAACAACCTCTACAATAAAACAACAACAATAGAAAAAAATGACATCAAACCCTATTGAAAAAATAGCAAACAAGAGAAAATGCAAAGAGAGATGGGCACATGTGTTTTGCCCAAAATCTGGAGCTGCGTGGAGAAGTGCAGAGGTAAGCAGAATGCTCAAAACCCTAGTTACTCTCAGCAGGGAGCTTCAATGGAGATGAAAATTCACGAGTATAGAGAAGAGAGGGAAAGTGGTCTGTTGCTCAACTTTTGGGTTAAACTGATTTCGTGAGAGGGAAAAAAAACCGAAATTGAAAATTCTCCAAAAAAAGGGGGAAAATACAAGGTGAGAGAAACTCAAATTTTGTGTACTATTCATTCTCCCTTTTTTTAATCCCCTACTACCCCTTTTTTTAATAGAAAACCAAGATTTGGAGAGAGAAGATTCATCCTCCATGGATGTCAACATCTAGCCTTCCTATCGGACAATCCAAAAGGCCCACATCTTAAACTATATTATTTTTAAGGGCCCATTTGTGAGTTTATTTTTTTCCTGATGATGTGTTGAACAATGAAATGACCTAGAATAGTATTTAGCATGCTAGAAATATAGGTATGCTAAAAAGTACATTAAAAAATGATGGATTTTGCACTACAGGTAGTGGCATCTCAAGTGCTTGTAAAGCCTTTTCAGTGAAATCTAACTCCCTTGGTGCATAATCTTCCTCAAAACTAGTAAAAGAACCAAGAAAATCATCCATAATAGCGTCTTCATTAAGAAAACCATAATCCTCATGCTTGTCATCCATGACAACATCATCTTCTTGAATATGCAATTGTTCTTCTTGATCACTAGACTGATCACCAAACTGATCAACTTCCTTAATGATAACTTCATCACTTCTTTCTTCTTCAGTAAAACAGATTTGAGATTGATTATATAAGTTGGAAAGACTCCAAAGTATGAAAAATACCTTCAAATTGTCGATGTAAAGTGTGTGATGCTCCACTCTCCCATTGGTAAACTCATGTATTGGGTTTGGGGTACTCCAGGATTCTTAGCTACTTTGGCTCGTATCCTCTCTCACTCCCTTAGCCTCAATCTTTGGTAAAATCATAGGTAGAGGGTAGCAATCATCATCATCACTTGAACTTGAATCCTGATTTGAATCCAAAACATCATTATACTTCTCCTTGAACTTCTCAATTGCTCTAAGAAATCTATGAACCTACTTCAAACTTGAGCAAGACTTAACCTTCTAGCCTTCATGATCATAATGCCATTCATAAGCATCATCAAATATAGTCTCAAAAGAAGTCAACTTTTCGCATGCTCTATCCAGTCTTGAACTTGAACCTTTCTTTGTTGCTAAAAAGAACTTCTTGCGGATACCATTAAACTGCTTACATAGATCAACCATGCAAAAATAATTACAGGACTTCCCTCTTTAACAGAACTCATGAACATATGGATAACACATTGAAGTATGTCCATGCTCAAAACATACTTTGCATCTCTTTTCCTTCTTCTTGGATTTACCCACAATGAAGCATATCTAAAGTTTGAAAAGAACCTACTTTTCTTTGAGCCAACCTTCTAACTTCTGCAATAATGGAGTAGTATATCTTTAGCCTATGATATTCAAGTTATGCCTGAAAAATGCTTGAAAACTCCTTAGTTGGCTAGACATCTTAGTTTTATCAAGGTTCCTCTTATCTTTCCTACAATTTAGGTTATGCCTATCATTTCCATCCTGCAATTCAAGTAGCCAGCCTGAAATTCCTTTAGTTCAGTAACTACTTGAAATTCCTGTAGTTTAGGTTATTGCCTAAAATTCCTACAATTCAAGCTATTCCTGGAACTTCCTGCAGCTCAGGCTACCATTTCTTTTTACATCTTGCCTTTCTTTCCTTGTCCAAGTGAATACTGACCTTATCCTTCTTTATCATCTTCTTCAAAGGATGGTAGTTTATGAAGATAATGAGGATAGAGAGATGATTGCCAAGTCTTTTGCATGACATTTTCCTTGCCCACTCAAGTTAGAGAATTCTCCATTCTTGAACTAGCAAGTTTGAGACTGAGGAGCTCTAAAAACACCCATAATACAACATACTACTTCTAGAATTAAAGAACAACCATATGTTGCATATAATCTTTAGGAATACCATATAGACTTGCTGTAGACATCATAATTGCTGGAAGAAACACATTGTCTTGAATATTAGAGCCCCTTTATTGCTTGAATTGAGATCAGCCACAAATAGACTTGATTTGCAAGAATGACATATAGACATGTAGTACACAACATAATGGTTCACATCAATATGCTATCCTAAAAATTGCAGATCAGATACTACTTGTCTTTGAGCTTCATGACCACCTTTCTTTATGAATATGCCATCCTAAAATCCTGATATGATGGCTTCATCTTGAAACTCTCAAGATGATTAGAGATCTGAAAATTTCAACCTGAATTAGAAGCAAGAACTTCAAATTGGAAGATGAAACCTGAACAATCTGCCTTGAATCCACAGCATTGAAAACTTTTGAAAAGATCGGATTCTTCAAGAATAATAACTTCAAAATATCCTCCTTCAAACAACGTGACCGCAGGATGTGTCTTATATAGAGATGACACAATACCTGTAACATGTAGAAGTGCACAAAAATGCATTAAGATGCCAAAACACCATGAATTTTTGAAGAATCTTCCTACATTTTCCATTTTAAAAAAAACCATATTCCTACGTCTTCTTGGAAAATATCGGCTTTCTCTGATCTGCAATTACATAACTACCAATACTGTCCTCATTCACATGCTGACCTTGACAATTTCTTACTTCATTGGCAAACCATATCCCTTTCTTTCTTCCTAGGCTTGAAGCCTAAATCATGAGAACTTTACCCATGAAACTAGTAGGATTGTCAAAGTGTTTAGAGCATTTGCAAATAAGAAGCAAAGAATACATAAACACGCCATGGCACCATAATAAAGAACATAAACATAGAAGTATTCTCTGCATAAACTTCAGCCCCCATAACCAGAAAGCATTTATGGTTCTAGAAAACACAAATAGATATTCAAAGAGCATGACAAAAGCATTGAGAACAACCTGTAGCAACCATGAAAACATGGCATTGACTCTCTTTGTATATTGAAATCATGCGACTCTTTTCAAGAAAATATAGCTACTTGCATATCAGAATCAGCGCCACCTAACATACATGTATCCTATCTTATGACATTTAAAGACACACTCACATAGGCTGATCTCAAACCATTATATCCTTATATGAAAGTAAGAGACTAAGGTCATAAATGGAATTCAAGGCCTAGGGATTTACGCCCCTAATATTTGGTGTGTCCTCATGGGACATAGCCACAGACTGCTGCTAAACAATCTTGCTAGGTTGTGAGGGTACAACTGCCTCTGTTTTTGGAGAGTCTAGCTCTTTAGCTAATTCCTCTCCATTTATCCCCTCATCCAATTGTATTGGAAGTTGCTCCTGGTCAGCGGGCGTTTGCTCTAGACTCTTGTCCTTATCAATTGAAACATGTCTCCATCGCTTCTTGTCAGAGCAGGTGTTATGTTTAGAGTCATTTGTCTCTTGCTCTAGAGGTTTGGGCGACTCTAGTGTAGAACCAAGAGATGGTTTAGGGTTCCTCTCATGTAGGCTTGGATGAAACCTACTAAAGAAGTCAGGGTTTTATTGATGGGAAGTATAGAGACCTAAGATTGCAGGGTTTTGAGTGAGGTATAAGACATATGTGCTAACATCAAGTACCATGCTCCCTACTCCTAGCCTGCTAGCCATGTGTAGATCTTCTTCTAGAAGTAGTTTATCATATAAGGGATGTTTTTGGATAGTGGAGCAGAAAACTAGACCATGGACCATTGCCAATACTCTTAATGAGGTTGAGGCAATGTACGTGGGATCATGTATTAATGTCCAAAAGGTTTTCCTTTACTCAGCAAGTGTCATTAGTTGATGGCCAATTTTGGCTGCCAAACTTTGGTTGGAGTATCGTTTCTGCATAAAGTTACATTTTCCTTTCCCTTTTTGTTTGATTGCTTCAAGATTTTCCTTTGTTTGTCTCACATTGAGCAGTATAGAGTGAGGGTATCAAGCGGAATTCCTAAGCTATGGCTTTTGGGATGTCCTTTATGACTTCTTTAGTGACCACTACATAGTGGGAGCAAACATATTATTACTCTAGGGGTTCATCTATGAGCTTTATGTCTTCTAGTGTTGGCCTTCTGATGTCCATATGGATGTATGCATGTGTGATGGCTATCAGCTCGTGATCAAGCTTCATCAGGCACTTCATCTTTGGTTCATCATTGTTTAGAGTCGCTATCTCTTTGGCCAAATATTCCATAGATTTCTCCTCAAGCCTAGCAAGCTGTGACTACTATGATCCCTGATTGGAAGTAGTAGTGGCTAGTTCATTGGACTGGCTACTGTTGGTAGATTGTGGTGTCAATTCCTTAAGCAGATCAAAAGTGATCGTGTCTTTTTTTTCCCTTTGCACATTCACTTGTGTAGATCGAGCATCAGTTGAGCTAGTCATGGTGGACTGCACATGCAATATATCCTTAGGCTCAAAATTAGGGGTGTCCCGCACCTTTAACATTTGGAAGCTTAGATGGAGATAGAGATTGGGATTGAGAAGTTGCACTTGATGGCTGTTGTTGTGGTTCATGTGTCCATTTGGAAAAAGAGGGTGTAGGAGATTTGGGAATCCCAGGCGGACTTGGCACTGACTGGGAGATTTACTCATGGCTTTTAGATGATTCTGCCATTTGCTTTGTTGAGCATCCAGCCTTATCATGAGAAACATTGCACTTGTGGTACTCATTATCCTCTTGAGAAGTCAAAGGCTCCTTGGGCACCAGTGGTCTTTGTGCACACTGGATGGTTACATCTGACATCCACTTGTTAAGCCCGCTACAATGGGGATCTATCTTTCGAATAGTCATGTTTGGTTTCTTGATTTCAATGGTGAGGGGCTCAATCACTCCCATGTTTTTGGCTCAAGACTTGGATTTTTGTTTAGATTTCCTCTTGTGCTTCTTTGCTTTTGATATGATCTGGCCTTTACCTGACAGAGGTGTTTTAGCTAGGGGTTTTGGTACCCAAATCCATCGATTACCTATGTAATATCCTTGAGCACATAGCAACATTTTGGATATCCATCATGGCGACATGTTGGCTCTCCTATCGATACCTTTGTCTATAAGGCTTGGGATTCTTTTGTGGTATTCTATGATATTTGTAAGTCCAAATCCTATCCTTGGTATTGTCTCCTAACCTCCTTGTTTCAAGCATGGCCTTGCTCACTAGTTCTCTCTGTTCAACATGCACTTGTATCAACTCTTTCAACAAGTCCTTGATCTCGTTACTAGACTTGCCTAGTATGTCAGAATATTCCTTGTATTTCCCTCAAGGTTGGATGAGGTCACCCTTACTAAAGGTTTTGATTATCCTCACACCTATAGTGTCAAGTGTATCCTCTGTGATCGGCCTTACACTTTTTCGCCCTTTTGATGGGTCTTCCTAGGAGGGCTTCCTTTCCACAATTTGCACTATTTGGAGGGACATGGAATAGGATAGCAAGCTTTTTGTTTCAATAGTTACAAGGATTCTGTACATCCCTATAAGTGCTTGTGGGTATCCCCCGTAAGGATTAAGAGTTGCATTAGTCAATGTGAGATCTAGTTCGCCTAGTAGGGTCCATGGTTCATAGGTCAATATATTAAAATCTACTCCTTCATCAATGAGAGCATCGACATTATGCTCTCTTTTTGCAGTGATTTTGACCCTAAGATAAGCATGTATGTCTTCATCTTTCGGGTCTTGGCTTAGAAGTTCAAGCCTTCTGTTACATGCTTTTGAGTCCCCAACTGCATGACCAAATGTGGATTCTCTACTGATGTCTTGGGTTGTCCGTGTAGTGCCATTCAAGGTGCATCTATCATTAGGACTGTCATGTCTAGTCATCCTCGTAGTGGTAGCTTGATGTTGTTGTGTTCCCCTTTGACTAGATGCAGTTCGAATATAACATATACATGTTTTTGTGGTGTGGCCTCTGTGCCCTTACTGGCTAGATTGGCCCATTGAGGTTCTACAGTCTTTGTTGTGTTTGGGTATGGGCTTTTAGTTGTTGTTTTGCAAGTGAGAATCTATGCTTGTGTAGAGCCATTACTACACTAAGATCTAATTTGGAGGACCTATCATGATATGCGTTTTCTCTCCAACCTACTTGGGGGAGGTGCCGTTACGATAAATACCATGAAAAATTTGAAGGATCATTTGTAGCCAAGTTTTGAACTACTTGCCCTAGATTTCAGCCTAGTGATAGATCTATGATGTGCTTTCAGCTCTATACGATCTCTTGGTCAATTAGTCGATTTCAGGGGGGTTAGATGTGTCAAATTTGTATTATGTTCACCTATCCAAATTTAACAGTCCAATTCTCAGAGGTCTGATTCTCAGGATCGAACATCTGTTTATGGGGTTGGTCTTATTGGATGGTCCGAGTCTGAGTGGTCCCATTCGGGTGGTACAATTATGGGTAGGTTCGATTTTTGTGTCTGATTTTGGAAATTAGGCAAGATATGTCTGATCAAACAAGATCGGTAGTGTCGACCGTCCGATTCTCAAAATCAGATGGGTGTAGATTGTCCAAGTGTTCGATTCTAGGAATGGTCGGGTGTAGGGTGTCCGAGCGTCTAATTCTAGGAATCGCTCGGGTGTAGGATATCCAAGCGTCCGATTCTAGGAATCGGACCCCTATAGACCTTGTCCAATTCCACTGGCATGCAAATATCGGCAACATAAATTACTTCTAGGTAACGACTTTTTGCCACGCCCACAAGCAAGATTCTCCAGAATCCAAGGGTAGATACATAGAAAGGTTTCTACACACTTGATCCCAACAAAAAACTCCAATGGTCACCGATCAATTTGCTGGAAGCTCCAAGTCTTTCACAAGCTCTCAAGCTCTCTCTCTCTCTCTCTCTCTCTCTCTCTCTCTCTCTCTCTCTCTCTCTCTCTCTCTCTCTCTCTCTCTCTCTCTCTCTCTCTCTCTCTCTCTCTCTCTCTCTCTCTCTCTCTCTATAATGCAGAACCTGAAAATGAGGTCTCCCTTTGCTTCCTAGGGTCTTGAACCCTTGTGCTGGGCTCAACCTTACTCTTTTCAATCACTCCCGTGAGATTCTAACACCTCTAAGCACTCTTTTTTCCTATTTTTTTCCTTGTTTGTGCCTTGTTTGGGCATGTTTCATAGCAAAAACCCTAATGCTTATTTTTCTTTTTTTCTTTTTCTTTTCCTACCCTAATGCATCCAAATTACAAAGCAAACACCTACACTACACCAACCCGCTTTTCCAAATCCAAAAAACCAAAAACTTACTTGCTAAGGAGATCGAATACCTCTTCAAACTCCTCACTTCCTACCTATCTACCTCAAGCACCAGTTCGGGGAAAACCCTACTTCAATGCTCAATTTGGAGCACGCAAGCACTCAAGGCTTGGATCCATTGGTCCTGGCAACAATGAAGCCAAAATGTACTAGGGAACTCAAGCTTAACTGCCAAGACCCACAGACTGCTTATTCTTTCAAGTGTTTCAAGCCGAGCACTAATGGCTACCTCTCACATAGCCGATGCACTATCTCTCTCTACAAGTGTAATGGGCTTACCTCCATGCCCAATCGAGTTGCCTCCTCTCCCGAGCACTCCGGTACCTCCACCATCCAAGTGCAAGCTTCAAGCGAGCTCGATCCTCAAGCTCCACGTTCCAAGCTCCATTGCCGTGAGCACAGCATGAGAAAGACAAGAGAAGAGAAGAAGAGAGGAGAAGATGGAGAGCTTCTCCACCACGGTCCCTCACCCTCACACACTCACTCCCTCACACTCTCACACTCCCTCTTTCAAGTATAAGCCCAAGCAAGCAAGAATAATAATAATAATAATAATAATAATAATAATAATAATAAGGGAGCTACTTTTGGCCACACACACAAGAATGAGCTTTTTCATTCACTTTTTGCATTTTATACAAAACCCTAACCCTAATTTCCTTTGGATAGTCATCCCCTTTTTGGTCCGGGCTTGGCCCATTCTTCCAATCCTTCTCCTCCTCTTCCCTATTGGCATGGCCTCTATGCAAGCCTCTAACCATTTACAATTTGCACGTGTGAGAGCCCGGTGTTCTTTTAAAAAATTAATCATGGTGCGCCTTATGCTCTTTTACAAAAGTATTGACTTGCACTTTTTCTTGTGCACCTCTCTCCTTGATTTAGGACTTTTTGCACTTCTTATGTTTTCATATTTTTCTTGGTGTGCCTTTGTCTTCCGTATTAGTTTTGCCTTGGCCTTATATTTTGCTTGTGAAGGGTGGCTATGGTCTTTGTTAATTTGAGGAAAATATTGTATTTATGACTCTCAATTTTTAAATAAAATATTTTTAAATAAATAAAAATTGCTAGTTATTAATGCTAGTTTGTTTTTACCTTAGTTAGTCTTTAGTTAGTAACCTTACTAGCTTATTAATTGACTAACTAACTTTCGAACTAACCAACTAACTTTTAATTGCATGAAAATATTGCACATGATAGCTTTACCTTTGCTCCTAAAGCCTACACTAGCTTACAAAAATCATTTTATGGTGCATACCTAGGGGATCCACCATATAGGACATGTAAGATACCATGTGAGTTCAAAAGAAATCATTATTATATTTAGTAAAACTTATAGCTTTATATTTACATAAAGGGTTTTTAGTTATAATTTGAAAGAAATCTGTAGGTTTGGTAAAGTAAAAGGCTTCATTTTAAGAACTTATAGCATGTAAAAAAATGATATTTTTAAATATCCTTTGAATGCATGTTATATAGAAAAATTCTTATAGGTAAACTCCCCAGGGCACACAATATGCTCTTTTCTCCTTTAAGCCATCTTGAAGCCCTAAAGCCCTCCTTAAGTGAGAGCCAGATTTTAGGAGCTAATTTTGAGCTGTGCTTGAAGCATTTGAGGTAGTTTTTGGAGCAAGAAATGCCCGAAAGTGTAAATGACCAACATTAGGAAAAAAATGATCTCGCAAATGGGCCCTTAAAAATAATATAGTTTAAGATGTGGGCCTTTTGGATTGTCCAATAGGAAGGCTAGATGTTAACATCCATGGAGGGTGAATCTTCTCTCTCCAAATCTTGGGTTTTCTATTTAAAAAAGGGGTAGTGGGGGATTAAAAAAAGGGAGAACGAATAGTATACAAAATTTGAGTTTCTCTCACCTCGTATTTTTCCCTTTTTTGGAGAATTTTCAATTTCGGTTTTTTTTCCTCTCACGAAATCAGTTTGACCCAAAAGTTGAGCAATAGACCACTTTCCCTCTCTTCTCTATACTCGTGAATTTTCATCTCCATTGAAGCTCCCTGTTGAGAGTAATTAGGGTTTTGAGCATTTTACTTACCTCTGCACTTTCTTCTCCATGCAGCTCCAGATTTTAGGCAAAACACAAGTGCCCATCTCTCTTTGCATTTTCTCTTGTTTGCTATTTTTTCAATAGGGTTTGATGTCGTTTCTTACTATTGTTGTTGTTTTATTGCAGAGGTTGTTTGGGGCAGGAGACAGAGGTGCTCATCTCTCTCTCCTTTCTTTCTCCCCTCTCTCTATGTGTCGTTTCTCTTTTATGTTGTATTTTCAATAGAAATTGATGTTGTTTGTAATTGTTGTTTTCTTGCAGAGTTTATTTGAAGCAAGAGGCAAAGGTGTTAATCTCTCTCTATTTGTTTTTTTTTTTGGCTGATATCTTTTCAATACAACACAATGTTAGTTCTAACCCTTGTTGTTGTTTTGTTGTAGAGATCATTTTGGGTGACATTGCATAAGTGGTTATCTCTCTCTCCCTCTCTCTTTCTATGTCTATGTTTCCTCTTTTCTACCTTTTTTTCAATATACCTTCATATAAATACTAACTCTTGCGAAATTTTCTTTTGCAGAGATCAAATTGGGCAAGATTGGATAGGTGCTCATTTCTTTCTCTCTCCCGCATACTCACACAAACTCTCTCTTTCTTCCTCTGTGTATTATCCCTTTTCTACTATCTTTACAATCGGGTTTGATGCTAGTTCTAACTTAAGGATCAATTGTTGTTGCAACACTTAACACAAGGTAGAGCAGAGATTCTGTAGCTTAATTTACAGGTAAATCTATTGTATTTTGTGGTGCCAAAATTTATTCATTTAATTAGTGACTTTTATATTTGATGGGATTGATGTTTTCTTATATCCATCATTTGCAATGGGTTTTGATCAGCAAATCAGCTTATAGGTAAATTTGCCCTATTTTGTATTGCTTGTATTCATGCAATTTAGTTATTTTTTGCTAAGGGATTCATGTAAGTATTTTTGTTAAAAGGGATTCATCCATGTGTTTTTTTGTACATGCAAGTATTGTACAAGGTTTAGGTGAAGCATATAATTCTCCATCAACTATTTTGATGTGGTGAGTGATTCCTTTGTGTTGGATGATACAAATTTGCTGGAAGTCGATGGTTCAAAAATCCTCTACTTTATTGGTCCTATGTGTCCATTTGGATCTCCATGCCAATTGGCAATGATCCATGAAACTCTTATATCATATCATCCATATAACACACAATGTGTTGAGTCTTAGAATATCTCAGGTGTCAATCCAATGTGCCTATTAAGATTTGCATGCCATGTGGCTGCTATCCTTGTAACAACTACTCTATAATACCCACATTTTATACAATGTGTTGAGTCAAATCAGACTCCTCTTCATTATAATAAAATTTATTTTGGAAAAATTCTCTGAGTATTCTTTTGCTATTCTTTTCATATAAATGGTATGATTAAAGTGATCTCTTGAAATTAAATCTATACTTTGTGTTGATGTATATATTCACATGCATTTCAATATCAATGTTTATGTCTGTTTACAAAAGTATAAACATCTCTTAATGCCATGTTGAATTGTATGGCATATTGGTGATTAGTGGACAGACTTAAAATGCTTATTATTTAGGGGTTAATACATACTTCTTTACATCTAATGCGTAGGTTATAATGCCTAAGAGAAGAACAAGCATTCTCTTGATAGAAGTACATAACAGAAAAGATGAAGAAGGGAATTGGATCACTGATACGTATCATTGCTTGTCTTGGGTACATATGCGTCCAAGTATGAAGGGAGCTTTCAGGGTGAAAGAATCTGCAATTGCAAATGTATCAAAGCACTGGAAGGGTAAAATTTTAGCTCTCAAACAAAGGAATGTTGATTCTCACCTTGTAACAGAGGCATTTGTACAACATATATTCATGTAAAAACAAATACACATTATGCCCACTATGCCCTTTCAACGAAACATTGCAAACAGTAAGTATTTGCAACTCATTGAGAATGAGAAATTTCATGATACCTATGTAACAACTTGTCTTATATTTACAGAGGTATACCCTTTAGATTGCTTTGAGTGGCAAAATGTTGAGAGTTTCACTGGTTCTTTTAAGTGTTACCACCTCAAAATTGGTAGATTACTCTTTGAGGGGTGTACATCTAAGCAACTCACAGAGGACCTTGTTTTTTTCTATGACTCCAAGTACATATTACCCAAGGGGAGTCGAGAATATGGAACCCTTGAGTATATGCACATATCTAATCTCAATAGCATAGAATGGCCATTGTGTAGTAGCGACATTTTGCACATGTGTAGCACAAAAATTTCAGCAGACATATTGAATTCTATAAGGCCAACACAGGCTCAAAGAATGTACATCTAAGTTGGTTCATACCGATTGCAATTTTTGCACACATGTTCAAGGAATGTAAGGGTTTGAGACGTACCAAAAGCACGTACGTCATAAAAAATACATCAGAGGATTATATAACAAGGATTCTAGGCAAAACTTAGACATAAAAAATAACTCACAGTCCTAACACAGTGGAGTGTCGAGTCACAACAAGGGACATGGCTTTCAGGTAAATTTTTTCTCTCTTAGTTGACCATTATCTTACTTTGGGATGAATCAGCTAACTTTCCTTTCCAATTATAGGTACTTTGTCGCATGACAAACTTTATGCCTAGTGTTCAAGTATCGTAGATGGAGGATGCTCAAGGGTAAATGGTTGTGCCTTCATCAAGACATGCGTGAAAGTGCAGATGTGGATGTTACTGTCATTTGTGAGGGCTATGAGCCCCAAGTGTTGCAAATGGAGGATGATTGGCCCTTGAGTATAATGCGCTAGGAAATTACAATGTTAATGCAGAATCCACCTATTAGCTTTTTTTTAAAACTAGATGGTAGGAAAATTCGAAGCCAAGCTGAGGATACTGTTACCAGCGGAAAGTGTGTGGCTCCACATATTTTAGAAATTGTAGAGTCTCCCTAAAAATCCCAACACCACAAGTTGTAATATCCAACACTTGTAAATTTTTGGATTTTTTTGGCCAATAGAATATTGTCACTTACAAACTTGCAATATTTAAAAATTATGGTATTTATGCAAAATCATACACTTGTTATATACTTTTCACATCAACACATTTACACATGCATGTAAAATTTACAAAGATGTAAGTAAAGCCATAACTAAATATCATATGCGAACAACCCTTAATGGTTTAAAACTTAAGGTTTTTAAGGTAGAACTAGTTTAGTTCTTGTTTCATTGTTTTATTTCACACTTTCTCTCTTCATTTCTTTATATCCACCACATCCCTTCTACCTACTATGATGGATGCTCGCGCGCACTTTGATGAGTGGATCCACGAGACTACCTTTGCCAACTAGGGTGACGAGATATTCCAGGTTTTCTCTAAGAACTTCAACCTTGAAAGCATGCTCTCATTCCTGGATCCCCCCCTTCAGGTTTTGGAAGACTTTGTGAGTACCATTGCTACATGCACATACTCCATCGAGGGATCCGACATGACTTGGGTGCCTCTCGAATAGCTCATGGTATTTCAGGCAGGGAAGAATCACCAAAAAGACATGAGTTGGTATCTGGTCCATGTGGATCCTTCACATAGACTATGCACTATTCCCATGGGAAGTGCACCAAGGTACATCACCTTTAGATCTCATGGAGTGTAATTTTGCATTGGCAATTCACCTCCTTGCATTGGATACACCCCTAGAGGAGGAGAGCAATGAAGATACAACTCCACAGGTTGTTTCTATCACATACACGAAAGAAGAACCGATTTAAGAGCTCATAAATGTTGAAGAGGAACATCGAATGGTGATAGAGAAAGGGTTGGCTCTCATGGTGCCATCTTCTTCAGAACAGCCACAAGTTGACAAACCCAACCTTGCCTCCTTGACACCCATTGAAGTAGATGGTGTACAATACTTACTTCTATCAGATGTACTGCAATACTTGGAAATGAAGGAAGAAGAGTTGTTTTCTATCTTAGTCAGGGATTCAATGGAAGACCTAATCAATTATGATTACATGGATGTGCACCCAACAATGGCAGAGATTGGAAGATATGATGGCACAAGCTTAGATACTGTGAGTGCGATCATAGCAGCACAGGAGCATATAACCTCGATTGAAGAAGATTACCTTGTGCTTGATGCTGAATTTGAAGCACTACAACATGATTTGTTTGGACCAAGGCCCTAGCTTCCTACCAAGGAGTTTGTAGATCCCTCTGCCCAAAGAGGTGCCTCCCTAACACATGAGGAAATGAAGATACAAGATGATCTGGAGAAGGTGAGATTTCTAACTACCATATATTTTTATGCAATGAGACTTGATGGTAGGGTGCATCAGGTCCCCCAGAGTCCACTGCTGAAATCTTGGCAAAAAATGATAAGTGCAGCTGCCTAGTCCGAAGTTTGGCATCTGGGGCCACTTTTTGGTAGGGCAGTTGGCAGTCATCATTTTTTGCCAAGGTTTCACTGGCCTAGAAAGTGGCCCCGGACGCCGCAGGGCAGCTGCAGGCATAATTTTTTGCCAAGAATTCACCGGTCCAGAAAGTTTCCCGAGATGCTAGACTTCGGACAGGGCAGTTGCAAGCATCATTTTTTGCCAAGATTTCACCAGCCCAAAAAGTGGCCCCAAATTCTTGACTTTGAATTGGATAACTGCAGGCATAATTTTTTGCCAATATTTCACAGGTGGACTCCAGGGGACTCGACATACCCTACCATCAAGTTTCATCACTTTTTGATAACTCTAGGTTAGTCGCTAAATATATTGTTTGATTTGACTTTGTCATTCAGGACATATTGTATATAGATGACTTTGCATCAAGGCAAGGAGGAGCTCGACATGCGAACCGATGCAAGGATTCAGCTCTTAAGGAGTATATCGGTAACCTTGTTATAGATTTGGTGGTCTTCCATAAGAAGTGCTCACTAGGATGGCAAGAAATAATTATGAAAATTCAAGCTTTGACCAAGTTTGGACCTTTTCGAGCGATATCTGTGATATCTAGCTTAGAGAAGGTGGTGCTAATCAAGCGGTCAAAAGCTTCTTTATTTGTTTGATCAAACACGGGGTGGAGCTGTGTGTGTGCTTGTGACATTAGGTGACCTCGCTAAAGTGTCGAATCCGCTTCCTCTGGAGAAAGAGCTGAAGGGGGAGCGCATCATTTTTGAAGCAAAGAAGGAACTTATATTTTCATCGGAAGCTAGCCACTCCTCTCCATTGAAGAAAAAGCCAAGGAACAATTGAGAGTTCTTGTTGTCTATCGGTTTTTTGTATCTACCATCACTAACAACCATCACATGTATTTTTCTTGATGAATATAATATATTTTACTTTGTCCCTACAAATAAATATTTATTAAATAAATGTGTGTTTCATATAAGTGTGACAATAATGTGTGGTACGTGAATGATGCATTCGCATACGTTAACATAATTCAACACGTAGTACTGCACTTGCGATTGTGTAAGTGTGACGATAATGTGTGGTATGTGAATGACGCATCATCATATATTGACATAATTCAATGCATAGTACTGTACTTGCGATTGTGCATAAGCAATAATGTAATTTGTATCCATAATTCAATGCGTAGTACTGTACTTGCGATTGTGCATAGCAATAACATAACTTGTATCCATACATATTACTACTTTTGATGCATTCGTACATTAAACAAAAATTAAGAGTTATGAGTTTCAAGAAACAAAACAAAACAACTTTGCTCAATTATTTGAATTCAGTACACATCGCACGAGATATCATGTGTATATAAATAAATATTTCAATGTGGCACAGTACAAAATTTTTTGGGCTTCCAATATGTTATGGCGCTATAACACTCATTATAAACCTTGCATCTTAATCTAGTAAACTATGGCGGGGTCCCCTTGCCGTGTTGAAGCCGGATGATAAAGTTCATGTCTTTGTTTGTGATTGTAACATGCTTTGCATGGATGGCTGCAAGCTGTGTATCATGGAACAAGCCGATGAGAAACCCTCTGCAGCAGTTTGTAGGGCCTCCATGGTTGCAGTAGTCCACCTTCTTGCTAGTGGGCCATCTCGCACTCGTGCCCAAAATCTTCCCATCCCTTTCAGCTCCAAGTCTTGCATGAATTCTCCAACAAATTTATGAAAAGAACTTTTTGGGATGAGAAGCTCGTATCCACGTTGGATTCTCCTTATCTCTTGAAGAGCGATAGTGCCCGATTTCCATCTCCTCTTCTTCTTGTGGTCCTTATGCTCTATGGGTGTAATATTTATGTTGAAAAATATTACGAGCTTGCGTGAGTCTCATGCAATGACAATTTCGGCATTGAAGATATGGACGGTGTGATCGTTATGTTGTACACAACATGACCCTCCACCATTGGCAAAAATCAAGACCAAGGACTAAGATACCTGCATATCTACGTGTGAACCTCCTCTTGGGAGGAGGTCAAGAGGATAATGTTATATTTATTGTAAATTTTTTTTATTACCTTCCCCTAGCCGAAGTGTGGCTAAGGGAAGGGGATGGACTGAAATAGGAAACTTGAGAGGTGGAGGGGAGGAGAGCCATGCGGGCCACCACGTGGGAGGGAGCTTTTTCCCCCTTGTCCTATATAAACCCTTGCTATGGGGTGGAGGAAAAGAGTGTGGTAAGGTTGACAGAAAGGAGCTAAGGAATCGTAACACCGCCAAGCCGTGAGAGAGAGAGAGGAGAGCAACGTCGCTCTAAGTGCACCGTGAGGGGGGAGGATTGCCGCAGAAGAGCCGCGCTGCCATCGTTTCGCCTCCTGCCGCCAACAAGCTGTCATAAAGATCGTCGCCTCCTCCTCCACATGGAGTAATCACGGCCACAGAAGCTTCCAAGAAGCTTCTTGGGAACCTTCTAAGGGGGCTCTCTAAGCCCCCTTTTCCCTTGCATTCTTACACAAAGGGGGATTGCCGTAGAAGAGCCGCGTTGCCATCGTTTCGCCTCCTGCAGCCAACAAGCTATCATAAAGATCGTCGCCTCCTCCTCCACGTGGAGTACTCACGGCCACAGAAGCTTCCAAGAAGTTTCTTGGGAACCTTCTAAGGGGGCTCTCTAAGCCCCCTTTTCCCTTGCATTCTTACACAAAGGGGTTTTTACTCCCCGGAATTAAGCCTTCCCCTTGCCTCCCCCACGATTTAAGCACCCTTTCCCCTTGCAACCCCCAAAAATCCACCTTAGCTGGGTTTTTAAAGCCTTTCGATAGCATTTTCACAAAGCCATTCCCATGGATTTCCCCCACACAAGTTTTCTAAATCCATTTAAACCCCCCTTCCCATGGATTCACACTAGCGGGTTTTAAACCCCCTTTCTTCCCACTGAACCTCCTTAAGTTCACTTTACCCCGTTTTCCTTAAAAAACCCTTTTCCATTGCAATTCCCACAAGCACTCAGGTCCTTTAAGCCATTTTACCCCTTCCCATGGGTTCCCACCCAAGTCCCTATCAAGGCCACCTTACCTTGGGTTTTCCCTTAAACCCCCTTCCCATTGCAACTCCCATAAGTCCCCATTAGATCCTCAATTAAGCCCCCACGGCTTTGAAGAAGAGGGGTTTTCTCTAAACCCTTTTCACTCGAATTTCCCCCATAACTTATCTCTAATTTTTCCCTCACACTCCTTCTCCACAAAGATCCTTTTCCCCGGAACTTTTATTAAAAGAAGGAGAAGTTCATATGTTCCCATTTCCAAAGCCCAAATTCCGCAAGAAGGTGCATCAGTCAAGGAAGCCCTATTTCAAAAGGGAATTGCACGTACAAGGGAGAACGGCCAAGATCATAAGACTGCGGCCAAGGCAAGAAGGTCGAAATCTCGATGGCCCCTAAAAAGGCATAAGGCGCAACCGCCGGAGGATCATCGCCTAACATTCATGTGGACATTTCACCGAACCCACAAGTCCAGGTTTTCTTCCTATTTTTGAATTATGTCGAAATATTGCAATTATGCATGGTCAATTCATGGAAGTAAGATGCACTTTTACGCTTGAAATACATCGGCTAATTTAAAGAAAATAACTCACGATTGAAGAATCGGTCATTTGTGTTTTTCAATGAAACGAACAAAAAAAGAGCATAAGATCTCTATGCATTCTTAGCCAATGGTTTTTATGCATTGCAAAGTAATGACTCCGAAATTATTGTTGTACACTTTGATTATGCATGGAAAGATAAAATCGCATGTTGCATTATTAGACATCTCTTTCTTCGCAATGATTCATTAAAGAAGATTCCTAACAATCATAGGAATTTTCAAGGCATGGAAATGATTCTAAGGATGCATGAAGTAGGTTAACTCTAGTCAATTGGAGTAAATTTTATTCAACTATGTTGTAACTATGAAAGGTTGCATACGAATATTTCATTTAGAAATGAAGCTAGGGAAAGGCTGTATGGTTCGTTTTAACATAAAAACCTAAAAGCTTAGTGGCATAAATCGTAAATGCATGTCCTAGTAAGATCAATGGGAATTGTGTCATAACTTAACATACGCTTGGAGCTTAGCCAGAAAAGCTAGGGTTTGTAAATCTAATCATTCGTAGCCAATGAATCGTGTGCTTACGAGAATGGTATCGTGAATGCATGTCCTAGTAAGATCAATGGGAATTGTGTCATAACTTAACATGCACTTGGAGCTTAGCCAGAAAATCTAGGGTTTGTAAATCTAATCATTCGTAGCCAATGAATCATGAGCTTACGAGAATGGTATCATAATGCAGCTAGTTTTCCCCCTCTTTGATCAAGACAATATCTTTAGGAATAGACAAGTACATTGTTTTACCCTAAACACCTAAACCACAAAGGACTCGCTTAGGAATGGTTAAATTGATGCAGCATATCCCAAGTGCTAACTAGGATTTAGCACGTTGAGGACGTGACCTAGTCGCACTTATTGCCAAGTTGAAACTCTCATACCCTAAAGACTTGCCCATATTCACAGAATGTAGGGACAATGGGATATACTTGCAAGAAATGATCTAGGGTTTCCACCCTAAGGATTGCTCATTAAAAAGATGAAACTCGGATTGAGTTGGAACCCTAGGACCAACGATGTCGGCCTAGTGTAATCAAAAACGGATTGGATATGAAGACACCCTAACCCTATTTCCTATCTAATCATGATCCCGTGATTAGAAGATGCTGTTCGATGGGTAGAATAGCCCCATCGATTAGATGCGGCACTTGTGCAACAAGTTGCAAAGTCGCATGATCTTGTGGTTTGATCACAAGAGAATGGCCAATTCCTCGGAATGAGATTGGCAGATTCTTGTGCAAGTTTATTTTGCAAGAGGATGAGTAGTCATCCTGATATAGCACCTTTCTTGGGAAAAGTGACCAAGATAAGGGGACTAGATAATTTCTTGGAAGCAAAAGACCAATCAATAATTTGGAATAACATATTTACTATTAATAGAACTTAAGGTATTGGTTAATTTGGGTTAATAGGGTACAGCCCTAACCCAAGGACATAAGGGTTAACAAAAAAACCCTTGGGGATCTTGCCAAGTCGCAATTGATCCTAGATCGAATGCTCAATGCATTTGGAGAGAAGGATTCACTCCTTAGCAGTTGGCCAAATAAACGACCCTGGAATTGATTGTGCTTGTAACAGTTTAGAAAGCACTGTTTGCATTGTTTGCTCAAGGAACTAAAGGATGGAAAATATATTTAATGCTTTAGAATGAAGGCCTGAAGGGAGAGGCAGCCTTAGTTACCCTCGATTGTCTGCCTGACCCTAACCAAGGGGGTTGTTAACCGTGCCAGGAAGGTGGACTAAACCCGCCACATGAGGTCTCTCCGTTGAACGCTCCTTGGAGCAGAAGGATGCTTAGGTGCCAAGGGGGCTCTGGTCGTAAGTCCCTTACCTTCCGGGCCCTACACAAGAGGCCAACGTGACTTGGGATTGGATCTTGAGGCCCGCATACTAGTCTACGGGCAGAATCTTGGATTAGTAATCCCTGTGGATTGCTAGATAGCCTTTGGGCGGATTATGGACAGGCCTACGGGTTGGACTTTATAAATGTATTCCAAAGATAAATATGATAAACTGTTGAAAATGAACTTTTTTGTCACTATTTTTCTATGTCAAGTGCTATGATTACGTGATTTCCTAATGATTTTCATGAAAAATAAAATGGTGAAAAATGGCAAAGTTGGAGTTTACCTAAATGCATTTTGACCTCAAGAATCCAATACAAATCTTGGTTCGTCGATTGGAGGCTGTTTGACCCCCAGTTAATCCTCGTAAGGTTTGATGTTATAAAGTAATTATTGGATTCGGGGGCTAAAAAGTGCATGATGAAGGCCAAGTTGATAGATTTTGATACTGCGAAGCCACCTATCTAGATGGATCTCGAATCTGAGTTCATTTGCCCACCCGAAATCAAAATATCCACTTGCGGGACAGTGTGAACACAAAAAGTTGAACCAATTATTTTAAAGAGTTATAACCTTAGGCTTAATAAACAAAGCCTCAAAACTAATAAAAAACTAACAAAGGGGGGTGCGCAATTTTTTCGTGCCCTCTGAACATTTGATTAATGCCTCTCCAATTCACATCAATTTAGAGAGAGAGAGAGAGAGAGAGAGAGAGAGAGAGATTCTTGATCTATACAAAGAGAGAAAGGAGATGACTATGATTTTGCTTATTTTATGGAGGATTTTAAAATTTGATTTTCTAGTTTTTCTCTCTTCTCTCTCCTCTCTCCTTTTTGTGGTTGTTCATATGCATCAATTCAAGAGAGAAGGGGGAGGGTTGTGATGAAGAATCTAGACTAAATGATTATGCTAGAGCGATGGAGGACGTAGATTTGGCTAAGAGAGTGCGTCAGTGGCCTCCCATATGAGATACAAGCCTCAGAATCACAATTTCTATGAGTAAGTGAGCGGTTTTAAAAAAAATGAAAAATGATTGAAGAAAGTGCTTGGTTTTATTTGTTCTTTCCCATGTTGCATTCTCTTTGAAATATGAAACGAAACATAAAAATATAATGATATAATAATTTTTTGCAAAACCTGCAAGTTATGGTTTTTATAAAAATAATGGAATTTGGGATTTTTGTTGAGTGTTTTAGGGTATATGGGATGAAAATTAATATGGAAATAATGTTGAGTGTCCTTGATCAGTAAAAACTCATAATTCTAAAATATCACATTTTTATGAAGAAGTAAATAGAAAAATTTAGGAAAAATAAGGAAAATTTTAGTTTTTGCGCCTAAAATTTAAGAAAAAATACATTTTATGTTTGTGAGCATATAATGTAATGTGCGTGTTATCTAGGAACGCTTTTAGCAGTCCATCGAGACATGAATCTAAGCGTGCGACGTTGCCCGGTACTCCCATGGAATGTTACGGGGTTTGTCGCTTAGGGTTTCTCGAGTTCGCCTTGCAACGGAATATTTGTGGCCAATGTTTGCAGCCAAACCCACTAGGATCAACTTGAAATTTGAGTCCCTAGTGGTCAAGGTCTCTTGATAGCATTTTAGCATTGGGTCTTGGACATCCTACTTTACGTAGAGATACCTAAGGAGAATGGAAAATGAGGGGGATGCGCCAATCAACTTCTCTACCCAGAGGGCATAGTCCCATTCTAGTCCCCTAGAACAACATGAATCGGGGTTCTGACCTAGCAATTTCTAAGGTTGGGTGTCGATAAAACATTGTGAGAAGCCTCCCAGTTCTCTGCGACTACCCTGCTATATGCCAGATGCGTTGGGGGTTCTGCCCACCTGCTTTCCTCAATAGACATTCTTTACTTATTTATTTAGGTCATATTGCATTTATGTGTGTCATTTAAAATCAACTTCCTTAATTAATCCTTTTATGAAACATGGTTCATTTGCGTAATTTATAGCACCAATAAGAAAACAGAGCAAGCAGTCCTTTTGACAAACAAGTTCCTTAACTTATCTTCAAGTTAATTTTTGTCTCCTACCCATACAGGAGAAATTATATGTCCCTTCTAACCCTGTAGAAGTAATTGGTCCAAATCACATGGCACCACAATTTTTATCCTTTATCTAGAATAGGATCTTCCAATGCCACAGACGTTGGGGCCATGGATGTTCTCAAATCCATTCCAGACTTGGCAAGGGGTGTCCAGACCTCCACCTGACCCACAAGCTGCCTAGGAGTGAAAAAATTATTCCCATGGTTGGCCTTTTCACCACTCGACCTTCGGCCCATAAATCGAGTAGTGCCCTTTCCGGGTTGATTCGTGGTGCGATCATGGAGGTGATCCACCTGTGCAAAAGATCTTTCCTTAATTAAGTCCTTTAAGAATCAAGCACAAACAAGGAATTCAACCCTAATCTCATCTTTCAGAAAACATTCCTTCATCCCCATGGCAACTTGTCATCAGAGACCCCTGCCATGAATTTACCATCAATTACAAGCACTTGGAATAATCATCCGAACAACAATCCAACAATTAGTTGAATGTAAAATAATTTAGGACGCCATTTGATCAACCAACAAAACCAATTGTTTTTTTCCAAACAATGCAAGAATATACGTGATAACATTTCCATCCACATATTCGCTCTTCCCCTTGGGATCTAAGAGCGGTACTATACAAAATTTTACTTAACACTCCCTTACTTTGGCTAAGGCGTATGATGAGGTCTCCTACAACTATACACAATGTAAGTCCTATCATTTCAATGTGAGATAATCAATCTGGCAATGGCATTTATGCCCCCTCTCTAAGTGAGATTTGTCTATTAGCCTTTTCCTAGTGCAATATCATGCATAATTTTAACTTAACTTTATCTTCATTTCTCCTAAGGCAAAGAATACGATACAAATTTGTAACAGTTATAAACTCTTATATGATGCAAGACTATCTTTCAATGTAAAATAATTCCCGAATTACTATGCAGGTTGTAATCAATTCATGGTTTGGCATCCCAAGGTAAACTCTTTGACCATTATTTAATGTGAAACCTTCATAGGATGGATGCAAGACTTTTAATGCAAGATCATTTCATGTACCATTTACGTATGTTTCATATAATCTTTCCCATGCATGTACCATCTATGTGCATAAGCCTAAAGGTAACCTTGCAAACCTTAAACAATATTGTCTCAAGTAAAGAGTCATCGATGCTTAAGAGAGTGAAAAACTTGGACCTCGGTGGCCAGAGATGGGGTGTTGCTCATACTTCCATCAGCTCTTGTCACACCTACCGTAGTTGGATTGATAGTGATTTCCTCACTCGAAGCTTCGTTGCTCTTTGTGGGATTGCCATCCGTGCATGACATTATCCACTTGGGGGTCATTCTCCATCTTCCTCTCTTTTAGGCGCGATTCCCACAAGGCTTCAATAGCCTCTTACCCAAATAGTGGGGGCCAATAGGGGAGAAATTAGGCTTGTAGGGTAGCGAATAACCTCGTGGGAAAGGGGAGACGAATAAGTGCATATGGTCACCCTCTAAGGAGGGGAAAAGAAGGAGGAACCTTCTAGAAGGTTCTCTCTCTCTCTCTCTCTCTCTCTTTCTCTCTCTCTCTCTTTGTCAGCATGCCGTTTAGGCCTTCTCCTTCTAGGGGGGAGGATGGGCAAGGGGGTTTATAACAGAGGGGATGTGGGGAGTAGGTGGAGTGGTGGTGGTGGTGTCCACCACTTATTGTCGTTTGCATGGCAGTGGGGCTTCTTAGCCCTTCTATGTGGCCATGGGGCTGGACATTATGCCCAAGGGGGGATGGTAGGCCACATGGCCTCCCCCCCTCAACATCGTCATCATCATTATCTCCTTCTTTGTCAGTGTCATCTCTTTCTTCCTCCCCGCACCACCTGTTTGGCAACAATAGGGTGGAGGATTAAAAAATTTTCAATTTACTTTAATTATTTTTGGGGGGGTTCCTATGCAAGGGAGGGGGGAAATTTCATTATTTTTAGGGGGGTTTCTATGCAAGGGGAGAGGAATATTACATCCTCTCCCACTTAGAGAACATGAGATGTCCTCATCTCGAAAAAAAATGGCTCTTTAATTCCGAAATCTATGGGATAGAACCCATCACACATTTTTTGTGACCCTCTGATCACTCATAAGCATATAGTCTTGTAAAACAATAGCTTGTTGTATTTGATATATTCGAGTTTGGATTACAAGTGAAAAGTTTATTGTAGTTACATCTCATGAATATCTTCTAGGTTTTTTCATAGATATTTGATATCATTTCTTGTAAGTTCAAGTTCTCTTTGAGTCTTGTTGGGACAATTAGCATGGATATGATCAATGTTGTGGCACTAGGAGCATTGGTGTTTAGGGTTCTTTGGACATTCCCTTTTGAAATGACCTAATTCCTTACAATAGAAATATTGCAGAGCTTTATCACTTGGGGTCACAAAATTCTTGGTTGTCCTTGGCAGAATTTTCTTCTTTAGACCAAATTTCCTTAGGATCCTTTTAGAAGACCAAAGTGGCCATTTATCTCAGAAACTCTATTTCCAAATTGTCCTCTTTTTAGATCTGGACTGAAATCCATGGACGATCAGCTTTGCTTATAATACTAAAGAATACTCTCAAGCTTTGACATTCTGGTAAGAACCAATCTATATTAGTTGAGAAGAAAACAACTTAAGAGAAATTCATTATAAGTTATAACTATTATTCCTTGCTAAAGTATCTCTGATCACTTGTAACTTCTAGGCTCAAAAATTGATGCAACTCATATTACTCAGGTTAACTATAGTTGCAAGAGTAAGGTTTATTCCAATACAAGTTGTATTACATGGTCGATAAAAATTTCTAGGATTTTTAATCATCCTGAAGAGGTGTACTGGGTTCTAAGTCTTTGTCTTCATCTGTTTAGGGTATGTCTATGAATCATACATTAATAAATCATATATCATTATGAAGTTTTGCTTTGATACCAACTGTAACGTGCCTACCTATTGGTTATCCAGGCACGCTTTTAGCGGTCCATCGAGATACGAATCTAAGTGACATTGCTCAGCACTCCCATGGAATGTTATGTGGGGTTTTTTGTTGAGATATCGAGCTCCACTCGTGATATGCCAGGGTGACCGTTATGCATTTATGTCACCAACTTGTTAGTTGCGGTTGGTACACCGCCAATGAATAATAGCTACATGATAGCTATCCTTATCTACTCTTGCTCGTGGCTCAGTTAGTATGCCACCTTAGTTAGTTGAGTTTGGTTTGAGACCCATATATAGGGTTCTTCTATTTCCTTGTACTTGAGTTCTTTTGGCTTACACAACTAAGAAGAGAAAAACTGTTTTCAGTCTCCATCTTTGTGTGTATTCCCCTATTGTGCAAGCAAGAAAGCTACAAGTGAGACTCCTTCCTTCTCTCCCACAATCTTGACATTTTTTGCCTAGGGTTTCTTGAGTCTACCTCATAACACAATGTTCAAGGCCAAACCCATTAGGATTGACCTAAAATTTGAGTCCCTAGTGGTCAAAGTCTCTTGATAGCATTCTAGCATCGGGTTCTAGACACCATGCTTTACGCAAAGATACCCAAACCGAAGAAAATCCATGCTACACTTAGTTCAAGGAGAATGGAAAATGAGAGGGATATGCTGCTCAACCTCTCTACCCGTAGGGCATAGTCCCATTTTGATCCCCTAAAATGGCATGAATTGGGGTTCTAACCTAGTGATTTCTAAGGTTGGGTATCGATAAAACCTTTTGAGAAGCGTCACAGTTCTCTGGGACCACCTTGCTGTAGGACAGAGACCTGTCGGGGGTTCCGCCCACCGTTTCCCTCAATAGGCATTCTTTAGTTATTTATTAGGTCCTATCGTATTTACGTATGACATTTAAAATCAGCTTCTTTAAATAAGTCTTTTATGGAATAGGGTTTGTTCACATAATTTATAGCACCAACTTGAAAACAGAGCAAGCAATCCTTTCGACAAACAAGTTCCTTAACTTATCTTTAAGATAATCTTTGTCTCCTACCTATACAAGAGAAATTATATATCCCTTCTGCCTTGCAGAAGTAACTGGTCTAAATCACATGGCACCACAATTTCCATCCGTTATCTAGAATAGGATCTTCCAACTCCATAAACGTTGGGGCCATGGAGGTTCTCAACTCCATTCTGGACTTGGCAAGGGGTGTCCAGAGATCCATCTGACCCACAAGCTACCTAGGAGTGAAAAATTATTCCCATGGTTGTCCTTTTCACCACTCGACCTTTGCCCCATGAATCGAGCAGTGCCCTTTTGGGTCGCGGTGCGATCATGGAGTTGATCCACCCATGCAAAGAACCTTTCCTTAATTAAATCCTTTAAGAATCAAGCACAAACAAGACATTCAACCCTAGTCTCATCTTTCAGAAAACATTCCTTCTTCCCCATGGTAACTTGTCATAGCAGACCCGTGCCATGAATTTACCATCAATTACAAGCACTTGGAATAATCATTCAAAAGACAATCCAACAATCAATTAAATGTAAAAGCATTTAGGATGCTATTTGATCAACCAAAGAAACCAATTATTTTTTCCCAAACAATGCAAGATAAGATGCAATAACGTTTCCATTTTCATATTCACTCTTCCCCTTGGGATCTCTGAGCGATACTATACAAAATTTTACTTAACACTCCCTTCCTTTGGCTAAGGCATATGGTGAGGTTTCCTACAATTGTACATGATGTAAGTCCTATCATTTCAATGTTAGGTAATCAATATGGCAAGAGCATTCGTGTTTCCTCTCTAAGTGACATTTGTCTATTAGCCTTTCCCTAGTGAAGTACTATGCAGAATTTTAACTTGACTTTATTTCCCTTTGTCCTAAGGCAAAGAATGCAAGACAAATTTGTAACAATTATAGACTCTTATACGATGCAAGATTATCTTTCAATGTAAAATAATTCTCGAATTATTGTGCAAGTTGTAATCAATTCATGGTTTGGCAGCACAAGGTAAACTCTTTAAGCATTGTTTAATGCAAAACCTTCATAGGATGGATGCAAGACTTTTAATGCAAGATCATTTCATGTACCATTGATGTATGTTTTATATAAAATTTTCCATGCATGTACCATCTATGTGCATAACCCTCAAGGTAACCTTACGAACCTTAAACAATATTGTCCTAAAGTAAAGACTAATCAAAGACTCATCGATGCTTAATACTTTCTTAGAGAGAGTGAAGAACTTGAACCTGGGTGGCCAGAGGTGGGGTGTTGCTCATAGTTCCATAAGCTCTTGTCACACCTACTGTAGTTGGATTAACAGTGATTCCCTCGCCTAAAGCTTTGTTGCTTGTTGTGGGATAGCCATCCATGCGTGACATTCTCCGCTTGGGGGACATTCTCGATCTTCCTCTCTTTTAGGTGCAATTCCCACAAGGGTTCAACAGCCTCTTACCCAAATAGTGGGGGCCAATTGGCGGGAAATTAGGCTTGCGTGTTAGTGAATAACCTCCCAAGAAAGGGGAGAAAAATAAGTGTGCGTGGTCACCCTCTAATGAGGGGAAAAGAAGACTCTCTCTCTCTCTCTCTCTCTCTCTCTCTCTCTCTCTCTCTCTCTCTCTCTCTCAACGTGCTGTTTACCCCTCCTCCTTCCATTGGGGGGGGGGGGGGGGGTTTATAACGGAGGGGAAGTGGGGAGGAGGTGGAGTAGTGGTCCTATTGCTGTTCACATGTGGCCGCGGAAACTTAGCCCTTCTAGGTGGCCATGGGGCTGGACGTTATGACCAAGGGGGGGTGGTAGGCCACGTGGCCTCCCTCTCTCAATGTCATCATCTCCATTATCTCCTTCTTTGTCAACATCATCTCCTTCTTCCTCCCCCCACCACCTGTTTGGCGGACGACAGGGGGAGGATATTACATATAACAAGGTTGGAGCATGCAGATTAAGCCTCAATCAAGCCTTGTTTCTATGTTATAGTATCGTTTTTATTGATTTTTACATGAAAAAATTACATAAAAATAAATCCTACACCTATTCAACAAATGCAAAACCTAACCGGTAGGAGAGAAGAGGGTTTGAGAGTGGTTAATTGCTGAAAATGATTCAAATTTTGATATGTTTGTCTATGCATAACATATAGGACGGACTATCGTTTTAGTTAAGGAGACTAGTAGCACAAATAAATTCGATGCTAGTCTCTAGCAACGCAGCACGTATGATTAGCTTGAAAATCATTGAAAGGTTGTTTTTGCACCTCACCTAGCTGGTTTCTAGTGATAAAATGCTTGAGCACCATGGTCATCCACACTTGCATTGAGCATAACATGGTATCAAACCTAGAGGCATTGCAATTGTTTGCCAAATGTTGACCTACATGGAGTGTGTAAGGAAACTCGAGTTGTAGGGTAGATGAACAGTTTCTTAGGGCAAGCTTGGTAAGGAAATATCAAATCTCCTAGATCGTTCAAAATATATAAGAGTGGATATTTCTCGTATGTGCTTTATATTAGAGCAGCGCATCGAGGGGCCAATCCTCTTGGTGTAGGAGAGTGCTGCAGTAGGGCCACATCATTCGATCGAGGGGTTGCCTCCTATGTTTGTACTATGTTGGTACATTATACCAAGATGTCTCGGATCTCCCTCTAAGGAGTAGGGAAGGGAAATCATTGGACTATGTTCTACTATAAATGCAATATCTATAGTAGTAACAATTAGGACAGTGTATCCCTTAGACGCTCCTGGTCGCAAGGCCATGTGGGGTTGTCTTGTGAGTGTTATAGAGGCCCGACTAATGCCTATAGCCAGTGTCGAGCCCATTCTAGGTCTCGACATTAAGCCTCGTCCTAATTTCAATTGTGTTGTAGAAAAATCATTGTCTCATGTTGCAAACACAAAATGCAACCTATTGAAGCCAAAACATAGGCTAAATACGGTGGAAACATGCCAAAAAGCTACAAAAAGTAGTCACCTAAGGGCTGTAGAATACTTGCAATAATCTAGGATAGGTCTAATAATCAACAAGTAGAAAGATCAAAACACTAACCTAAAATAGAAGAAAATAGCACCAAGAACTCAAGCATAGAGAGCTGAAACAAACTTTGATCCTAAGCTCTAATACCATGTCAAAAGTGGATGCGAAGACGGAAGCATAGAAAACTATTGTAATAGACTATGTAGCACATGAGTGAAGAGTGAAGGAAGAGAAACACTATGAAGGAAAGAACACTACATAAAGAACTCAAAAAAAAAAAGCTCAAGAAATGAAATGCATATACCAAGTGCATGAACAACATCAGTTTTAGGTTGTGTAGGCAGTATCACCAACTCCCTCTCTCCACCAAAATGTGAATGTAGATGTATGTTGTGAATGAACATGGGGGAGGGAGTGTCTAGCTATAAATGGGCCCTCAACATGATCGAGTTGGCCAACAATTCAGCACAAAATAATAAAATAAAAAAAGTTAGCTAGCATAATGATGAGTAATCAACCATATGCTAGGCATGAGAAATAGTTGACTACATCATCACTGAAAAGAAATGTGTCCAACCCATTGGGACATGCACAAAATCACACATGAATTGACAATATCTACTAATATATCGAGGGGAGCCCCCAACCTAGGCCTATATTCTCCAGTAGGTGCATGTGATTTAGCTTTGGTGCATCAAGGCTAAACAAACTCAAATAGGCTATTCTTGGTATAGATGCAATTTCTTAGAGTAGCAAGAAGCAACCTATAGTTTCCTTTCATCTCCAAAGATTGACTACCAAGCAACATCTTCTACCACATGTGAGACCATTTGGCTTTTGAGGTTGTTGTGGGAGAGCTTGGTTGTCAACATATAGGTGCTAGTACACTTCTATGTGATAATGAGAGTTGCATAGCATTGGCACAAAATCCATATTTCATGTGAGGATATTGAAGCACATAGACATCTAGTACCACTTCATTTGTTTTTTGGATGGTACCATTGATGTGATGTATTGCAAGATAGAGGACAAACTGGTAGACCATCAAGGCACTTTCTTGGGGCATTCTTCACTAGAATAATAAATCACTTAACCTTATGCCATGTCTAGAATCTGCGAGGGGTGGTTAGAGATGTAATCATCTCTAGGATGGACATAGTCATGGATAAGGTAGGTTTCACCATGTACATGAGTAGGTCTAATAGTTGTTTTATAATTGGCATGACCTAACTGTTTTATTATTGTTTTCCTAACCTATTCAAGTTGTCCTACCCTAGGGTCACAATTATCTTAGTTTTTTCATGCAGAGTGAGAGTTTTCTAAGATATTCATACTTAAATAGCCCTTTTATATATTTGACTTTAGTATTCAACATTTGCTCATTACAGTTCTCTAAGCTATTCATACTTAAATAGCCCTTGTATATATCTACCTTTAGTATTCAAAATTTGTTCATTACAATCTTCAACTTTCTACTGTGTGTGTGTGTGTGTGTGCGCGCACGCGCGAGCGTGCGCGCTCCATGTTCACTTCCTTTTTTGGTCTAGTCATATGCTTCCACATTTGTTGCACTCTCTCACCCCACAAACCTTGTCCCAACTTGCATAATGGAGCTACCTAGTACACACAACTTGCACTATAGTTCTTCCCCATTGATAACATCGTTTGGCTAGTGACTTGTTAGCAACCTACACCAGCCTAAGTTTAGCTTTCCAAGAGTTTACCTACCTACTAATGCCATCATACCTTTAGTCACCATCATTATCTACCTACATTTTATAGACTTGCTAGTTGCCTAGCAATTGCCTCATCTCCAATTGACCTTATAGAGTATTGACTGCATCATCAATCTACACACAGTTGTTCTTTACTATAGTTATTTTTTTTTCTACTACCATCATCATCCAATACTATTGGAGATAGCAAAGGACTACATAATACTCCTTGTTCTCCATCAATATATTCATAGTTAGAGCTCAAATACAAGGTTGGAAACAATTAAGCTCCTTTGTCTAACTTTGATGGAGCTCACAACCAAGAGATAACATGAAATACAATTGGCTATCACACCTATGGATAAAGATATCTTTTGGACGGAGTGAAACATATAAGTCCTTCAAGAAGTGGATTTCTCGAAGAGGAAGAGTATGATGACTAGCAAACCAAGTGTGCTATAGATGTTGCAGGCCAATAGGACAACATGTTATAGACAAATATGCAATTGCAACTAGTGAAAAGAGGGCTAGAATCAACAAATGCAAGGGTAGTTGGTGTAGTTTACTACTAAGGAGCTACCAAGGATGTGGGGCAGTAGTTGGAACTGCAAAACATAGGGCTAAATAGTTGCCAATACAACTAATAGAGGAATTTATGGATAATAATACCTACAAACAAAAAATGCAAGGGCTACCAAGTATGGTAGTAGCTATTGGATCCTCATCAAGGGGAACTACATGGATATAGAAGGCTAAAAACATAGATGTGTGATAGCCTCTAACTAGGTCATAGGCTAAGAACTTGTGATGTGGTTGATAGCTCCAAGCAACTCTAATGGGACGTAATCACCATGCAAGGGAGGTAGGAAGAGTATGGGAATCATGAAAGAGATTGGGTGAATAAGGAGAATGAATGGGAGAGTGAAAATAGATGCATATAATAATGCACATACCCTATTTATAGTTATATGTGTACATGAGATACTCGACTATCTAGGTTGTTGCTCTCATGCTGTCTTGGGTGGCATTTGGACACTAGTAAATGCCAAATAATATAAATAAAGCCTTTTTGGGGTTGTAAATTAAGACCAAAATTATGAAGTAACAGAGTATAACTATTTGTTAATGCACTTAGCGATATCAGTTTGTGTCAAGATTGTGGGAGAGAAGGAAGGAGTCTCGCTTGAAGCTTTCTTGCTTGCACAATGGGGGAAGACACATAAGGGTGGAGGCTGAAAACAGTTTTCCTCTTCTTAGTTGTGTAAGCCAAAAAAAAACTCTAGTACAAAGAAATAGAAGAACCCTCTATATGGGTCTCAAACCAAACTCAACTAATTAAGGTTGCATACTAACTGAACCACAAACTAGAGTAGATAAGGATAGCTATCATGTAGCTATTATTCATGGGCGGTGTACCAACCGCATCTGCAACTGACAAGTCGGTGACATAAATGCACAACGGTCACCCTGGCGTATCACGAGTGGAGCTCGATATCTCAACACTCCCCCTCGAGCTCAATCCCAATTCCTGCACACCAAGCAGGTCTCTGAACTTGCGCAACTTCTCTGCGCCCAATGCCTTCGTAAATATGTCAGCTACCTGATCCTCTGTGCTGACATAAACTAGATCAATAAGACCTAGTAAAACCCTCTCCCGCACATAGTGATAATGCACCTCAATGTGCTTTGTTCTAGCATGATAGACTGGGTTATTTGCCAAGTGTATACTACTCATGTTGTCACAATAAATGACAACTGGTCCATCTGTAGACTGATGCATATCATAAAGTAGCTTATGCAACCAAGCTACCTCACATGCAGCCATTGCTGCACCCCTGTACTCAGCCTCTGTGCTCGACAAGGCAACTGTAGGCTGTTTCTTGCTGCTCCAAGTGACTGCAGCACTCCCAAAAGAGAATACATATCCACTGGTAGATCGTCTATCAGAAATACTACCAGCCCAATCAGCATCAGTGTATCCATGCAACTGTATCTGAACCCCAGTCTCATAAAATAGTCCATACTGCAATGTGGACTTCACATACCTAAGTATGCGTCTAGCCGCATCCAAATGTGGTTTCCTTGGAGCCTGCATAAACTGACTTACCAATCCAACAGCATAGCTCAAATCTGGCCTGGTAATAGTCATATAAATCAAGCTTCCTACTATGCGTCTGTACATAGTAGGGTCTTCCAGAAGCTCACCTGCATCTGCGCTCAGCTTCACATTCTGCTCCAAAGGAACTGAAATAGGCTTACAGCCTGTCATTCCATATTTGGACAGCATGTCCAATCCATACTGCCTCTGCAAGAGCTGTATCCCACTTGGTGATCTAATCACCTCAATGCCCAAGAAATAACGCAGCTCTCCCAAATCCTTCATCTCAAACTTCTGCTTCAATAGCATTTTCACATGAAGGATATCTTCATCACTGTCACCTGTCATAATCAAATCATCAACATAAATGACAAGTAGCATAATACCTTTCTCTGTTTTTCTCACATAAAGTGAGAAATCTGCCTTGGAAATCTGAAAGCCAATAGTGACAAGATACTGTCCTATCTTGTCAGACCATGCTCTAGGTGCTTGCTTCAAGCCATACAAGGCTTTCTTCAACCTGCAAACAAACTCAGGATGAACATCATGCACATAACCTGGTGGCTGCTCCATATAGACCTCTTCTTGCAAGTCACCATGCAAGAAGGCATTCTTTACATCCATCTGATGTAAAGACCATTCCTTTGATGCAGCCATAGCAATGACTGCTCTTACGGTTGCCATCCTTGCAACCGGACTGAATGTTTCTTCATAGTCAATGCCATATGTTTGTGCATATCCCTTGACTACTAATCTTGCCTTGTATCTGTTCACAGAACCATCTGCATTGTGCTTCACCTTATAAACCCACTTACAGCCAATTGCATTCTTACCTTTAGGCAAAGGTACCAATTCCCATGTAGCATTTGCTTCCAAGGCATCCATTTCTTCATCCATGGCTTTCTCCCATTTTTCTTTTCCCATGGCTTGCTCAAAAGAAGTGGGTTCTGGTTCCTGTATCACCTTGACCATATATGCATAGTGAATGGCTGTAAATCCATCATATTTCAGCCTATCCACAGGATACCTAACTCTGGTAGACCTGCGCAAAGTGGGTTCACTCCCAGGTGCTCTCAAAACATCCCTGGTCTTCCTTACTCCAGGTGTAACAATAGAAGGAATACCCAACTCATCATCAATGCTCTGTTCTGAGCCACTGGATTCACCATCCACATAAGAGTGACCTGCATTCACATCAAACATGGGCTGATCTACCTTCTCTTTTCCTTTTCGTGATACCTGCATACCACTATTTGCGCTGCCTTCAGAAGATTCTCCTGATCTCAATCTGCCTGTCCATGGCGAAGAATGTGAACCACTACTAGAGGATGCTCCAGGTCCACTAATATTTTGTGACTGCTGCTGTGAATTCTGTGCAGCATTACCATTTTGTGCATCTACATCATCAATCACATTTACTGGTTTATACCAGCTACTCATCTCATCAAAAACAACATCTCTGCTCACTGTAAACTTACGAGTAGAAGGGTTATAGCATCTATACCCTTTTTGCTGCAGAGAGTAACCAATAAAGATGCACTTCTCAGCTTTTGGATCCAACTTGGATCTCAACTCATCTGGCACATGTACATAGGCAATGCAACCAAAAATTTTCAAATGAGAAATATCTGGTTTTCTACCAGTATACCTCTCCTCTGGAGTCATTCCATGTATTGCTGCAGTGGGAGTCCTGTTCATTATGTAGACTGCTGTAGCAACTGCTTCAGCCCAATAAAAATCTGGCAGGTCTTTTTCATTGAGCATGGCACGAGACACCTCTCCAATATGTCTATTTTTTCTTTCTGCAATTCCATTTTGCTGCTTTATGCCATGCTCCTGCAAGAACCTTGCAAACTCATTTGAGAGGTACTCTCCCCCTCCATCTGACCTTAGGCATTTTACTTGCAGGCCTGTTTCTTTTTCAACCATAGCTTTAAGAGTTTTAAAATGCCCAAAAACTTCACTTTTCTTTTTCATAAAATACACCCAAACTTTTCTGCTATAGTCATCAATAAAACTGACAAAATAATGACAGCCTCCAAGAGATGCAGCTTTAGTAGTCCACACATCAGAGTGGATTAATTCCAATGGCTTCTTACTCTCTTGAACATGTCTAGGAAATGGTTTCCTTGCCTGTTTTCCAAATTGACAGGCTTCACATACCTTATGCATTTCTGCAACCTTGAATTTAGGCAATCCTGCAACAATGTTTTGGGCCTGCATTGATTTAAGTCGCTGTACATTAACATGACCAATGCGTTTATGCCATATATCAATATCTGCAACTACACCGGTCCCATGTGCAAACATTGCTGCACTCAATTCAGACATGTCTGCATCCAATGTAAACATTCTGCCCTTCTTCTTTCCTTTTGCTATCAAGCGACCTTTATTTTTCATATCCTCAACAAAGCATCCATGAGGATTAAATCTGACCTGCAAGCCCTGCTCAACCATTTGACCAACAGAAACCAGATTCTTGGTGATATTCGGGACATGAAATACATCGGACAGGTATTTCTTTTTCCCATCCTGCATAGACAAGGGAATTTTTCCAATCTGCACAATAGGATGTGCAGTATCATCACCAGTCTCCACAAATCCTGGTTTTTCCATTTTCCTTGCATCCTCCATCCATTCTGCATGACCTGTCATGTGGTTTGATGCACCTGAGTCAACATACCATACATCATTGCTTTCTTCTGCACTTCTCACAGAATTGTTCATGTGCTGCACCATGAACAAATGCTCATTTCTGTCATCACCCTGTCTACTAGAAGATGCATAATTCCCTTGTTGCAGTTTTCCATTCATGATGTCATTCTGCTTTTTATAGCAGTCTTTAGCCATATGACCCATTTTACCACAGTAGTAGCATTCAACATTACTGTTTGCATTTTGACCTCTTTGCCATCCACCACGACCTCTTTGGCTCCCCCTGCCTCTAGAGTTACCACGTCCTCCTCCATAGGACTGGTTTTCTTGAGTTTGCTGCATATTCTGATTTCTACCACGGCCTCCAAATCGGCCTCCTCTACCTCTGCCTCTACCTCTTCCAGCATTTGAGTAGAAGACAGCTTCTTTTGAAGTTCCTCCTGAAGAAGATGCACCACCATTTCTCTGCTCCTCAGAAATTAGAAGAGCAATCAACTCCTCAAAATCAGGAAATCTTTCACGAACTGAAATGGATGTCCGAAACTGCGCATAATCCTTTCCTAGACCATTCAAGGTCACAGAAACTAAATCATCATCTTCCACTGGCGACCCAATGGAAGCAAGTGCATCTGCAATCTTCTTCACCTTCATGTGGTAGTCATTGATGCTCATACTTTCTCTTTGCACATTATGCAACTCTTGCTTGAGCTGCATTTTCCTGGCTTGCGTATTTGTGCTATACATTTTTGACAAAGTATCCCATGCCTCCTTTGGCGTACTTGCATCCTGAATATGCACAATCATAGAGTCTGAAATACTGATAGACAGCCAGTACATAACTTTCCTGGCTCTCTCATGCCATGTTTTAAATGCCTGCATTTGTTGTTGATTGGGAACATCAGGAAGAAGTGGTTCTTCTTCATTTCCTGCAACAAATTCCCAATATCCTTTTCCCATAAGGAAATTAGTCATTCTAAACTTCCATGCCTGGAAGTTGTTCTTGTCAAGCTTTTCAGTGACAATCTGTGAAAGAGAATCAGACGCCATTACAGAATACTGCAAGAAATTCTATCACTGCAAAAAACACAGCTTCACCCTCACAAGGGCAAATCTGCAAAACTGGCGAAAGTGGTATTTGACCACACAGTCACTTCCTAGTGACGATTTTGCATAAACAGGAACCAAGGATGATTCTGTAACTCCTAATGTCTCTGCACATAAGCATACGATGTAATTTCTACAGTAACTTTTCACCGACCTGTAGAACAGTGGCTGCACAGCATAAAACTGGGCTTTTTTTTGAGTGCGTGCAGAAAACTTCCGTCTGCAAAACAGGCCACGAAATGGCCTCAAATCAAAAAAACAAGGTCGCCAAGGGCTAAAATACCAGACCACCGCGAGCTTGGCTTGCTTTCTTGAGCTCCTTACCACGAACAAGGCTCTGATACCATGTCAAGATTGTGGGAGAGAAGGAAGGAGTCTCGCTTGAAGCTTTCTTGCTTGCACAATGGGGGAAGACACATAAGGGTGGAGGCTGAAAACAGTTTTCCTCTTCTTAGTTGTGTAAGCCAAAAAAAAACTCTAGTACAAAGAAATAGAAGAACCCTCTATATGGGTCTCAAACCAAACTCAACTAACTAAGGTTGCATACTAACTGAACCACAAACTAGAGTAGATAAGGATAGCTATCATGTAGCTATTATTCATGGGCGGTGTACCAACCGCATCTGCAATTGACAAGTCGGTGACATAAATGCACAACGGTCACCCTGGCGTATCACGAGTGGAGCTCGATATCTCAACAGTTTGCTCAACACAGGTTCCTAACAAGTTATGATAGTATGTTTATTCTACATAAGAGTGTTTTAGATAAAATGGGAAAAATCCCATGTAATGGGAAAATTGAAATTTCCAAGGTTAATGTTTGTTGTAACAAGTTTGTCTAATATTATGAATTGAGAATTGGATAATAGGATTGGGAAGTATCATTTTTAGTATGCTTATTTTCTTTTGATTTTGAGCTTGGTCATGGGACAAGGCCTTACATCTATGCTTTGAAAATGGTTAGCCCACTTGACTATTATTAATGGCTAATATTTTTAAATATTGATATTAGGAAGGTCATTGATGATAGTATATGATGAGAAGTGTGTTGAACTAGTTAGACTTGGCTATTTTGTGTAATAAATCTAGTGAAAAATGGGTGGTGTTTTAAAATTGCATTGGAACTCCTAATTAGTTCTTAGTACACAAAGTCTTCCTGAGCCAAAAGATCAAATAGAACCTACAAAAAAACCAATAAATTTAAATGAAAAATAAGCTACATTTAATGAAGTTTTGAATGCCATTGTAGTAATTAAAATATATTAATCAAATATAATTTAATAAAATGTGACATTAAATTGTTAAAATTTACCCCAAGAGAACTACATACTAGAGAATATCTTTGGTTCTACATTGTTACTCATGCTTCATGTGACTGTGGATTAAAGTTGCGTGGTCAATAAGCTTGAGTGTGCCTTCTCACATGTAGCCTTTGGTATCTTCACTATTTTATGTTAAAATTTTCCATTTCATTTCCATGCCTAAACAATTCAATCAACATGATCCCATACCTTTGGTTCTGTCTTATTCTCCATCCAATACTTATTCTAACAATCACGATAAATCTCTATATGATTCGTACCCTTCCTTTTTGCATATGATGCCCAATATTGATGAAAACTTACTTTGGTGATGTCCTATCCACCTCGACATTTGACTCAGCTCAATTGCAAGCTAAATGGGATAGATATTATTGTAATTTGGGCATCTTAGGAGGAAATCTCTATGTTGCACATCAATACATGGCTTGACTTCTTCCTTTGGTTTCAAAGAACGTGGTCCACAATAGTGTTCATCCATTGCTCAAATCCTAACTATTTTTCACCTTTTTTTGGAGTGTCCATTTTCTAACACAATACTAATGTGATCTATTGGAGATGTCCTTGGCCGAAAGTATGCATATGATGCCAAAATTTTTTTTGCTTGACCTAACAAGACTCTCCATCTCTTTGATCACATTGTCACAATAGCCAATAGCATGTCTAAAGTACAAAGGGATATCATGACTCTTTCATGTATTCTCCCAAAACCTCATTTGAGGAGGCATCTTTTTTTATTTCTAATCCAAGTCTCTCCATCAATTCCGAACTCATATTGTTGACAGAAGATCCTATGTCCACAATAGCATGATCCACTAATATTCCATCAACATATGCTTCTACCCTGGCACAACGCTTTTCAACATGCTCAAACCAATCATCTCCTACTCATGCTATTGCCAAGGGCTCAACAATATACCCATCGCATAGGATCTTCTTAAAATCCTTGCACACTCCTAGAGACAACAAAGAGAACTTGCTTAACTTCACAACAAAGAGAACTCGCTAAATCAAATTCATGATTGCTAGCAAGAGCTCGCTTTTCTTGCTAGACCATTCTCTCTTTTGGTATTTGAACCGGCTTTGGTGCTTCTTTCTTGGCTTTTTCCTTCCTCTTTGGCAACTCCCTATCCTACTTGGGGTCAGCTTTACCGTCTACGACTTTGAGAGGTCCGCCTTTCATACTAGGATTAAGGACTTGTGTCCCCTTAATATTTTTCTTAGGGTTTCCCCTGACAGTTAGCTTTGTCGAATTCTTTACCCTTTTGACCTCTTGTAACAACCCGTAGATTAGCAACTTCCGTAGAGTTGTTGCAGACCACTTCTATAAGGCTAACTCCATTGTCGTTAGGTAGCTCCTCTACCATAGCTTTCCCTTGTTGTAATATTTTCTTCGGTCCTTCATCTTACTGGAGATTATTCCCTTGCTCTTAATGATTAACTGGACCTAGCTATTTACTTTCTTATTGGAGAGAGCTAATCTTACTCCATCAGGTACTAACTCAATGGCCAGACTGGCTAGGGAAAATGTTGGCCACCACACCACTTACAATTAAATCTTGATGGGCCACCCTCTTCAGGGTGTCAACTCCCTATCAAACTCTACTGCTTCTTAAGGAAATTAACATCGATGGCTATTTGTCCATATTGTTCAGTGATCATATCAGTATAGTGCTTCATCATATCGTTAACTTTGCCAAGGAAATTTGAGACACTTAACTCATAGCCATGATCGTCTACATGCCATTCCATTGGCCTGACTACTTGATAAGGGATTTATAGTTGGGCTTCTAACAATCGGTGGAGCTATTTGACTCGTCATTGGCATGGTCACAGTAGGAGGAGCTAGCAATATGGGTACATTCGGGATTATGTTTCCTCTCCCATTAGGAGAACTCATGGGCATCCCTTGACCTCTGTTTGTCAGTGCTAAAGCATTTCAAAACCCTAAACTTGAATTCTATTTTGACCTAGAGGCATAAGTGGCTTGTAATCATGATTCTACCTTTTCCGCTCAGGTTATGGCCACATCAATGTCGGCAAGAGCAACACTACTCAACTATACTTGAATGCTAAATTCTAATCCATTCATTAAATATTGGAGTTGAGTAGTAACTTGAATAGGGATATAGGTTAGTAATTTTTGAAAAACCTCATTCAGTTTCTTGGCATACCCACAGACATTCTCATGGGGTTCTTGACGTGTAACATTAAGGACATGTAGCCAATAATGATCTCCCCTGCAGGGGAAAACTCCCTTTGAAAGGCCACAAAGAATAAATCGATTGTGGTTATGGTTCTAGCCTCTAGGTTGTGATACCACACTATGGTGTGTCCTTTCAAAGTCATATCGAAGAACATCATTAAGTGTCCTTCATCTTGAATCCAACACTTGAACATCAACTTCTGAAATTTGTTAATGTGTAGTTCCACCTCTTCTTTCACTAACCCATTAAAGATTGATAGAGGGAATCCCAAAGCTGGAAAATCCATCGTTCCAACAAGTATAGCAATAGGTTGTGTTGCCAAGGTAACAACCAGATTCGCTACAAGGGTTCAAACAACAAAAACTATAGCTCCACTTGAAGTGGATAGACTGATTGAAAGGAGGGAAGTACTAGATATTCCTCCCCTTGACAGACTGTGTGCCATGAACTAGGGTTACCAAGACCCTTCACTTGTAAGGATATCGGGCCACTCCTTCATAGAGAGTATCTTCTATTTATCTCGGCCCGCCGTCAATCCCAATCCTATGGCACTTGCATCACTTATTGATGAGGGCTCGGTGGTTGAAGGGTTGCCATGTGGGTTAGTGATGGGGCTTTGTGGAGATTGGACGAGGAGAAGAATCATCACAAAATTGGATGAGAGATTATGGAGGCTGAGGGTAGATTAAATGTTTAACGGGGGCCTCTGATATTGATGGTTGATCGCAATCATTGAGTGTACCTAAAAAAGAAAAAGAAATTGCACTACTTGGTGGTGTGTTTACTTGACTGTGCAGTGCTGCATGGTGTCCATGCCAGTGAAATTGGGAGTAGGGTCAAACCTCAGGGAAGCTTGTGGCATTGTCCCACACTTGAGGACCCAATTTGGGTAGAAGGGAGGTGTTATGGGTGTGACTTAGGGAGACAAGGCTAACACACAAACTCCCTAGTTGTGTCGTGCCCTTGATGTGTCCTAAGTATGAAGTGGGGGGATAGGAAAGGCTAGGGGTGGCTGGCTGAGGCCACTAGACGGATCTAACTTGAGAACCCCTAGGTGCAATGTTTGTGGCACTCTGATATACATGGAAAAGCTCGTTGTTCTTTTCCTTTTGCTTTGTGTGGATCTTTTCTTTATTTTCTTGTTTCTTTTCTTTTTTTCTTCTTCTTCTTTGTCTTCTTGGAGATACATTGGGAGAGAGTATGCTAGATATCATCTTGATGCTCTTCATCAGTAGCTACATGTTGTTGAGGGTGCCTTAACAGATTTTCTAAGGAAAGAATGGCTTTGCATGTAGCTTGAGAGGTCTAGTAGAGAGCAAAGGATGATTACATTCTAAGAACGTGCTATCACACATATCTTCTAAAAGGCTAATGCAAAAAGCTAGCAAGAGAGAGACCCTTAACATTAGGCCGAGCCATTGCACAACTGTCTATCCCTACATTGATATCAAAATAGAGAGGTGGCATGTGTTCTTCTTAGCTCTAGTTTTTGTTTTAGTAGGATTCACAAGAGGTGGAGGTAATTATAAGTGGTAAGAAAAGTGGGGTCGACGGGGCATGTCGTAAACTTGTCCAAAAAGTGGGTAATGGAAGGTTAGAGATCTTGTGCTTCCAAGGTCAGGCATTCTTTAGGAATGGTTGCATTACCATTATAGATCAAAGGGAATTCATACCTGCAATGCTTCCCCTGGTCAAAATCACCACTGTGGTGCCTCAGATAAGCCATGTAGGTAGGGTCATTCCTTTCATATGGTAATGTGCTACAAAAAGCCATCCATGCCTCAAAATTAGCATCCCAAATTCTTTGGCACCATTTAGGATGGGACTCATAGCCTTTGACTTTCCTTGGCTCCTCCATCACCTTATCCTCCTAGTATCGAGCAGGTTCTCTTGTCCGTAATGTGGGATTTTTGACTCTCTGATCTTGCCACCGCTTTCCTTGCCTCTTGGAGAGATGTATGGCCCCTTCAACCACTTGTGGAGGTAGCACCTTATTCAGAGCATTAGGGTGTAAGAATTCAAATTCAAATGGTGTGCACCTATTCTCCCACTGTTCCTAGTGATTCAACTCTCATGCCCAATTGATTGGTAGTTTTTCCTCATTTGCAACATTTGGACATCGGGTGTCGCTTGTGGCGTGGCACTAGATTTTCTCCTTATGAGATTGGCCAATTCCCTGCATTTTATTTTTTCCTCAATTATTCTTTCCATGGTGGCTGAGTCTTCTTCTTGGCCTTCTACTTTTGATGATGGAGGTGGGGGTGGGCTCTTGATGACCGACAAATATGTGCAAATAAAGGCACCAAAATGTGTTTGTCATGGAAACATCTTTTGTAAAATGATTCATTATAAATGTATTTTTTGTCAAAAATCAAATATGAAGCAATGTAAAATGTGTGGTCCAAAAGAGAGACACTATAAAATATTGCTAGGAAAAGGAAAGGTCAAACCCTTTTGTCTCATTCCAAAAATTGAAGGGTCTTTAGACCTTAGACAATGCATGCAAATTTGAATTTTATAATTCAAGAAAGGAAAAGGAGGTGGTTGCAGCCGTGGGGTTTGGGGAGGTGGGAGGTTGAGGTGGTTACACCCTCTCTCTTCCTTTATCTTCTCCTCTCACGGTTCATTTCTCCCTCTCTCATTTTGGCACAACACTTGCCTTTTGGTTCTCGCTTTTCTCTCTTGTGCTTCTTTGCAAAATCTAATGGAGAGTGAGGAAGAGGAAGAGGGTGAGGATGGAAGAATTGTCCAATTTATTGTGTGCCTTCCTCTTGTGTGTTTGGAGGGCATGGATTCTTGGTGAGAAGGAGAGTTTTCTTGCAGGTTTTTGTGGCCAGTAAATGTATTTGCAGCCTCTCTTAGCCGGTTCGTGGTTCTATTTGTGCCGTGGCAGGGTGCTCTTCATTTGGTGCACTGGCTGGGAAAAGAGGTGGCTATGGAGCTTGCATGAAAACAAGGTTTTTGAGGTTGGCCATCAAAGGTTTCAAAAATTTTCTCTTATGTTTTGGAAAAAAGGGAAGAATATGATGAATTGCACAATGATTGACTTCTTCCAAAATGCAATCTACTCATTCTATGTATCAGGCCAAATCCTCCAAGCCTGCTATGTGGCATTGCAATTGGGAGTGTTACTGCCAATGTGAACCACCTCCAACTGCAACACACTCTAGGATTTTGACCCACATGTGCCCCACAAGGACCCCATGGCCTATCTCGCGATGCATAAGTACGTCGTCTTGTGAGAAGTGGGTTGTTGCTGAGAGGGCCAATATCTTCCATTTCTTCCTTATCAACCACTCGCTTTGTCTGGAGCCTCGCCAACCTTCCTCATCTGCCTCCACCTTCCGCCCATAGGGCTCGTGGCCCTCTCGTGAAGCTTTGCCATGAACTCATCATTGACGGAAGGAACCAGCCACCTGTCCAAAGCTGTCGTAGTGGCGGCGCTGATGCCGCCTGCTGATGATGATGACGGCCGTAGCTACAGTCGACAAGCATACATGGACAAGTAGGCAACGTGAAGTGTGAAATGCGGGCCTCCAAATGACGATGTTGCCTTCTGTCACATGGCTCCATCCCCTTGTCTATCCTCCATGTGGCTTCAACCAATCGGCATCTTCTTCTTCTCCCTTATCATGATGTGGCCAATCAAAAGACCTTCAAAAATAAATACAAGGAACCTTAATCTTTAATCTTTTCTATAAACAGATTCATATGCATATTATCCATACCCTCAATTCCACCTTTCTTACATCAAGATTGTCCTCAATTGCACATAGGAAATTTTGTACTTTTCATTTTTATTAATCTTTGTTTTTCTTGCATAATGAAACTTACCTCTTTTTTCCTTTCAATCGGGTGGAGTACGAGATTGAAAAATCTTTAGTGAGGGCATGTTTTCATGTGATATCCTTTTTGGGTTTTATGATTTTGCTTCATGGTGTGGTTTTTCTTTCCACCTATGTTCAGTGTGATGAGATCCTTGTGTCCAAATTGATGAAGAGCCCTATCTTTCGGGTTTTGTTTGTGGTTTTATTTGGTGTGCTTGTAACCTAGGCTATATGACCTAGTTGTGCAATTTCTCTCTATGTGATGTGTGTCCCATTTCTTTCCCTTCAAGGAAAACTACAGGCAATTAGAAAAACAAAGGTTGAAGACCGATGATGAAGATAAAGATTTTTCAAGTGCTGATCATGGTTCTTCAAATTTGTTCGCGGGGACACTTCACATTTAAGCGTGGGAGGAATGATGACCGACAAATATGTGCAAATAAAGGCACCAAAATGTGTTTGTCATGGAAATATCTTTTGTAAAATGATTCATTATAAATGTAATTTTTGTCAAAAATCAAATATGAAGCAATGTAAAATGTGTGGTCCAAAAGAGACACACTATAAAATATTGCTAGGAAAAGGAAAGGTCAAACCCTTTTGTCTCATTCCAAAAATTGAAGGGTCTTTAGATCTTAGCCAATGTATGCAAATTTGAATTTTATAATTCAAGAAATGAAAAGGAGGTGGTTGCAGAGCCGTGGGATTTGGGGAGGTGGGAGGTTGAGGTGGTTACACCCTCTCTCTTCCTTTATCTTCTCCTCTCATGGTTCATTTCTCCCTCTCTCATTTTGGCACAACACTTGCCTTCTCGTTCTTGCTTTTCTCTCTTGTGCTCCTTTGCAAAATCTAATGGAGAGTGAGGAAGAGGAAGAGGGTGAGGATGGAAGAATTGTCCAATTTATTGTGTGCCTTCCTCTTGTGTGTTTGGAGGGCATGGATTCTTGGTGAGAAGGAGAGTTTTCTTGCAGGTTTTTGTGGGCCAGCAAATGTATTTGCAGCCTCTCTTAGCCAGTTCGTGGTTCTATTTGTGCCCTAGCAGGGTGCTCTTCAGCTCTGTTAAGCAAACTACCCTTTGGGGTCATCAAGCGGCTCCAAATCAAGGCCTTCCTCCATTGGTGGTTCTGCTTGGGTGGTTGTGGTCAGCTGTTCTTGCTATCCTTGGCCTCCAATTCTCATCTACTCTAAGTCTTATCTAAAGAGCCCTGCTTATAGCAAAATCTTCCTTTGTTTCTCTAGACTTGGGCTTGAGCTGGTTATAGAGATGTGTGCTTAGAGCCCATACTTTATGGCTCTTCTTGTGATTTCTAGGTTCTTCTTTAGGACTTCTACGTCGTCATCATCTCTTGCTTGAGTTATATGAAGCACAATATTTAGAAATACCTATTGTTGGACCTCTAGCCCTGCTTCCACTGCTTCGGCCCTTGCATTTGCCATGTTCCTTCCACTTTTTGCTAGAGCAAGGTGTTTGGCCAGGTCTCCAATATTTCTCTCTTCCCAGGCCTTGGCCTTTTCCTCCATCCTTCCTTGACGCCTAGCTCTCTTGATAATGTTGCCATCACTTCTTCTTGTTCTTTCCAAGTGTCAAACATTTTTTCCTTATCTTGTTTATGGCCAACCAACTCCTCTTCTAGCCTTTCCTATGCTTGGGTGGCCATGAGAAGTTGGTTTCACGCTTCAAGAAAATTTTGAGTAGACACTTCATCCTTTTATGCCTTGGCCTTTTGCAACTCCTTGAGCAGCTATTCCTTTTGCCTTATCTCTTTATGGTATTGTGCATGAGCTTAAGTTTTCACTCTTTTCACCTCCTTTGTGAGCTCCTCTGCAATCTTCTTAAATTTGCTCAAGGAACTCTTCCATGTTCTTCTATCTCTACATGAGACTTTAAAAATCCATTTTCAAGCTCGTTTCATCCTCTATCTTCTTCGATTGGAGCTCCTTAGCCTACTCTTTTGTCCTTTGCAACTAGAGTTATTGTGTGCCTTCTTCTTCTTTTCTCACCTCCACCTCCTTCTTTGATTCTAACTCCTTCTTTAGGTCATTCACCTACCTTTGATAAATAGTCATCTCTTTCGTCATTCTCAAGCTGATAGGCAGAAAACACCTCTTTTTCAATCTCTAGCTCTACCATAATGACCTTTCTCTCCTCTTTCATCTTTTTCAGATGTCCTTGGAGCTCCTATACATATTCATCATAATTAGCCATTAGTGGTGGCAAGGCTAGCAACATGGATGTCATTGATGTTTCTATTTTGGGCTTCTTTGGGTCCTTTCTAGATTCATTGTGGCATCTTCGTACCTATCATAGGAGCTCTGCTACTAGGCATTGGGCCTATTTGATTTGAAAACTGTACCCACGCCACCATGTTGGTTTGGTCTACTTGGAATTTTGAGGTCCCTTGAGAGTGGTGGCGGTGTGACAGTCAAGGCTAAAGATCATGGGTGCAGCGGGGCCTTTGCCTTGCCCATCACAACGAGTTTGTGAGCCGTCTCTTTTGTAGTAGTGCTTGATCCGATTTCTTTTCTTGGGTTTCTCTCTACTAGCTTTCGAGGGCAGGAGGCCTCCTCAGTTGACACTCTCATGGCCAAGGTCAGCTGCTCATCATCTTCTCTTTTCAACCTCTCCTCCTCCTCTAGCTGCTTTCTCTTTCTTTCCGCCTGCTTTTTGAGATTCTTCTTCAATCTTCTTGAGTCACTCATTCTCTTCCTCTTGCTTCTTCCTTTGCTCATCCTCTAGCTTCTTTGACTCCTCCTTTTTAGCTTCCAAGTCTTTGTCTTTAATTCTTATTGTATCCTTCTTCTTCCCTGGAATTTTCACCTTCATCTTTTCTTTTCCTTGGCTTGATAGAGGTGAACCCTCCTTTCCATGCCTGCTGATAGTCCTTTTACTTGAGACCTCTTGTTGTTGCTAGGCTTGGAGCAATGCTTCTCTCTTTCTTGCAACTTGCTTAGCTTCTTCTCTTTGCACCCTTGTTGGTTCTTCGTTTGCTAGGTTTCTTGTAGAGAAGGAGACTGGAATCTGCATCTGTAGTGGTGATTGAGTTGGTGATTCATGGGTAGGGGAGTGATCTAGAGTCTCTTCCACTACTTTAGGTTTTTCCAGTTCTCCAACAACCTCTTAGATAATTGCGGTGAGCACACCTCCAAATCCTATGCTTAGAGGCCTTGGTTGATGGTTTCTTCCATGCCTTTCTCCCTGTGGAAGCTGGGGACTCCCCACCTACTGGTCTTGCATCTATGGCTAGTGCCTTTGCTAAAGCTTCAATGGTTTTCTACACATAGCCATTCCAATTCACTTCGCCTAAGGACTTGGCTATGAGGCTCTCTAGCAATGGCACTCCAATCCTACTCATTGAAGTGTTATACATCTAGCTAGAGAATAGAGCATGGATTGTCTTTGCCTGTAGTCTCTAACCTCTAGGTCTGGAATGTCAGCTAGGCTGACTCCATTGTTGGTGTGGAGTAGGGCCTTGTCCATTCCTAGCATGCTTTAGGCATCCCTTTTAGGGTGCCTCTTAACTTTGTTGACCAAGCCCAATGCTCTTTCCACCATTTCAGGGCTTAGTTCAACTTCAACCATGTGGGTTTCTTTTCCTTTTCTCACTGTTACAATGTTGTGGTTCCTATTAGCATCAAAATTTTGTAATAATTCCACACACTTGTAGTATTCCATAGCCTTGTCCGACCTTCTTTACATACTTGCTCAAGTTGCATTGGTCGACAATCTGTTTCACAACCTATTCTTCCATGGCCACGTCTTAGAAGTTTAGGATGTTCTTGAACTTAAACTAGTTGAAGGCCCTTATTTTTGCCGTTAGGATGTACTTTTCTCGCTCTTCTTCTGTGAATGGAAGCTTGTTGCCTTTGTCTTGACCTGCCATGTCAGATTCCTGTCATAATATCACAACTCACCATTAGTTTTCTTGAGACAACTCTTTGCGACAAGATAAGTAGATAATGAATGCAAGCTATGTAAATGTGAAATGCTTAAGTCTATTTTTTGCTTCAAGAAGTCCACACATTCCAATAAAAGTTATTGAATTTTTTCTTGATCATAAGTTGACCTTCATTTTTCTTTTTAGCTTTTAAAAATTGGTTGAGATTTTAAGACATACCTTCGTTTCCACCTTACCCCCTCCCCCTGAGAATGATATGAATCCTTCCTAGGATTGGAGGATGAAGGGTTAAGGGCATTAAGTGCATATTGCGGTGCTTCACTTTTGCATGAGCCAAACATAGAAGTGTGAGTTATACTCCAAGTGAGCATGTCGGTCCATATTATGAGGTTGAATGCCTACGTGTGTAATGCAGGTCAAAACATCAACTAGGAAGTTAGTAAAGTTAGATTTGATCCTGCTAGCGATGTGTAGATCTTTCTTGGTAATGATTCAATCTAAATAGGGGTAGGCCATGACATGATCTACTAACAATCGATTGTGAGTGATGGCCAATATTCTCAAGGAGCTAGGAGCTACATAAGTGGGGTCATACTCATAGGTTTTGATGGTGCGTCTCTACTCAACATTGGTCATAATTGGGCAGCCCTCTTGTTCCCATTAGAGATAGAGAGCATACCATTTATGTAGAAAGGAAGATTCAATGTCGACAAGATTTTTAATTTCTTACTAGCTCTTGGCTTGTGACAGAGACTTTGTTCTTGCTATAGGAGGTGATTAGCCTCCATTTATGAGCTTGCTCTCGAGAAATCTCATTGGCGATTGGTTTCTTGGCTACCATGGGGACTTTAATGAACATGAATTCAAATTCTTCCTAGGTGCATGGCAACGTGCATACATCAGTTGTAAAGGCTCTTCTAGGAGACCTAAGTCCCAACCGCTCGTCACTTTTAACAAGCATAGTCAAGGTGGCATCCAAATATCTAATGCAAGTGACCAAGTCATCCCTCATGTTCTCAGCTAAATATAAGGCCAAAGTGAAACTAGATCAATGCTCATAAGAGGATCTAAGACCTACAAAAGAGGTTGGGGTTGGATCGGGCTAGATAACTCTCTAATTGATGCATGGTGAGTGGATTGGTCAATAGAGTTCTTATTAGTGACTTGTGTGAGGAGTCTTGTCTTGGGGCTTTGAGGTTGCACTACTTCCTACTTGTGGAACAAGAGGGGCACTAGGAGTGTCAGGTTCCATCCGTTTAGGGACATCAACTACAATTTTGGTCGATAGACTCATTGAGGCTCTATGGGTTTGGTTTCTTTTAGTTCAGGTAGCTTGTCAGTTGTTCTAGGCGGCTTATAAGGTTTTGGAGATAGGCTAGGAGTTGGCGGTTGAGGGGCACACATGCAACTCATGATCTTAGGCAACCAAATCTAGTTGTTTCCTTCATAATAGCCTTGATCATGCAATAGGGCTTTAGGCACCCATTACGGCTTGGCAGTTCATTTGGTTCTATACCGTCGACTTTGTCTCCTAAGCTTAGGGCATGATATTTGGGAACTATGGGTCCATGTAGGTTGACTTTTAGGTGGCCGTGATTGTCATTTAGGTACCCATTTGAGTTGTGGCTCAATGGTTTGGGCCATGTCTTATTTGGATTATTGCGATCATTTTGTCCTGGTGGGGCGAGATGAGTCACAACCCTCCTCCTTAGACTTTGCACTAGGTTCCCCTACCCCGCTGGCTCTAGAGGCTTTGATGGAGCCACATTGCCCTTGTTGAAAGTTGTCACTATGTGAACACTACCAACAACAAGGTAAATGGGCTGCCAATCGTAGTCAACATTGCAATGGGCTTGCTTCTTCAATGTGTGTCTGAGAAGTAATTCCTTATATCAATGACCTTGGTGTTAAGCATCACGTAGAAGATCATAGGTACGCTTTTAAACTCAATAGAGACCACTATTTTGCACTTTCCCAGTAGTGAGTAGGAGTATCCCCCAAATGGGTTGAGTTTAGCGTTGGTAGGCTATAGAGATGGGGTGACCAATGAGGGTCCAATGATCATGCGTAAGGATATAACAATCAACTCCCTCATCAATGAGCGCATCAAAGACGTGTCTTTTGGGCAGTCACTAATATGCATAGGTAGGCAGGTGCTACCATTTCCTCATTCTCATACTCTATCTCAGTTATGGTGGCCACTCTTACATTTACAAGCAGGTACAATATTATAGGCTCATGTGGTGGGGTACGCTGATGTTGGTTGATTACTAGAGCTCCTGGCTATCATGTAGAGTGGTATTGATGGTGGGACCCTATTCTTCGATGGCAACTTGAGATGATGTGACTTTTCAGACTCACCGATTGCCATGGAAACTTGCTTATAATCATCCTCTTCATCTGAGAATGGAAGATTGATGGTGGCTAGCATATGCATCCAATCCTGCTCATCACTCAGGGCAAGGGATATACTTTGTTAGTGGCCCATAGGGTTTGCCGACTTGTGAGTCTCCTTTTCAACATAGTACATATGGCATCTAGATCAACTAGTGTGGTCTTCCAAGTATCCATCTTGACTCTTATAGCCTCCGATCTATTGCCTAAGAATATGAGACCATGGTCCCAATCTTCTAGCACTCGTGCATTTCACGTCCAATGTCCGCCTAGCAAGACGTCATAGCCCACTTCCTTCATGACTATGAAGTTCACTAAGAATTGGAGTCTCGCTACCTTTAAAGGCCAATATTTTAGCACTCCAAACGGTCTAATATTCATTTTGTTAGCCAAGGTGGCATTAAATCTTGCGGTCTACATGAGTGGGTTACCCCAAGCTTGTAGGATTGCCATCTCCTAATATATTGACAGGCAAGACTACGTGCATCTCCATACCTTCCCAAAAAGCATTCACGTGCAAAGAATTAGGTACTGAGTTCAAGGTTAACCTTGCTATGTGCATTATTGCATTGTGGTCAAGCAAGTTAGTTACTCCAAGATCATCATGTCATTCTACCCACTACGTCAACCCTTGCTATAGTGTTGGGTTTTACCTAAGCAGTTCTCCCAAAGATAGGGTCACAAGGGCCAATATCAACATTGTGAGCAAGTTGCCAATTGCTTGCTTTTTGCTAGGATCTACATTCTTTTGCCAATAATCTTGTGTGGTCCGCCCACCTGTGGCATCTAGGCTCTATCTATGTGGTGTTATGTGGGGTGCTGATGCATCTCTTGATCTAAATTAAGTAGAGATTGGTATGCTTGCACTAGAGAGCTCATCAATATCTCATCTTCCATGATGGGTTCCACATCTTTTATGTGTGCTTGGGCTTCTCTCACCCACTATTTGACCTTATCAACCACTTGTAATTGGTGCCTCAAATCAGGATATTCTCCAACCTTGGTACTTCTCTTTTCTATTGTCTTAGGAGCAGATGTCTTTGCTTCTACGTCCATGACTTGCTTCCCCTTTGGTAACATGGTGGCACTATCTGTCTTAAGCATAATCCTCATCTCATCCTGCCTTTTCCTTCTTCTACGATTTCTCTTCCCTATCGAAGCTACATTGAGGTTACTAGGTCCTAGTAATGAAATATCGGCATGCTTTCCCTATGCTCGAGTCATGACATTTAGCGGAATCGGTGTGGCTTTGCCATCAAGTGTTTCAAATCCAAATAGTGCCAATGGTATAGATGGCATGATAGCCAAACTAGCAGATGGTTTTCTCCTAGGACACTAAATGTACAAGTGTGTAATCCCACACTTAGGGCATCTTAAGTTGGCCTTCTCTAGATCGGCTTGCTCCTTTTTGGGACATCGAGATGAGATGTGTCATCTTAGATGACCGCAAATCGAACATGTAATGGGTTCTTGGTTTTGTCCTCCTAGACCTCTACCTCTTCCCTTACGCAACACCATCACTGACATTGGTCTAAAATCCACCATCAAGATGGGATTACCCTCTTTTGAGACATAAGGGTTTATGTATGCTTTGTTGATCCATCGAAGGAATAAATCTCCCGAGAATAGAACTAGATAAAAATATATGCCAAGAGTTAATCTCTCACTCATGAAGCACAAAAAATCTATCTCATCTCCCTTTTCTTCCTCACCCTCATCCATAGAAGCCACACACTTGAAGAAAGAACATATATATATATATATATATATATATATATATATATATATATATATAGAGAGAGAGAGAAAGAGAGATATACACTGAAGAATCACACCCCAATCTTCCCTGACATGCATCCCTTTGTGCAAAATTTATTAATGAATAATATTTTTCTTTACATTGGCCTTAGCCATTTTTTATTTAGGGACCTCAACACTTATGGGATTGCTTTATGAATACATCATTTTTGAAATCGTAATAAAACTGCATTGAAATATGATGTTGTTAATGTAGATGCGATAGGGTGCTAGATTTTGAGCATATTTAGGCTTCATCATTTTCCTCGAACACAATTGCAAAGCCATTCTTAGCAAGCACAAAGAAGAAGAACCACAAAACCATTGAACATGTCTTTAGCATCAATGACGAAGCTCAAGCCATAGGAGACCGCCCAAGGACCACCACGCCAAGGATGCCATCCCCTACTTTGTCATGAGCTTGCACACTCCAAAATCTCAAATGAACACTGTCTTCTTCATGCTAGTGAGATACTTCAACAATAGTATGTAGAGAATGTTTTTGCATAGAAACACTCTTTTTGAATAGTTCCATTTGAATATATATGTAATCGATTGAGGTTATCACACATAATTGACATGAGTGGAACTTTATCTATCATGATAAATAGTTGTTGTTGTTGATTGAAGAATGACGATGATGGATGTCAAAGAAAGAAAACTGATCGTTGTGCCTTTTGATGGAATGGCAATCACGAGGAGTGCAATTGATGAGGCCAAATAGATCTATCAGATTATGATAATTGATTAGAGGTGTTGATGAAGTGAGCATTCAATGCCTCACTTAACAGACTACGGCCCATCGAATAGTTTGATGCTGCCATTTTTTCTAATTTTTTTTTTCAATCCCTCATTATGGAAAAATGCAATTGTCCATCGGCTTGATGATTAACTCCAACAACTTCACCATGAGTGATTGGTTTCTGATGGGACCTAAAATGGGCCGGCACTGGCTCATGCACTAGCATGACCTCTATCATGCGCTCAACAACTCCACAGTCTCGCGGCCAGGATCGTGGATGACACATACATCATCTTCCTAAACATGCATTTGTATCACGTCTTGTAGTTCAATTCTAACCCAATTAACACTCCTCAGAGAGAGTCCCAGCACATTGCCAAATAGCATGAAGTACAAACATAGGAGGTCCTCCCACGGCTGACTGCCACTACTTCACTGCAACTGCGACTCTCCTACACCTTGGGGATTGGCCTCTCAATGCGTCGCTAAACATATACAACACAATATTGCACATAGTTCTCTCAAGGTACCAATTGATGGTATCCAGGAATGTACCATTTTCCTCACTTTCTTTCCCCTAGGACACAACGCCTAGCCTACAGCTTGGAATATCCTGTCTCACTCAACGCTGCTCATGTCTCTATAAAACAATTGCCATGCATCCAGGAGATATTGTCTGATACCCTTTATCATTTTATGCTTCATGCAAATTGTGAATGCCCATGTGCTCAAACAATTAAGAAAACCAGCATTGGTGCACATGTGGAAAACATTTCTTTCAATGATTTTGACTATCGCTCGTATGCAGCGTTGCATGAACCTAGCACCCGACAAACCCTCATGCTACTAGGTCCGTAATTTTTAATTATCGACCAACCTAAATGGTATGCATAAAAACATCAAGCTTTTCATCATTTCATTTAGCATTTAAACACCTTTTACACACTCTACCCCCTCACCCGTTTAGGTTGTACATGGTGCATAGGTTTAGGGTTCATTTTCCACATCTTTATTGTATAAAAAGCTATAAAAACTCACTAGAACATAATGGTAGGGCTTAATTGAGGCTAAACCTCATACTTTAGATTCCCCATACATCCATAAACATGGTTCTTATTTTTCCTTAATTTTCGACACTCAAAATCCATTTTTCCCTTATTTTTTTCCATTTTCCCTATTTTTCTTATATTCTTTGTAATATTAAATAACTGAAAATTCAAAATGAGTTGTGGGTTGTGGCCCTTAGGTCCGTTTGCAGCAAAAACACAAATTTAGTTGGTGTGTCTTATTATATTTTCCATTTATATCTCAAAAACACCCAATTTTCCCATATTTCGTGTATTTTACGGGCTTTACACTATTAATTTCATCCACAACACTTATGATTTTCTGATTTTCTGATTTTCTGATTTCAAAAAGTTGGAAGACATTGCAAAAAACATTATAATGCATAATCACCCCATGGGAACAAATATTCATAAAGCAATTTGCATAAACAATTAATTTCCTTTGTAAAAATGAGATTACCGTTCTTTGCGGGTTGCGGGTTTTTATTTGCCGTATCTCGGGACTGATTTCCAGCCACCATTAATGCTCATGATAGTCCACAATCAGCAATCTTTATTTCTCTTGAACCACGGAGCAATCCGGTCTTCATTGGACAAGCATCCGCCCTCCATTCTTCTTCTTCTTCTTCACCACATGAATCTGCCTTTAGGGGAGAGAGAGGGAGGAGAGAGAAAGACTGAAATCAGAATTCTTCATAGAGACTGCCATTGGAAGAGCGAAGCACGGCGATATGACCGGCATCCAAGGGGGAATGAGAGGCAATGATCAATTGGGGGGGTTGTTTGCAGTAGGCATGATGCATGATCAATAAGAGGGCGCATTTTTCGGCACCTACAGGCCATGCCCTCTCTCCATGTTTTTATCTCCTTTATGCATGAAAAATTTCATGCTACATTTAAATCTTGGGCTCCCAAGGGTCAGTTGCCCATTTTGGCCAAATTTTGCCATTCGCATCTTGACCGGTTTCTTGGCCATTTTCCCGTCCGGACTCCGAATTGAGCTCTGAAAAATCCTGGGCATCTGGCTTGGCATCCGGCATTGGCCAATAACTCTTGTCAACCCGCACGACAGTCTGAAAAATTATGAAAAATCAACAAGTGTCGCTCGGACGTCTTTAAAGCACTTTGGTGCTTAAAATTGTCCTAGATCGAGCCGCCGCCTTCGATGTTGAATATTTTTCCCTTGATATTAGAAATTTTTAGCTATTTTTAAGCACTTATCTGCACCGAAATTCCTCTCTCATTGTTGACCCCACGGGATAGGGTGACTCAGCTCGTCGAATCCCATAGTAGATCTGCACATAAAAAACCAAAGGAAGCATCAAGCTGATACAAAATAAATACATATTAAACACAAGACAATGCTCTCCCTACCCCCTGACAAAACCAAGGCATGACATCCACAGAGAGTAGGCCTAGTACAATGTGATAGAAAGTCAGAAGTTAGTCACTAACCAACCGCTCCAACACGGCCAAACTAAAAAGAACTACCAAAGAGGTTGCCCTCAGTGGTGGTCTGAACTACCTCCCTAACTAAGGACAACACAACCAGGAGCTCCTACTAGGCGAGGACTCCTATAGCCTGATCAAGAAGTATTTTCTTTTTAGCACATTTCTGGTTTTAGGGTTTTATGTTTCCATACTCGGGCATGTAAAAAGGAGGGAGTTGAGTGTAGTGACCCAAGGAGAACAGGGCATCGGCCTCAGGTCCTGTCTCGGTACCCAAGAACCTACCAAGCCCTCACAAGGCGACACTTAATCCTTTTCTGACGCTCACTTTTATTTTCGCTCCAACCTTCCTTCATTTCTTTTTTTTTCAGCAAGATGCCACCCCTAGGAAGACAAGGCATCGCCCCGAGTCTGACTCATCCCTAGGAACCTACTAGGCCTTCGCAAGGCGATGATCAATTGTGTATACATTGTTCTTTCATTCCTTTTCTATTTTGATAGGGGTTAGAACCCCTTTTTACACACCTTTGTACTTATTTATTTTCTTGAAGATATTCAGGGTTTTTTTTCCCTTCATCATCATTATTTTTCTTCTGACAGGCTTCTCTAACTGCCTCACAACTAACAAGAACTCCTAGAATGGCTACCTAGCAGGCTAGCAGAACAGGGTCACTAGAACTCCCTCCTAAAACAGGTCTTTCGGTGTCCGGCAATGTCTTTACAGGAGGCAACAACTACTCAGACCTCCCTCAAACATACTGAACCTAATCCTGGGACTTCATGCCTTGGACGCCAGTCCCCAATAAGAAACGAAAAACCCCCTTAACAAGTATACAAACACATATAACATAAAAACCACAGTACTCATAAAGGATAGATATCACCTGGATAGGGCCACAAGAAGCTTTCGCGCAACAAAAGGATCCTTCCATGCTCTTCTTCTGAACCTGTCTAGCACAAAAATCAAACAAGAAACCATTAACCGCACGTGCACTAAATAGACAACTGGCCCTCTTGGCCTAATAAAGCACTTCACTACAAAACTTAATCGGCCCTCTTGGCCTAACGAGATCAAACAGAATAACACCTACACATCCTTCCCTAGAATAGCGCAGATATACAATAATAGGCTCCCTCCCAAGGAGGAAAAACATGCTTGTAGCCCTAAACTAAATGCATAAGGTTATGACCCATCCCTCCTGCATAGATAGCAAGAGGCATACGCATAATATGTTGTCTAATCAACCTATGGGTCCTAGATAATAAAGGTAGATTGGTCTCGACTACTCTTTGCATTACCCATATCAACCATCGTCTGCCATATACTGCATGTTCGGATAACATTCCCCACAAGCGACCGGGTCCTGTTTCATCATTGATCACAATATCCAAACTAGGACCACAATTAAAGAAGAGGTCTTCTTCATAAGCAAGATTTGCTAATGAATCTGCAAACTGATTCCAGTAACGTGGAATCAGCTAAAAAGACACTCTCTCAAACTCCTCTAGTAGGGTCATAGCAGTCCGATGATACATACAAAGAATGGGATTCCGCACTGTGTATGTTCCATCTAGTTGATTCAGGATCAACTGGGAATCCTCTTTTACTAACAACCGACGAATACCACCTTGTTTGGCAATATACAGTCCCATAATCAAGGCTTTATACTCGGCCATATTGTTAGTGAATCCTACCCCAAGATAAGCAGCTAACTTCATCGTAACTCTTCGTCGGGGATCTCGGATTACTACTCCAACACTTCCTTTTTTATTAGGGCCCCAGACGCTCCGTCAAAATATAATGTATACGTCCATAATGGGTTTACACAGCCAGCCATCACGAACTCCTCTATTTGTAATGATGGTAATCAAAGTTTAACATATTGAGAGGATGAACTAACAGCTCCATCCCACCTTCTTCATTGAACTCAATAGGGATACTTGTCAACAGTCGTAAACAATGATGGCAGAAGACTTTAATCTCCCACACAAAGGTTCTGTCTTCTTGCTCAATCACTTTGTATCCTTTGCTCCACCAAATGAGTTTCCCCTGATGGTATCTTTGCTCCAGATATGGGTGCTCCAAATAAGGGATTAACTGACCCATCAACCAATTTTTAAGCTCTTTTCTGCAGGTCTCAAATCATTCATAGCATGGACCTGCAATGCACTTCTCGATATTAGCAGACTTAGAAATAATAAGGCTTAATCTTATTAAGATTAACCTATTCTTAAACTCTACTCCCTGTAGATCAGCTAATAGGGCTATAGACTTATTCTTCCCTTACCTGACAATTTTGTAGGGGCCGTCCCACTTAGGTTCCAATTTCCCTGGAAACAATTCCCTATGCGCATCGTAATACAAAACCAGTTGTCCTTTCTTAAAGGTATACTTCTTCACTTTTAGGTCATACAACTGTTTCATGCGACGTTTAGCCACCTCTTGGTGTAATAGTCTTTGCAACTTAATTTCATCTAGGTGCGCTAAAGCCGTGAAACGTTCTAATAGGGCGTCCTCATTACCCAAAGAATGGTTTATTGCAAATCTTATGGTCAGTAACTCAATTTCTAAGGGTAAAATACACTCCTCACCATAAACTAGTTTGAACGGCGTGTGGCCAGTGGCTCGCTTGAATGTGGTATTATATGCCCATACTTCCACATATAGCTTCTTATCCTAGTCACATTTCTTTTCAGATATGACTTTTGATAGGATACCCACAAGCTCCTTGTTGGTACTTTCAACCTACCCATTTACCTGCGGATTATAAGGAGTCGTTTTATTGTGCTTGATTTGCCAAGCCTCAGTCAAGCTTTTGATAACCTTGTTTAAGAAATGGGTTCCACGGTCCGACACCAATTCTTTCGGGGGACCAAAACGGCATATTATCAGCTCTAAAAGGAAACTAACAGTTTCTTTAGCATCATCTTTCCTTGTTGCACGGGCTTCTGACCGCTTTGTCAAGTAGTCAGTTGCTACAATAATATACCTCTTTTGCGCAGTTGACGACAGAGTAATAGGACCCATAAAGTCTATTGTCCACTTCTCAAATGGAAGTATCGCTATAATAGGGGTGAGTGGTCTTTTCCTATTCTCTCGACTATCATGTCATTGACAAATATTGCATCTCTTAACATATGCAAATGCATCCTGGAAGATGGCAAGCCACCAATAACCTGCTCTTAAAGCCTTTTGTGCTGTAAGCCATCCAGCAAAATGACCTCCGCGCACTCTTCCAAAATGAATGGCACCTCGTCAGGCATCACACATCGGCGATAGATGTCATCAACCCCTTGCCGATATAATGTACCTGCGATCAAAGCAAACTTTAATGCCTGCTGCTTAATTTTCCTTCTCTCAGCTTTAGATAGTTCGGATCCAGCCTCTCGTGTCGATAAATAATGCGTTATTGCAGTATACCAGGAGGGAAATAGACGCCGTATCTATCTTAAATAACGACTCCATGTCACTACCTTCAGCCCACAGATTCTTTCGGCTCCCCAAAGTCCACAAGACATTCCACAATACCCTGTAACCTTGGTGGCTTATTCCTGATCTCATAATCAAACTCCTGCAAAGTGATTAACCACTTTGCTAGACGATTAGGCGGCTGCAACTTATTCATCAATAATCGAAGCCCCTCTGCCTTCGTATAAAGCACAACTTTCTCATAAAGGATATAGTGGCTGAATTTCTTGGTCCCAAAGACCATCGCAAGACACAACTTCTCCATGTAGGTATAATTGATCTCTGAAATGCCCAATTTTTTACTAGCAAAGGCTATCGGATGATACCACTTTTCCCCCTAGATTTGGACTAAACAACAGCTGATATTATGCATGGTGGCTGCTGAAAATATATAGAACACCTTACCTATTTTAGGTGCTTTTAATACGGGAGCTTTTACTAGCTCTTGCTTCACATCCTCGAAAGCTACCTTACAAGGGTCGCTCCATTCAAATAAACAACTAAAGGACAATAGATTTGTAAGTGGCAACGTTCTTTCTGCCAAGGTGTTTATGAATCTATGGTAATAACCAACCGAAGACAGAAAGCTATGAACTTCTTTCAAAGTGCGTGGTGGACCCATGGCAACTATGACTTTGATCTTCTCAGGATCTTTCGCAATTTCTACCAAACTGACCACATGGCCCAGCAATAGCCCATAAGGTACACCGAAAACACACTTCCGTGGGTTTAGAGATGCAAAATTACCTACACCACTGAAAACATCTTCGCAAAATAATCAACTGCCTTTCTCTCATGGTGGCGGCCCCTAAGTCATCAATAAACGCCTTCAACTCTTCAAGGGATATGTCATCGAATGTCTTATCTACTGTTCGTTGCCACAAACCAGGTGCATTGCATAAACCAAAAGGCCATCACATGGTATGCAAAAGTACCAAAGACAGTAATAAAAGTTGTTTTCAACTTGTCCTCTTCTGCAATTGCCATCTGGTTATATCCTGCAAAGCAATCCATAAACGAATATATCTCCCTACCCGCTAATTGATCCAAAATTTGGTCAATGAATGGCAATGGGTAGTAATCCTTAACCGTCTACTTATTCAGCTCTTTAAAATCTACACATAATCGGATTTGATTATTTTTCTTCTTCCTAATAACAACGGATGAACACCATTCCGTGCGTTGCACAGGAAAAATCAAACCCACTCTCCGAAGCTTTTGTAACTCTTCAAACAGCCCGTCCTTCAGTTCGAAAGGCATACGCCCTACTTTCTATCGTACAGGATGACTGCCCTCTTTTACAGGAATAGTATGAACAGCCAGGCTAGGAGAAATGCCTCTCAGCTCATCATAACTCCAGGCAAAGATATCGCGGAATTCTTGAATTAGGGACACATAGTCCTCCCTTTCTACTGAGCTGAGCATAGAACCTAATTTAATTGGCCGCGAATCATTTGGCATGCAAAGTTCTAGCTCGATAACATCTGCATCTCTTATATGATCTTGGGCCTCTATTGACTCGTTCAAAGTGATCTGATAGATGTATTCCATGGTGGATCCCTGTTTGGACTCATCACTTGATGATGTCTCACTGGCGGATAAATCCTCTAACGTCTCCAATTCTGTAGAAGATAGAGGAGCTCTCTCACTTTGCGGGGACTCAGGATAGGCATCAATCACCATGCGCTGAGCACCTCTGCCAAATATTAGCCGACTGGCGGGTATATCCACTTGGCAATCCGCTTGCAAAATCCAAGGTCGTCCAAGTAATACTTGGTAACTTGGACGCCCTGCAAAACGAATCACCCTAAAGTCCAACAGGCATTCTACATTTGCAACAGTGACATGGACCTTAGTAATGCAGCCTTCCGACTGTCTCAAACTATCATCCGCCATTCTAAGAATTGTGGAGGTATCTTTTTGGATCGCAAGACCCAACCTTTCCATCAATTCAGAACTCATAATGTTAACAGATGATCCCGTGTCGACGATGGCATAATCTACTAATATCCCATCGACATAGGCTGCAACCCTTGGGCAATGCTTCTCAGCATGCTCAAACTAGTCATCACCAACTCGTGCAATACCCAAAGGTTCTACGATATACCCGGTACACAGGATCTTTCTAAATTCCTTGCGTATTCCTGGGGAAAAGCTTAATAAGCTGTAAAAGGTTCACATCTGGCTTGACTTCGCAAAGAGAGCTCGCCAAATCGAATTCATGATAGTTCGGTAGAGTTTGCTTTTCACACCAAACCATCCGCTCTTTAGGTCGCTGAACCGGCTTTATTGCCTCTTTTTTAACTTTCACCTTCTTCCTCGGTGGTTCCTTATCCTTCTTAGCATCGGCTTTACTCTCCACGGGATTCATAGGTCCCCCTTCCATGGCAGGATCCAGAACTTGTGTTCCTTTGTCGCCCTGTTTAGGGTTTCCGTCGACAGGCTTATCCTTGTCGGCCTCTCTACCCTTTTGACCTCTTGTAAGGACAGCTCGCAGATTAGAAGTTTCAGCGTCATTAACATGCACATCCTCAATCAAACTAACCCCACTATCACTAGGCAGCTCCTCCACTATAGTCTCTGGTCGTTGAAGTATTTTTTTAGGTCGGTCTTCTCGCTGGGAATCATTTCCTTGCGCACGATGATTAAGAGGCCTTGGTTGTCAACTGCCTCACTCGAGGGAACTAATCTTACTCCAACAAGTGGCTGCTAAATGGCCGAATTTTCCACAGATGTCGCACTTGACATTTGGGCAATTTCGTGGATAATGTTGCCCACCACACCATTTGCAGCTAAACCTCGAAGGTGCACCCTCATCTGGGTATCTACTTCCTATCAAATTTTGTTGTTTTTTATGAAAGTTGACATCAACGAATATTTGTCGATATTGCTCCGTAATCATGTCGGTATAATGCTTCATCATTGTTGAGATGACAAGCTCAACACATGTGGACATTGATGATGGACCGCCTAGTTAGATGGGTCCACACGTCTACACTTAGCACGTCGGTGGTCATTATGACTCTCACATGGCCACTGACTCACTACTTATTATATTCAGGTTGTTACACCTATTTACAGCTGGCATAGTTATAGCGTCAGTCGACTAGTGTAGTCGGTTATGCATTGTTTGACTTAGTAGGCCACTTTCCTTTTATCTTGTATCTTATCTATACTTTGTGTATATTGTGAAGTGTGTCGAAGAAGAAGAAAAAAATCAGCAAGAAAACGTTTTGGCCTCCATCTCTCTTCTTGTCTCTTGAGTGAGCTTATCCTTGTGCATTCTGTGTGTGTTCGGCGCAGCATCTTGAGCAATCCCCTCCATCACGCGATTCTTGACATGGTATCAGAGCCGCACCACTGAGAGAGGCTGATTTCGAAGGTTGAAGCAAAGGGGAAGAAGCAAGGTTCGAGCAAGCAAGCCACGGGTAAGAAGCTCTCCCATCCTTCCACTCTTTCTCTTGGATAGTGCCTGTGGAGGCACCGGAAGCAAGGCAGAGCAAAAATCTCAGATTGCAGTGAGATTTGGTGTGCGCGAAGAGCACTGTATATTCTGCAGATCAGTCCTTTAGGGCTATCCCGCAGTAATTTTGGGCATTTGAGGCCGTTTCAGGGCCCGTTTTAGAGCCGCAAGTTGCGGACAGCAGTTTCAGGGTACACTGTGACTTCAGCTGTATCGACCGACAGTGCGTGCGCAGGTTACAAATTTCAGATCTGTAAGATTAAAGGTGTTTACCAATGAGTAAACACGAGGTTTATCTGCAAACAGGTTGCAGATTGCATGTATTGTTGAGCAGACAGTGAAAAAGGCTATCAAGTGTATTGCTGTGCACTACAGGTCGAGGATTGCAGAAGATTTGCTTGCTGTTTGGTATTATTCTTGTGATAATGGCAGAGAATAGTGGAAGCCCCATCATTGAGAAGCTTGACAAGAACAACTACCCTTCATGGAAGTTCCGTGTCACGAACTTTCTTATTGGAAAAGGCCTCTACGAGTTCGTTTCAGGTGAAGAAAAGGAGCCGGAGGTGAGTGATCCTCCAACTGCAGAAGAGATAAAGGCACGAAAGGAATGGAATGCAAAAGACAAGAAGGTCATGTATTGGTTGTCTGCAGTAATTGACAATAATATGTTGGGACACATTAGAAATGCAGAGAATGCATATGCAGCTTGGACCATACTTGAAAGTATGTTTTCTGTAAATACAAAGGCACGAAAGATTCAACTCAAGCAAGAGTTGAATACATTGAAGAAAGGGAAGATGTCTATCAATGAGTATGCATTGAAGGTAAGGAGCATTGCAGATGCATTGGCAGCGATTGATGCAATGCCCGATGATGATGATTTGGTGTCGTCTACCTTGGGTGGACTTAACAGTGAAAAGGCTTGGAAGTCTTTTGTAACTTCCGTATATGTCAGAAAGCCATTTCCAGATTTTGATGAGTTGGTCTCTCTAATGATCACTGAAGAAATCAATATGCAGAGTGAGACATCTGAAAGAAGTGGTGAACAGGTCCAGGCTTTCTACTCCAGTTCAGGAAGGGGACGTGGTAGGTTCTCTTCAAGAGGCCGTGGTACAGGATGTGGTAGTGATAACCAACAAAATAGATTGAATCAGCAATTTGGCGATATGCAGGTTTCAGGAGGTCGTGGTAACTTTAGAGGCAGGGGGAGCTTTAGAGGAAGAGGTGGATGGCAGAACAGAGGTTCTAACAACTCTGGTATTGTGTGCCACTACTGTGGCAAAACAGGTCATATTGCAGCCCAATGTTATGCCAAGAAAGATGATATTCGGAGTGGTAAGTTGCAGCAAGGAAACTATGCATCGTCTTCACGACAGAATGAAGACAAAAATGAACGTTTGTTTGTTATGCAGCATATGCTGAATGCTATTACAGGAAAGGGAACACATGAAGATGTTTGGTATGTCGATTCAGGTGCATCCAATCATATGACCAGCCATGCAGAATGGTTTGGAGAGATGCAGGATTTGCAGAATGCAAGTTATGTGCAGACGGGTGATGACTCATGCCACCCAATTTCACACATTGGAAAAGTTCCCTTGTCCTTGCATGATGGTAAGACAAAGAGTCTTTCAGATGTATTACATGTGCCATCTATTACAAAGAATTTGGTGTCAGTCGGTCAAATGGTAGAGCAAGGGCTGCAAGTCAGATTTAATGCAAAGGGCTGCTTTGTAGAAGACTTCAATGACAAGTGCAGGTTGGTAGAAAAGGGAAGTAGAGTTGGACGTATGTTCACTCTAGATGCTGGAATTTCTACTATGAATGCGGCTATGTATGCCAAAGGAAAAGGTGTTGTTGCAGACATTGAAATTTGGCACAAACGCATTGGACATGCAAATGTACAAAGGCTGAAATTAATGCAGTCCAAAAGGTTGGTTACAGGTTTGCCTACATTTAAAGTTGCAGAATTTCAGAAGGTATGTGAAGCATGTCAGTTTAGTAAGCAGGCAAGACAACCTTTTTCACATGACAGAGATGTAAGCAGAAATATCCTTGATGTTGTGCATACAGACATTTGGGGGCCTACACAAAATGTATCTCTTGGAGGCAGTTCATACTTTGTCACATTCATTGATGATTGCTCTAGAAAGCTGTGGGTATATTTTATGAAGGAAAAGAGTGAAGCTCTTGAGCACTTTAGAACTTTCAGGGCTGCAGTTGAAAGAGAAACAGGCTTGAAAGTAAAGTGCCTGAGGTCAGATGGAGGGGGAGAGTACCTCTCAAATGAGTTCAGTGATTTTCTGAGGTCTCATGGGATAAAGAGACAGTTCACATGCAGGTATACCCCACAGCAAAATGGGGTTGCAGAAAGGAAAAACAGGCATATTGCAGAAGTTGCACGCGCCTTGATGGCTGAAAAGAATATGCCTAAGCATTTTTGGTCTGAGGCTGTTCATACTGCTATTTATATTATGAACAGAACTCCCACAGCTGCAGTTCATGGTATGACCCCCGAAGAATGTTTTACAGGTAAGAAGCCTGATGTTTCACACTTGAAAGTATTTGGCTGCATTGCGTATGTTCATGTGCCAGATGAGTTGCGGAAGAAACTGGATCCAAAGGCTGAAAAGTGTATCTTTATTGGATACTCTTTAGAGCAGAAAGGGTATCGTTGTTACAACCCTGTCACATGTAAGTTCAGAGTGAGCAGGGATGTCATCTTTGATGAAATGAGCAGTTGGTATGCATCTAGTGGTGATGCATTGGATGTTGATGATGATCATGATACTCATGTGCAGGCTGAAAAGCAAGAATCACAGACTCTTAGTGGACCAGAGACATCATCTGGTAGTCCTTGGTCTGGGAGACTAAGGAGTACCTCTACATCTTCGGGTGCATCTAGTAGCACTACAGGTAAAGACAAAGGAAAGAATAAGGTGTCAGAAGGCATTGATGCAGTTCTTGATGGAGACTCCAGTGGCTCAGAGAGCTTGGATGATGAGCTTGGCATTCCTTCAGTGAGGACTCCAGGTGTGCAGAGAGCACGTGTTAATGCAAAGACTCCATTGAGTGATCCAGTGGTACGCAGGTCTAGCAGGGTGAGATACCCTATTAAAAGATTTGGTTTTGAGGGTTATGCAGCTCACCATTATGCTTATATGGTGAAACTAGTTGAGGATGTTGAGCCCACATGTTTTGAGGAGGCTGTTGGTCATGCTCATTGGGATGCAGCAATGGATGAGGAGATGGCTGCACTAGAGGCCAATAACACTTGGGATCTAGTATCATTGCCAAAGGGAAAGAAAGCTATTGGATGTAAGTGGGTTTATAAGATTAAGCACAATGCAAATGGTTCTATTAGCAGGTACAAAGCTAGGCTGGTTGCAAAAGGCTATGCCCAGACATATGGCATAGATTATGATGAAACCTTCAGTCCAGTTGCTAGGATGGCAACTGTCAGATGTGTGATTGCTTTGGCAGCAGCCAAAGGTTGGAGGTTGCAGCAAATGGATGTAAAGAATGCCTTCTTGCATGGTGATTTGCAGGAAGAAGTGTATATGGATCAGCCAGCAGGTTATGAAGATTTAGAGCATCCCACGTATGTGTGCAGGTTGAAGAAGGCACTCTATGGACTCAAGCAAGCACCTAGAGCATGGTCTGACAAGATCAGAGAGTATCTTGTCAATATTGGCTTTTATGTTTCTGATGCTGATCACTCACTTTATGTGAGAAAGGGAGATACATGTTTGGTCATCATAGTCATCTATGTGGATGACTTGATTATTACAGGTGATAGTGATAGTGGGATTGCTGAAGTCAAGGGCTGTTTGAAGATGAAGTTTGAGATGAAGGATTTAGGTGAGCTAAGGTACTTCCTTGGCATTGAGGTGATCAGATGTGATGATGGTATATGGCTGTCCCAAAGACAGTATGGCTTGGATATGTTGTCCAAGTATGGTATGACTGCATGCAAACCACTTTCAGTCCCGTTGGAGCAGAATGTAAAGCTGAGTGCTGATGTTGGGGATGAGATAGAAGACCCTACTATGTTCAGGAGGATAGTGGGGAGTTTGATCTACATGACCATTACAAGGCCAGACTTGAGCTATGCTGTTGGTCTTGTGAGTCAGTTTATGCAAGTACCTAGAAAGCCACATTTGGATGCAGTGAGACGCATATTGAGATATGTGAAGTCCACATTACATTATGGGCTTTTCTATGAGGCAGGTACAGATGAACAGGTGTTTGGATACACAGATGCAGATTGGGCTGGTAGTATGTCTGATAGAAGATCTACCAGTGGATACATGTTCTCTCTTGGTAGTGCAGCAGTTGCATGGAGCAGCAAAAAGCAATCTACAGTTGCTTTGTCGAGTACAGAGGCTGAGTATAGAGGTGCTGCTGTTGCAGCATGTGAGGTAGTATGGCTGCAAAAGTTACTGGCTGATTTGGATGTGCAGGTGGAAGGTCCAGTTGTCATTTATTGTGACAACATGAGCAGTATACAGTTGGCTAGAAACCTTGTGTTCCATGCCAGGACAAAACATATTGAGGTACACTACCACTTTGTGAGAGAGAAGGTACTAGCATGTGAGATTGACTTGGTGTATGTTAGCACACAGGATCAGATAGCTGACATCTTCACGAAGGCATTGGGTACAGAGAAGCTTCAAAAGTTTCGAAGCTTACTTGGAGTTGCAGAGATGCAGTTGAGCTTGAGGGGGAGTGTTGAGATGACAAGCTCAACACATGTGGACATTGATGATGGACCGCCTGGTTAGATGGGTCCACACGTCTACACTTAGCACGTCGGTGGTCATTATGACTCTCACATGGCCACTGACTCACTACTTATTATATTCAGGTTGTTACACCTATTTATAGCTGGCATAGTTATAGCGCCAGTCGACTAGTGTAGTCGGTTATGCATTGTTTGACTTAGTAGGCCACTTTCCTTTTATCTTGTATCTTATCTATACTTTGTGTATATTTTGAAGTGTGTCGAAGAAGAAGAAAAAAATAAGCAAGAAAACGTTTTGGCCTCCATCTCTCTTCTTGTCTCTTGAGTGAGCTTATCCTTGTGCATTCTGTGTGTGTTCGGCGCAGCATCTTGAGCAATCCCCTCCACGCGATTCTTGACAATCATGTCCTTAACCTCACCAAGAACATTGGAAGCGCTCGACTCATAGCCTTGATCATTACCCTATCGTTCCATCGGCCTAACAATTCGATTAGGCACTGGTTGTTGAACCACAGGCATGGTACTAGGATTAACTGCCTGGCCTCCACCATTTGGAGCCATTTGACTGCCCATAGGCATAGTCATGCTAGGGGGAGCTGGTAATAAATGCACATTCTGCATCATGTTCCCTCTCCCATTAGGATTAGCCATCGCTATCCCTTGGCTACCACTGCCATTGTCCGTCGCCATATTATTTCCCAATGCTAGACCCATATTCGAATTGCCTCGAGAGACATAGGCTGCTTGTAGTCGGGATTCCACTTCTTGTGCTCGTGTAATGGTAGTAACTATATCCCCCAAAAGGACACTACTCAACTACAACTGGATATTAAAGTCCAAACCATGTAGAAAATATTGCAATTGGGCAGCTGCAGGGATAGGAATAGAGGTGTCTAACTTACCGAAAACCTCTTTTAGTTTCTTCGCATAAGCATGAATATCCTCATGTGGTTCTTGGTGGGTCACGTTGAGTATACGCAACCAATATTGCCCACCCCTTTCAGGGGCAAACTCCCTTCGAAAAGCTCCATAAAATGAATCAATATTCAATATGGTTCCGGCTTCTAAACCATGATACCATATGGAAGCTCTTCCTTTGAGAGTCATGTTGAAGAACATCATTAAATGTCCTTCTTCTTGGATGCGACAGTTAAACATCAGCTTTTGAAACTCCCTGATGTGGAGTTCTGCATCTTCCTCAACTAGCCCATTAAAAATGGGTAGTGGGTAACCTAGAGCCGGCAAATTGTCGTTCTTGCAGGAATTGCAATGGGCTATGCCATGACAGAATTTAGATTTGCACTAGAAATAAGGGACGGTGAGGTTACACCTCCTGCACTTGATGTAGACTAGCTTATGGAAGAAAGGGGAGCACTAGAGCTTCCACCTTCTCCTAACTTACTGCTTGTGGCACCAAGACCACTAGATCCACTCCCTCGTAAGGGTTCAGCACCGCTACGCTTAGGGGAATACCTCCTAAGAATTTCAGCACGTCGCCTAGCTCTTTCGTCTCTCTCTTGCTTTTGGATTTCGGCTAGTCAATGCTTATCGATGAATAATGGGTCAATCTTAGTATCCTTTGGCATAAACTGCTAACTGGTCCCTAGAAAATCAGGATTCGAGGACCGCCACTTCTAAGCGGCTCCCAGCAGACACACCACTGATGGGACCTAAAACGGGCCGGCACTGGCTCATGCACTAGCATGACCTCTATCATGCGCTCAACAACCCCACAGTCTCGCGGCCAGGAGTGTGGATGACACATACATCATCTTTCTAAACATCTTGCATTTGTATCACGTCTTGTAGTCCAACTCTAACCCAATTAACACTCCTCAGAGGGAGTCCCAACACATTGCCAAATAGTACGAAGTACAAACATAGGAGGTCCTCCAACGGCTAATTGCCGCTACCTCACTACGACTGCGACTCTCCTACACCTTAGGGATTGGCCCCTCGATGCGTCGCTAAACATATACAACACAATATCACACATAGTTCTCTCAAGGTACCAATTGATCGTATCCAAGAATGTACCATTTTTCTCATTTTCTTTCCCCTAGGACCCAACGCCTAGCCTACAGCTTGGAATATCCTGTCTCACTCAACATTGATCATGTCTCTAGAAAACAATTGCCATGCATCCAGGAGGTATTGTCTGATACCCTTTATCATTTTATGCTTTATGCAAATTGTGAATGCCCATGTGCTCAAACAATTAAGAAAACCAGCATTGGTGCACATGTGGAAAACATTTCTTTCAATGATTTTGACTATCGCTCGTATGCAGCGTTGCATGAACCTAGCACCCGACAAACCCTCGTGCTACTAGGTCCGTAATTTTTAATTATTGACCAATCTAAATGGTATGCATAAAACGAGCAAGCTTTTCATCATTTCATTCAACATTTAAACACCTTTTACACACTCTACCCCCTCACCCATTTAGGTTGTGCATGGTGCATAGGTTTAGGGTTCATTTTCCACATTTTTATTGTATAAAAAGCTATAAAAACTCACTAGAACATAATGGTAGGTCTTAACTGAGGCTAAACCTCATACTTCAGATTCCCCATACATCCACAAACATGGTTCTTATTTTTCCTGGCACTCAAAATCCATTTTTCCCTTATTTTTTCCCATTTTCCCATTTTTTCTTGTATTCTTTGCAATATTAAATAACTAAAAATTCAAAATGAGTTGTGGACTGTGACCAATAGGTCCATTTGCAACAAAAAAACAAATTTAGTTGGTGTGTCTTATTATATTTTCCATTTATATCTCAAAAACACCCAATTTCTCCATATTTCGCGTATTTTACGGGTTTTACACTATTAATTTCATCCACAACACTTATGATTTTCTGATTTTCTGATTTCAAACAGTTGGAAGACATTGCAAACAACATTATAATACATAATCATCCCATGGGAACAAATATTCATAAAGCAATTTGTATAAACCATCAATTTCCTTTGTAAAAATGAGATTACCGTTCTTTGCGGGTTGCGGGTTTTTATTTGCCATATCTCGGGACTGATTTCCAGCCACCATTAATGCTCATGACAATCCACAATCAGTAATCTTTATTCCTCTTGAACCACGGAGCAATCCGGTCTTCATTGGACAAGCATCCGCCCTCCATTCTTCTTCTTCTTCTTCACCACATGAATCTGCCTTTAGGGGAGAGAGTGGGAGGAGAGAGAAAGACTGAAATCAGAATTCTTCATAGAGACCGCCATTGGAGGAGTGAAGCACGGCGATATGACCGGCATCCAGGGGGGAATGAGGGGCAATGATCAATTGGGGGGGTTGTTTGCAGTAGGCATGATGCATGATCAACAAGAGGGCGCATTTTTCAGCGCCTACACGCCACACCCTCTCTCCACATTTTTCTCTCCTTCATGCATGAAAAATTTCATGCTACATTTAAATCTTGGGCTCCCAAGGGCCACTTGCCCATTTTGGCTTAATTTTGTCCACCCCTTCGCATCTTGTCGGGTTTCTTGGCCATTTCCCCGTCCGAACTCCAAATTGACCTCTGAAAAATCCTGGGCGTCGGCTTGGCATCCTGCATTGGCCAGTAACTCTTGTCAACCCGCACGACAGTCTGAAAAATTATGAAAAATCAACAAGTGTCGCTCGGGCGCCTTTAAAGCACTTTGGCGTGCCGCCTTCGACATTGAATATTTTTCCCTTGATATTCATAATTTTTAGCTATTTTTAAGCACTTCTCGACACCAAAATTCGGCTCTCACTTTCCGATCTAGTGCACCAAAAATGATCCATCAAAGGAATAAATCTCAAGAGAATAGAACCAGAGCAAAATATATGCCGAGATTTAACTTCTCACTCATGAAGCAAGGAAAATTTGTCTTATCTCCCTCTTCTTCCTCACCCTCATCCATAGAAGCCACACACTAAAAGAAAGAACAGAGAGAGAGAGAGAGAGAGAGAGAGAGAGAGAGAGAGAGAGAGAGAGAGAGAGAGAGAGAGAGAGAGAGAGAGAGAGAGAGAGAGAGAGATTTGTTTTACACACCAAATGCTCTGGAAGTGCATGAGAGAGAGAGAGAGGTATATTTTTCTTTACATTGGCCTTAGCCATTGTTTCTTCAGGGACCTCAACACTTACGGGCTTGCTTTATGAATGCACCATTTTTTAAATCGTAATAAGACTACATTGATATATGATATTGTTAAAGTAGATGCGATAGGATGCTAGATTTTGAGCATCTTTAGACTTCATCATTCATCCTTGTTCAGCTCCTCTACATAATGCATTGGAGCGTCACTCGGTGGATGGGTCACAAAGGGTCTAGGTGGTCTAGGTATGCCCCTAGGGTTTATGTCCATTCAGCGGACAAGTGACTTGGTATCATTAGGTGCTAGAAGAGCTAATGAAGGTCCCTTTCCAAATTGTGGTGGGCTATTTTCCAAGTAGTATGGTTGGCTGTAAAGATGTGGGAATGGTAATCTCCTAAATAAATGGCAATGCATGGCATCATGGCCAAACCTACCATAGTTGGCACAAGGTTTAGATCTAGGATCCATACACTTGGTCGAGAGGTGGTTCCCTCTGCAATTCATGCACTGCACATGAGGTTGGTTAGGTCTGCTCATCATCTCTTAGAGCTTGACCAAATCCAGCTTTACATTTTCCAATTCCTGGCTTTAGTCAACACTCTTTCATTTCTCTTGGGTGCTCTAGCTCAATCTCTCGCTAGGGGTTATGGCTCTCCTAAGGTTCTAAAGGTTGTGCTATTTGGGCTTGTGGTTGTTGGGAGCTCATGCTTGACCACCAAGACCCACAAACAGCTTATTGTTTCAAGTATTTCAAGCTGAGCACTAATGGCTACCTCTCACATAGCCGATGTGCTATCCCTCTCCACGAGTGTAGTGAGCTTACCTCGATGCCTAATTGAGTAACCTCCTCCCTCTTGCACATTGGTAACTCCATGATTCGTTATGCGAGCTCGAGCAACCTCAATCCCTCTCCTTCAAGCTCCATCCTCCATAGTCGCGCAAGAGAAGAGAAGAGAAGAAATGATGGAGAGCTTATTCTCCAAGATCCCTCACAGGCTCACACACTCACTACCTCACTTAAGCACACTCACTCCCTTACACTCTCACACTCCTTCACTCAAGCACAAGCATCAAGAAGGCAAGAAGAAGAAGAAGAAGAACTTTTTGCCACACACCAAAGAATGAGCTTCTCATTCACTTTTTGAGTTTATATACAAAACCCTTATCCCTTTTGTGCAGACATCCCCTATTTCCTTTTGTCCTATCTTCCTAACTTCCTTTCTACCACTTTTCTACCCTTACAATTTGCACAGAGGGAGCTTGGCACTCTTTTACAAGGATTTTGGTTGCGTCTTTATATTCAAAAGGTGCACTTTCTTTTTTTTAGCACTTTTTGGGTTTTGTTGGGTGGCTGTGCCTTGTACTTCTTGTGGCCATGCATGCACGTTAGGGCTCTTCCAAATTTGATTTCCTTCTAGCCGCCTCTTTCAGCTCCCGACTTGTGTTTTTCCTTTTTTTAATACTTTTTTCACTTTTTCTTATGCTAAGGTTAGCATTATTCCCCTCTAGCCAAGTGCCAGTCCCATGGCAGTGATGGATAGCAGTTAGAAGGTGGGTTGGGGATAGACAGATGGCTTTTTGGGTTTGTATATAAGCCCTTGTTGGGGATGGTGTTGGATGTATCTTCCTTTTGAAATTGAAGAAAGTGTTGAAGATCCCTCCTCATGCCCTGCACAAACATATGGCATTGATTATGAAGAAACATTCAGTCTGGTTTCAAGGATGGCAACCATAAGAGCAGTCATTGCTATGGCTACATCAAAGGGATGGTCTTTACATCAGATGGATGTAAAGAATGCCTTCTTGCATGGTGATTTGCAAGAAGAGGTCTATATGGAGCAGCCACCAGGTTATGTGCATGTTATTCATCCTAAGTTTGTTTGCAGGTTGAAGAAAGCCTTGTATGGCTTGAAGCAAGCACCTAGAGCATGGTCTGACAAGATAGGATAGTATCTTGTCACTATTGGCTTTCATATTTCCAAAGCATATTTCTCACTTTATGTGAGAAAAACAAAGAAATGTATTATGCTACTTATCATTTATGTTGATGATTTGATTATGACAGGTGATAGTGATGAAGATATCCTTCATGTGAAAATGCTATTGAAGCATAAGTTTGAGATGAAGGATTTGGGAGAGCTGCATTATTTCTTGGGCATTGAGGTGATTAGATCACCAATTGGGATACGGCTCTTGTAGAGGCAGTATGGATTGGACATGCTGTCCAAATATGGGATGATAGGCTGTAAGCCTATTTCAGTTCCTTTGGAGCAGAATGTGAAGTTGAGCGCAGATGCATGTGAGCTTCTCGAAGACCCTACTATGTACAGAAGCATAGTAGGAATTTTGATTTATATGACTATTAACAGGCCAGATTTGAGCTATGATGTTGGATTGGTAAGTCAATCTATGCTGGCTCCAAGGAAACCACATTTAGATGCGGCTAGACGCATACTCAGGTATGTGAAGTCCACATTGCAGTATGGACTATTTTATAAGACTAGGGTTCAGATGCAGTTGCATGGATACACTAATGTTGATTGGGCTGGTAGTATTTCTGATAGACGATCTACCAGTGGATATGCGTTCTCTTTTGGGAGTGCTGTAGTCACTTGGAGCAGGAAGAAACAACCTACAGTTGGCTTGTCGAGCACAAAGGCTAAGTACAGGGGTGTAGCAATGGCTACATGTGAGGTAGCTTGGTTACATAAGCTACTTTATGATATGCATTAGTCTACAGATGGGCCAGTTGTCACTTGTTGTGACAACATGAGTAGTATACACTTGGCAAATAACCCAGTCTATCATGATAGAACAAAGCACATTGAGGTGCACTATCACTATGTGCGGGAGAGGGTTTTACTAGGTCTTATTGATCTAGTTTATGTCAGCACAGAGGATCAAGTAGTTGACATATTCACGAAGGCATTGGGCGCAGAGAAGGTGCACAAGTTTAGAGACCTGCTTGGTGTGCAGGAATTGCGATTGAGCTCAAGGGGGAGTGCTGAGATATCGAGCTCGACTCGTGATATGCCAAGATAACCGTTGTGCATTTATGTCACCGACTTGTTAGCTGCAAATGCGGTTGGTTCACCGCCCATGAAGAATAGCTAGATGACAGCTATCCTTATCTACTCTAGTTCGTGGCTCAATTAGTATGCCACCTTAGTTAGTTGAGTTTGGTTTGAGACCCATATATAGGGTTCTTCTATTTCTCTGTACTTGAGTTCTTTTGGCTTACACAACTAAGAAGAGGAAAACTGTTTTTCAGCCTCCACCTTTGTGTGTATTCCCTCATTGTGTAAGTGAGAAAGCTACAAGTGAGACTCCTTTCTTCTCTCCCACAATCTTGACACTTTTGTGTTGTTGATGCTTGATTCATCTTGATGCTTTGTGTGATCAATTGGCATGTGGTTTTTGCCACAATACATGCATTGGACATGAGGACATGTTGGTCGTCTTATCATTTCGTGTAATTTGGTTAGCTCCATCTTCATCTCTACTAGCTCCTAACTTGCGTTCATGCCCTTTCCTTTATCCTAAGTACTTGGGCCTAATCTTTCACTTGATGTTGAAACTCTCTCAAAGTTTCTAGCATTTGTCTCTTCTCGGGTCGAGCTCTTGGAGCTTCTCTCTTTGAGTTGGTCATCCACATGATCCTAAAAAAAGCCTGGTGTATGAAACACTTGGAGTTTCATACGTCACTTGGAGTGCAAGTTTCTTTAAATGGATTTTTTTTCCACTAATGCAAGTGTCTTCAAATGATCTCAAAAAAGCCCGATGTATGAAACACGACAGGTCATGGCTCTCCATTGCCAAGAGTTCTTTCACATTTTATACGTCGCTTGGTATGCACGTTTCTTGAAATATAATCATGGCTCAACAGAGCTTGATGACAGAATGATATTTTTTTTTCCACTAATGTTGAAAAGAATTACTTGGATAAGATTTAAATATTATTGATGTGAACATTCAGATAGATCTTCTTTCAAGGGTTGAACTCATTGAGAATAAGATGTGAGATTTTGCAAGATAAGAATTGTTTTATTATGAGACTTGTAAAACTTTATGACATTAATTATCTTTGATTAAATATGTATCCAAAAAAGAATTGATGTGTGTAATGCAAGAGGGTGTTTATTTATCTTGTACAGAAGGCCTCCTTGCATTTCATACGTCTTGTGCTTGCATTGTTTTATTGAAATTGGAGGTAGACTATGTGATTAGTGTTTGTTTGCTACTAGGTGATTTTAGATAACATTATGTCAGAGTCTTGGAGATCCATCCTAATTAAGTTATTGTAACGTGTCCACTTGTATCTTTAGGACACGTCTTAGCAGTCCATCGGAAAAGATGTCTACAAAGCTCCGCCTGGCACTCCCATGGAATGTTATGGGGTTTGCGATCTAGGGCTTTCCACGTCTGCCATGTAGCGGAAGTATTCCGGCCGTTCCCACTTAGGATCGACCTGAATTAGGGTTTTCCTTATTGGTCATTTCCTAACGGAAACTATGTCACACCCAAGCGAACTACTTTATGCAGAAACGCCAGGTCCGAAGCGGATTCACGCTGCACTTGGTTCAAGGAGAATGGGAAATGAGAGGGATGCAAAACTTAACCTCTCTGCCATAAGGCATAGTCCTATTCCGTTCCCCTAAAACAACGTAAATCGGGTTCAATCATAACTCTAGGTCAATGCTTTTGTTGTTTGTGTTATTTAACGATCTTCCTGCTACTATCAATCGTGATTTGAGAAAAGTTCCCGGCCAACCAGGACCACCCATCCGCAGGACGAGGACCTATGGCCCATCCTCTACACTTTCCTCGAGTTGTCTTAGTTACTTAATTACCTAACACATTAGTTGGACATGTATCAATCAACTTCTTTAATTAGCCCGTTAGGCACTGGTTCTTTTACGTAATCATATCACTTGACATAGAAAAACAATATCAGACAAGTTCCTTATTAACAGGTTATCATATTTATCTTTGGAATACAAAAAGTCTAGCCCGTAGGCTTATCGAGAATCCACCCGAAGGCTATCTAGCAATCCACAAGGATCACTTATCCAAGTTTCCGCCCGTAGACTAGTATGTGGGCCTCGAGATCCAATCCTGAGTCACGTTAGCCTCTTGTGTAGGGCCCGGAAGGCAAGGGATTTACGGCCAGATCCCCCTTTGGCACCCAAGCGTCCTCCTACTCCAAGTAGTGGTTAACGGAGAGACCTCTCGCAGTGGGTTCGGTCCACTTGCCTAATGCGGTTAACAACCCCCTTGGTTAGGATCAGGTAGGCAGTCGGGGGTAACGGAAGTTGCCTCTCCCTTTAGGCCTTCAACTTGAAGTATAGATATCCATTTATCTTTTAATTCATTGATCAAACAAAGCCAAACAATGCTCTAAAATCTGTAGCAAGCACAACATTTTCATTGATCGTTTTTGTTGGCAAACTGCTACGGAATGAATCTTTCCTTTTGAATGCATCCAACACTCGATCTAGGATGACTTGCAACTTAGCAAGATCCCCTATATCCTGGGTTAGGGCATACTCTAATAACCCGACTTGGTCAAACCTTAAGTTCATCGGTTGTTTTATTTTATCGACTGGTCTCTAGTTTCCAATCAATCTTCTTTACTCACAAAAGATACTAAATTAGGATGATTATTCATCCTCTTGCAAGATAACTTGCGTAAGGACTTGCCATCCTTGTTGCGAGAATTTGGCCATTCCCTTGTGATCCAATCACAAGATCATATGACTCCACACTTGTTACACAAGTGTCGCATTGAATGGAGTCACGAAACAATCTGTTCCTGATTACATTAGGCTGACGTCGTTAGTTCTAGGGTTCCAAGTTCCATCTCGTAAGATTCTTGGGGACAAACCCTAGTTCACTTTCCAATTACATTTCACTGTCCCTACATTCAGTGAATGTGGGCAAGTATTTAAGGTATAGGAGTTTCAGTTTTAGCAATACGTACGATTAGGTCACGTATTAATTTCCTAGTGAATTTCTTGGAATTTAACTCATTCTAAACGAGTACTCCACGGTCTAGGTGTTTTAGGTTTATGCCAATTTGTCTAACTCTAGAAGATAATTACGTGATCATTTTCACATGACTCGTTATCTATGCGTAAATTGATTTTTTAACCCTAACTTATCGATTTGAGGTCAAGCATAGGTTAGGTTAATTCCAACTAATCTTCCTATAACTTTGCGAACAAAAATTCATGCTAAACAAGCAACCTTTTAATTGATAATTTATGCAGTCGACAAACGATAATTTCCTAGAGTGATGCATGGTAAGAATCATTTCATGCCTTGCACTTTCCATGATGATTCATTGTGAAGCGGATATGGGTTAATAGTGCGATATGCAATTTTATACTTCTAGGTTTAAACAAAGTATACTATTTTAATGGACATTAATCTAATTTTTAATTCATTTCAATGCATAAAGCTATTTGCTAGAAATGCATTTATGCTTCCTTTATTTTGCTTGTTTTATTGTTGAAAGTATTAATGACTAAGTTTCTCTGTCGGGAGCATTTAGGACAAAAATATATCCTATTTCTAACAATTAATCTTGCATGATTGGATTACAACAATACCAAATAAAAATTAGGAAGGAAAACCTGGGCTTGGGGTGAGATGTCCACGTGGATGCCAGGAGATGACCCTCCTGCGTCTACACCTTGGGCTTTCTTAGGAGGCATTGCGAGTGTAGCCTTTCCGTCATCGATGCTGCTTTGCAAATTTCCTTCATAAGTTCCACCATCCTTTACAAGTTCTTTTGCTTACCTTCGTGGAGACTCTTTGAAGGGATGTGTGTGTGGAGGAGGGAAGAACTATGGAAAGGGGTCTAAAATCCGGGAAGGGGATATTGTGAAAATCCTCCGTGAGTAGGGCTCGTTTTTACACCGAAAAAAGGGCTAAGGGGGGGGGGGGGCTAGGAGGATTTTATAGAAAAAAAAACTATAAGATAAAAGCTTTTGAAGGGGTGGGAAAAGGGCCTAAGGGGGGTTCAAGGGGGGAAATTTGAGGAGGGGAAAGAAAAAGGGTTAAGGGGGACCCTTAGGAGGAATTCCAGGAGTTGGACTTAAGGCTATAAGGAAAAGGGCCTAAGGGGGGGAATTGAAAACACGGGAGGGGAATTAAGACATTTAAGGTCAAATTTTATTGGGGGGAGAAAGGGGGCTTGCGAAGCCTAAGGGGGAATCCTAGGGGGGGTACTTTCAAAGCCCATAGGATGGGCTTAAGAGAGATTTAAACACTGGGGGGGGGGGGGGGGTTCCAAAGCCCACAGGAAGGGGGCTTAAGAGAGCTTTAAACACGAAGGGGGGAGGGGGGGTTCCAAAGCCCAAAGGAAGGGTGCTTAGGGGGGGAAAGGGGGCTTATGAGGCCCCTTTGGAAGCTTCTAAGCTTCCAGAACTTTCACCGCATGGGGGGGGGGAGGTTGGAGACGTCGAAACATGGCGACTGGCGTAGATACAGGCGGCGATGATCAGGCGGACTGAAGGTTGAACGGCGGCAGTTGCTACCGTGACAGCTCACGGCTTCCCCATGTGGACTGGCGGCAACCTCCGTAGCCAGGCGATGATGGGGCAACTCTATGTGATTTTTCATGGCATTGGCCGTAGGCCTCTATGGCAATGTGTCCTTCTCTCAGCCTCTATAGCAATGGCATCACAATCGTGATGGCATCCCCTCCACCCCCTTCAGCATGTGGCCCCTCGTCTTAAATAGGATCCTCCCTCCCTCCCACGCGTCAAGGTGCATGAATCCCCCTCATTTCAAGCTCCAACAAGGAGCTTAGTGTCCTATGCTTCCCTCCCTCTCCCCCAGCTCGCTTGGGGGAAGGAGGGAATAATTAAAAAAAAAATTCCTTTATCTAATTAAAAGGAATTATCCCTATGACTTATCCTACCCTTTCATATGCGAATTGCATATTTATCCTTTCAGAGTTGTTACATACTCTCCCCCTTGGAGGAATCGAGATGTCCTCATCTCAAGATAAACTGGGGATATTGATGGTTGAGAGTGCCTTCATCTATCCAAGTGGCATCCTCTTCGGGATAATCTTTCCACTGGATGAGGCATTCTCTCAAGGATCTAGATCTCAATTGTCTCTCCCTAATATCTAAGATCCTGTCAAGCCTTGGTTCAAGGACTCCTTGACTAGGCATTACAATTTGTTGGTCATCAAGTATATGGTTAGGATTAGGTACATACTTCTTCAATAGGCTAATATGGAATACATTGCGAACTTTTAGGTTCTCAGGGAGTTGTAGTTTATAAGCATTAGGTCCTAGGCATTTGAGGATCTTGTACGGCCCACAATACCTTGGACTTAGCTTCTTGCAATCTCCTAAGAATAGGGGACTCTTCTTTGGGCGTACGCGAATGAAGACCATGTCTCCTTCTTTGAAGATTCTATCTTGACGCTTCAAATCCGCGTATGCCTTTTGTCTATCCTTGGCAACTTGGATTTCTTGTCTTATTGACTTTATTTGGTCATCCATCTCTTCCAACATTTGCCTTGAAGCTTCACCCCTTAAGGTTGGATATGAGAAGTTTAGGGGACTTCTGCAGTCATGACCATACAATGCTTGGAAAGGGGTCATTTGAATGCTTTGTTGGTAAGAAGCATTGTAGGAAAATTCAACTAAATGCAAGTATTGAATCCACCTCTTCGGCTCATGACAACAGTATGCCCTAACCATATCCTCGATGACTTGATTTACTTGCTCTGTTTGGCCATCCGTTTGGGGATGGTAAGCGGTGCTAAAGCAGAGTTGAGTCCCAATAGCTTTAAAGATAGCTCTCCAAAAGTGTGACGTGAAGAGAGAATCACGATCACTAATGATTCTACTGGGTAAACCATGTAGCTTGAATATCTCCTTGATAAACAATCTTGCAATGTCTGAGGCTTTATAGTTTGTCTTTACTAGAATAAGATGTGTAACCTTAGTAAGCATGTCAACCACAACCATGATGGAGTTGTATCCTCCCTGGACTTGGGGTAGGCCTACAATAAAATCCATACTGATGAATTCCCATTTCATTTGGGGAATGTCAAGCGGTTGCAGCTTCCCTGGCATCTTGACATGTTTGGCTTTGATACGTTGACAAGACAAACACTCGGTGACATATTTGAGAACGTCACCTTTAAGCCTCTCCCAATGGTAGCTCTTCCTAACTGCATTAAGAGCCTTGGGATAGCCAGGATGTCCTACAAAAGGGGAATCATGAGCTTCCCACAATATCTTTTGCTTAAGTGACCGGCTTGCTGGTATACATAGCCTTGTTCTATAGTAGACAAGCCCACTATTGATAGAAAATTCATGATACTTAGCATGCAGCTTTTGATCCTGATCCTTGATAGAGATCTCCCTTAGCATTGTTTGGTAGGATGGGTCATGGCATGCATCCTCTCTAGCTAACTCAAGTATAGGGTTGTTTGGCACAGATACTTTTGTAGCTAGAGATCTGGCTGTTGATGGATTCTGCAAGATTAGGGATTAAGGAATGCCTTGCGACTAAGTGCATCGGCAACTACATTCTCTTTTCCTGGTCGGTACTTGATTTCAAAGTCATATTCCTCCAGCACTTCAATCCACCGACGTTGCCTCATGTTGAGCTCGTTCTGGGTAAAGATCCATTTGAGACTCTTATGGTCAGTTACTAGTGTAAACTTGTTACCGAACAGGTAGTGTCTCCAAAGATTTAGAGCGTAGATGATAGCTAGCAATTCCAGATCATGTGTAGCATAATTCTTCTGAAACTTTGGAGGTTCTTCTAATTCCATACAATGAAAAGTAAGTAATTTGATATTTTGTTAGATTTTATGAGATCTTGTTTTGCTAGATTATTGAAGTATTTTTGTTTTTAGTTCTCACTTGATCCTAATTGGAATAGATTGTGTGGAGAGGCAATGTTTCCTCATCAATTCTATAAAAGGAAACCATGGAAATGCCAAGTTGTAAGTTATATAATCTAGGGTCTCCTTGATATTTTGATCTTTTTTTTTTGTAGGTACTCTAAATATTTTGATCTTTATTTTGTAATTACTCTAAATTTTATTGTCTTTTTGGTAGAGAGCTGTAAAAAGATTGATTGAAGTGCTATAGAAAAAGCCTCCCATGCCTTTTGACTTACTTGCAATAATGCAATATAGACAAGTTGCGGTAAGGTCTTGATTAATATGGTTGGAACATACTAAGAAAATTTATTCTAAAAACTACCATCAACAAGTTTCATAGTTTTACTTTATATTGTTGATTGCAGTGTCCTCATCAAGATGATAGTTACTCTTGTAGCTGGAGAATAATTGTAAATGCCAAAAAATTGGTTCAGTTAATTTATCTCAATGATGATAAACTTATAAAGGGAATGTAAAACATAAGAAATTTTAAGATAGAGGTTTATTGCAAAATAGTACATTGATGATAATAATATAGTCTATTGTAAAAGGTAACAATGAACTAAAAATCTTTTCTTATAAATGTATGACAGTTTACAAGGGATTGCTATACAAGTTAGCATGTTTGGTATAAGAGCAAAGCTCATGAAGTACATAATGGTCAATTGTATACAACTAACAAGAATGGAAAATAGTGGGAGCTCGGACATTGAAGGAGAGGAGGTCCCTGTAATTATAGAAGGTGAATCTATGCCTTCAATACCCAAGGGAACCAAAGCATCAAATATAGGCAAAAGAACTCCTAGAAAGGATGTCCCTTCTCCTAAGAAAAGTTCTAAAAAAAAGTACATTTGTCTCATTGGTTGTAAGTCCTTGTGTATAAGTCATGGATATGGCTGACAAAAATTTACCACAAAATTTGTACATGTATTTTATATTGATAGTTAAGAGATCAGATATACACCTAAGTGGATATAATATGATATAAAAACTTACTTGTCTATTATTAAGTTAGAACGCTAATGAGTACAGTAGTTCAATATCTTCATTCTGTAAATCCATCATCCTCACTTGATGTAACATACATGATGATCTAACCTTTAGGATTGAAATAATGTCTTCATTGTACCAAACATCAAGATCCACTATAGGATTTTTGCTAAAATTATCAAGATTTTGGTTTAAAGCAACTAGACTACCACCAACATAATGCCATCTACTATAATAAAAGCTAAGGATGGAATTTTGAGTAACAATCATATATTTACAAGCTATAGAGTCTTGATCTATCTTGCATATAACTTTTCCTTCTGTCCAAGTGTCCCATCCCTCAACAAATTGTATAACATGATCATATGTTAGTCTCTTCATGGAAAGCACGGCCTTAAAGTTGATCTTCTTATCTCAGCATTAGAAAAAGAAGTCAACAAATATATTAATAGGCATGAACAAAGTAACTTTGCTTAGCTTACTTGAGATACTAGGTTTTAATGCTCTCTGTATCTCAAAAAATATTTTATATCTATAGCCCTCACTAGTAGATGGACTTGGCAAAGGCCACTCAAAGCTTGAAAAATTAGGCAAAGGAAGGGGGGCATTGATCCCATTGGCTACGCTGCATGGGGACAATATAAGAATGATCATAGAAGAATATTCCATTCTCTACAAGCTTTGTCTTCTTTCTACCTTTGTACATATATTCTCCAATCAAGCCATGCATCACATCAACAATAGACTCGACCGGTTGCTATTCCTCAAGATTAGAGGGATAGACATCTACAAGTCAAATAAACAAATGTTATAATGGAAAACTTCAAACCAAGTTTAAGAAAAGAAAGATCTTAAGAATCAAATCCAAGTTTATACATCGGAAGATTTGAACTTTCAGGTTCCAAATATAGCTCTCTATGCATAAACACTTGTTGTATCAGAACCTCTTTTATGCTATTCTTATTTACTCCAAGCTTGAAATCTTGGGTTTTACCCTTCCAAGAAAAGATAAATGAGCTCTCATATCTTTTTCTTTTCCCACATTTTGCTTATTGCATGGTGATCCAACTGCCTTTGCTAATGATTGTATGAATCCACCTTCCATCTTTTTTTAATGAGTTAAACACTGATATGGATGCGATTTCAAAGCTTGGACACCTTATTGAAGATTGAAATTTTGTATCCATGGCGCGTGCACACACACACACACACACAGGACTAAGCTACCACAAAGGAGGGAAATACATGAGAGGAATAAAAGAAAGAAGGGAAAAAAAATCCAAGCTCTTTATTAATTTAAATTTACATTAAGCATGTTATTATCATTAATCCAGACATATCATTAAATAAAAGTGATCGAGACTGTATATCATTAATGCAAAAAGAATTTCATAATCACAAATATAAGAGACTAAAATTAGATATTGATAATACAAGGTCATAATATTATATATATATATATATATTTATAAAATGATTTTTTGTATTTTTTTAAATAGAACCTCCATTATGGAGGCTCTACTCCTATTAGTCTAGAGCACACTCTCTCTATCTCCTAAAAGACATTTTTGAGACCTCAAAACTCCCCTAATGATTTGCATTATTCCTTCACTCATGCCTGTCTACATTTACAAATTGCACAACATGGAGATTGTCACTCTTTTACCAAGATTTAATGTGCACTTTTATATTTAAAATGAGTGTTTCCTCTTTTGCACTTGCCTTGAACTTTTAAGGTTGTCCTTGCGCTTTTTGCATCTTTTCCTCTTATTTCTTCAGCTCTGGGGATAGCCTTTTTTGTTTTTCCCTACATCTTCTTACTTTTCTTTTTTTATTTCTTTTGCACTAGGGTTAACACCTTGATAGCTCCCATACCGTGCAACTCAATGCATTGTGGCTCAAGTTGTTACCAGCATAACTAATTTATTTAACCCAAAGGTTAGATCCAGAAAGATCACCTTTTTGCTATCCGGCCACATAGACCTCATCTGACATACAAGTCAGGACCCACCTAATATCTGTGCTCACACATGACTTTTTCTTATAATAGGGGCCTTACAACCTAGAGCACCATGGATAATTGGTGGCACCTTATGAGGGTGGGGCATTGAGCATATCTAAGACCCCCCTCCAATGTTGATAAATTCAAAGGAGATCCTTCGTAAGAGATTTGGTGAAGATATCTACTCAATTATCCTCTATTGGACAGTAGACCAACTCTACTATCCCATCCTCGATCATGTCACATACGTAGTGATACCCTGGATCTTAATATGTTTGGTGTGTGCATGAAAAATAGGATTTTTGGTATTGGTAATGCAACTTTGATTGTCACATCTTAGCACTATTGGATCTTCATCCTATACTCCCATATGCTATAAGATCCTCCTTAACCATACTGCTATATATGCAACAAAGCAAGCTACCTTATACTTTACTTTGGTAGAAGACAATGCCACAGTTGGTTGCTTCTTACTGATCTAAGAGAAATTTCTTGAACCTAAAGAGAAACAATATCGATAAATTGATTTCCTGGAATCATTGTCACCAACCCAATCTGAGTCACAATTTCCAATAAAAGTACTTTCAAAACTGTATGTAAACCATAGTCAAGAGTTTCCTTCAAGTATCTGAGCGCCCGCGTCCGAGCTTTCCAATGACTTTCTTGGGGTTTTTTTGAGAATCTACTCAAATCACCAATAGCAAAAATGATATCTGGCCTATTGTTACACAAGTAGATGAGGATGCCAACCAATCTTTTGTACCTCCCAATGTTTGCTAGTGTTGATGTATCCTCAATGGAGAACTTCACATTGACCTCCATATGTCTAACTATCTCTTTACACTTGGTCATGCTAAATACTTTTAAGATCTTCCATGCATACTTATTTTGAGAGATCAAGATTTTACCAAGCACTTTCCAACTTCAATCCCCAAACAATACCATAATAAGCCCAAGTCTGTCATTTCAAACTTAGAGCTCAAAGAATTTTGAGTCTGATGGATCATATCTTCATAGTCACGTGTAATAAAAGGGTCATCCACATATAGGACACTCACTATAGACTTTTCACTATCTCTATAAACATACAAGTTAGCATCTCTAGTACATCTTTTGAAATTCAAACCTAGAAAGAATTTATCTATCCATTGGCACCATGCTCTAGGGGCTTGTTTCAGTCCATACAATGCCTTCTTCAACTTACAAACTTTGTTCTTAGAATGGGGGGCCTCAAACCCTAGTGGTTAAGCTACATGCACCTCCTCCTTGAGGTCACCATTCAAGCACGATGATTTGACATCCATTTGGTAAATTTGCCACTTCTTACGAGTAGCCACTGTTAGTACTATGCAAATAGTGGTCAGTCTAGCAGTTGGAGCAAATGATACTTGAAAATCAAATCCTTCAACCTATGAGAATTCATGTGCAAATAATTTGGATTTGTACATTTCTAAGCCACCATCAGCCTTGTACTTTACCTTCTGGACCCACTTGTTGGTGCTAATAATCTTCCTCTTTTTTGGCTGATCTACTAGTCTCAAGTGTCATTCTTCATGATATTATTATGCTTAGCTTGTATAGCTGCTCTCCATATTGGATTGGCAAGTGCTTCTTCCAAGTGTATTGGCTTCTCTATTTCTCTCATAATCTCATCCATTAAGGCCATATTGACCATGTGAGAAAAAGGCTTTCTTTGCTCCTCTATTCTCAATGAACTCCTTGGTCCATCTATCTTTTCCTCAATTGTAGTAGGCATAGGATTGTTGCAATCATAGAGCTACTTCCCTCATCATGGGAATGGCTTTTCGAGTTGTGGTGTAATTGTAGGTTGGTGAACTTTTTCCTCATCATCCAAAGATGATGCTTCCTCTTCCTTAAGAGTACAGAGAGCTCTTGGGACAGTAGTGGACTACTTCTTTGCTTGATGATAAAGTGGAAGAACTTCTATTATCCTCCTCCACTGTATATGACTACTCCTTAAACATCACATTACAGCTCGCCATGATCTTCTTTGCCTCTTGGTCATACAATTTGTAAACATTTTTCTCATCATTATAACCCCAGAAGATACATTTTGTGTTTTTTGGATTTGCCATTTTTCTCTTATCCTTTGGAACATATGCATAACATTCACATCTAAAAGTTCTAAAATGTGAGACATATGGTTTCTTACCAAAATAGGCCTCATGATGAGTTTGTTCCTTAAGAGTCTTTGTGTAACTCTGATTGAGAATGTAAACTACAGTATAAATAGCTTCTACCCAAAACGGTTAGGCAATCCATTGCCCTTAAGCATGCACCTTGCCATTTCCACAATGGTATGATTTCAACATTCAGCAACACCATTCTGTTGAGGTGTATGAGTTTTCTCTTGCAAAAGTTTTCAAACTCCTTTGAGTTGAACTCACCACTATCATGTGTTCTAAACTTCTTCACACTTTGCCATGTTTCATTCTCAACAAGTTTTAGTCATTTTTTAAACCTACCAAAAGCTTGAGCCTTATTACGAAGAAAGTACACCCACATCTTTCTATTGTATTTATCGATGATCAACATAAAATAAGAACATCCTCCCAAAGCTTTTATAGGTATTTGACCGCACAAGTCAACATGATGGTACCAACTCTAGAGGAGTCTTTGCTCTATTCTTGCTTTCTTATGGAAATGTCTTTCTATGTTGCCTACCCATCATACAAGCTTCACATAGTTTCTTCATTTCAGTTTACTATAAGTACGTGAGCAACCATACCTTGCTTATGCATATCCTTTAACTACAAAACCAATGTGACCAAATCTTTCATGCCAGAGTTTACTTATGCCCACATGAGTGGTGGCTATAAGAGCACTTAGCTCATGCAAGTTATCCCTCCTTTCTCCTTTGCCAACAACTTTGCCAGCTTTTTCGATAATTTTTGGACTTGTCTTAGTGAACCTTATCTCATGGCCAAGATTAGTTATAGAAGCATTAACCGATACAGATTTCTCTGAATCTTTGGAATATACAATACATTTGAAAGATTCTTGAGTTCACCATTTGCAGTAACAAAGAAAATAGCACGTGTTCTCAACAAGGCATTTTGCATCATTTCCAACTATCTTAGTGATGGATTCTTTAGTTCTCAAAAAGTTATATATTGGCTTTTCATCAGTATTTCAGATAACATGGTTAGGCATATATAGGATGTAGACAGTCCTATAGAAACATGAAATAATCTGGTCAAGCTATTTGATACAAAAACCAAAGCCAAAAAGTTATATTTAAAGTTTCATTTAAACAGCATCAAGCATGGAAATCTATCTATCAATGGTTGGGCATTGAAGATTAAGAGCATTATTGAAGCTCTTGGATCTATTTAAGTGCAAGTTGATGATGATGATATAGTGGCTATATGTTTAGATAGTTTGGGTAAGGAGTACAAGTGGTTCTCAACCTCCATCAACACAAGAGATACCATCCCTAATTCTAGAAATCTAATATCTATGTGGATATTATAAAAGAAAAACTTGGGTCATATTGCATCATTGTCATAAAGCAAGAATAGTTTAAAACATGTGCTCTATATTCTAACACAAGTAGAGGTAGAGGTCGTTGTGATAGAGGCTACGATAGTGGAGATTATGGGAAAAAGCAAGGGCAATCTCATGGCTCACAAGAGTAATCACATATAGATGGTATAGGCTAGTCTTGGGGAAGGTGAATCTATAGAAAATGTAGCAGATAGAATATAGGTTATGATAATATGGAATGATATAATTGTGGTAAAAAAAAATTATATTTTCCAATCAAGAGAACTCTTAAAAGAGATGGCTAGAAAATAAATGCTCGTAGCAATAGATCTCATAGCTTAAACAAAAATGAAAGGATGGAAACAAGGAAAGCCCAACACCCAAATGATAGGAAAACAAAGACAATGGTGCTTAATATGCCTCTCTAGCCGACATAGTCAAATTAGGCAACAATTGTTTAGCACCTAGCATGTGACGTATTGCACACACAAGAATCTCCTAGATTGAGATGTGTCTTCCTTAGGAGCCATTTTCTCATTGTTTGAGCTAAGTAGAATAATTGAAAACCTAGACTTGCAAGAGGAGGTAAGAGCCATGACTACCTCACGCTTGAATTCAAATAGCTTGGGCTTCATCATAATTGAATTCCCATTGAATATTTAGTAGCTAATCATGAAATATGACCAACAAATAAGGAGTGAGTATGTAGAGAGGATATCACAAGAAATACTAGTTGTCCTAAATGAGGAGAGGAGACAAGGAAAAGGCCTACTAACACAAGTTACTAGGTCCTTACATAATGAATAGGAAGGCAAAGAAGTGAGGTTGAACTAAATTAGGGTCAACTAGCATGATGAATAAGACCAAGAGCAAACATCGAGAGAGAAGGAGCCCTCAAAGAAAAACCCACCCTTTCCAAACTTCTCATCAAATGAATATTAGATAACTCCACCAATGAGTGAAATAGCATTAGCCTCCATCTTAGATCGATTAGGAATCGCGCCCAGTGCTAGGAACCAAACTAAGATACCTATAGTTGTGAAGAAAATTGAGACATAAAAAGAGGGTTACTATTCCTACAGTTTTGTGGTACATTTTGAGCAAGTTTGGGAGACCAACAACCTCTAGGATGAAAATAAGAAAGCACAAGCCTTTGGTCTATATTTGAGCAAAATTGGTAGAACTTGGTTCATCAGATTGGAAGAAGCCAATAGAAATGATTTCAAAGTACTCAAAGACCTCTTTATTAAACATTCCTTGGAAGTAGGGTACATGGATAACCTCATGGCGGTCAAAGCTCATGAATGTGAGCAAGAAAGACAAGGAGGGAGTCCAGAATTACATCACACATGTCTTGAGTCTATATAAGAGGATCCCTACTACCCAATGGTCCTCAAAAGGAGAGAACTCCAGAGTGTTCATAAATGAGATTAGAGATGAAATGCTTTACAAAGCCCTAACAAGTAAGTCAAGTTGCACTTAATGAATAGTGTCACACAACGGCTAAGGTATAAATCAATCCAATAGGAATACCTAGACCAACTAGATGCATTATCATTCACCCACCAAGTGACACACCTATGCACTATGTGGAAGAGTTGGTGGATGAAGAAGTATACATAAATCCTGATGTCACATACGATGACGAAGCATATCCAATTTTCATGGACTTTAGATTGGTTCCTATGATGCCCTTTAGTAGAGGGAAAGATCAAGGTGCGAGAGGCATGCAATTGCAATAACCTCTCACATATTGGAATTGCAAGCACGTCATCAAAATGGCTAGAAAGAGAGAAATAAACAAGGAGAAGGACGAGCAATGATATTCTAAATATGGCATCATCTTTATGCCAATTTCCCTAGGTAGAAACCCTTCACCAACGCAAAAATTGTACCTCGAGGATAACCTCGCCATCCTTGCATGAACAACCTAGGTACACTTCCCACCAAGCCTGCTCTCTAAGATTTGTCCCCTACCCTTGAGGAGACCCTTGAACATAGCCTTCAAGGCCTCTGTGTTGTAAATTTTTAGTGCTCATTTACCACTTTGTAAATGGAAATGGAAATGCAATAAGAAAAAAAGGAAAGGTTCTCATATGTATTAGAATAATTGTTGACATTTATTTGATGGTACGGTCTTTCTTAAGTACAAAAGCCTTGTGAAACATTTAAACTTTCTTTTGAGGAAAGTACATGTTTCTATACTTTGAAAAGGCTAGTTAATTTTGATTATAGTTAGCATGATTGAATTGTTTATTGTGTGGATGAATCCCACAAGGGTCACCACCAAGCATAGGAGGCTCCGCCCTAGGCCGAAGGGCCCCACTTTACTTGGTGTTGACCCCTGTATAAATACATTGAATGCCGTATGGGTGACCACCAGTGAGAGAGGCACCTCCCTAGAGTGACAACCCCTCTATTGCTTGGTCATGACCCTCCAAGTGTAGGCCATTTAAATTTGGTGCCATTCTCAACAATAGTTAGCTCTAATGTGATTTGCTCATGACCCAAAGTAGACCAATACACATTGATATGAGGGATTACTCAAACGAGGCACAAGGAACTTGCATTTATGAACCTATTTATCATGTATAGAAAGAACTTAGATGCCATAGAAAGGTACTATGGGACTACCAAGTTTGACACTTGAAAGTACCAAGACTACCAATAATGGTACAATGAGACAAACAGTAATGGTACTAAGAAAGTACCCAAAACTACCAATTTTGGTACCTTGGGACAAATAAAACCACCAGCAAATATAGTCCTACAAAAGTGGCGAATGATTCCAGATATAAAATAAATATTGAGAGCTAGGGAATGTGCTATTCAAATGCAGATTGCGATGCTTAAACTTTAGCCTATTCTACTTTATGTTTGTACAACTTCTATTCTATTTCTACATTCTCACTCTCTACCTCTGTCTGTCTATGTCATTGTCCTTTGCAACAATTGTATCTCTTTATAGGAGTGAGGCTAGCTTCATTTTATGATTGTTGAGTGTAGATGGACTTCTTAGAAGATGATGACATGTATCTTTCTTTCACATTCCAAGCCTTGATTTTAGGTGTATCTCCTTGAATCCTATAAGTAGGTGCCTACTATCTTGTAACTGTGTAGTCCTTGGAGAGAGCTTTGCCGAGCTACTAATGGAAACATAGATGCACAAAATTGTTTGCTGTCTCTTTACATGTGAAGCTCTTTTCTTTTAGTATTGGGACCTGGTAGACATTGAGAGAGTAGTTAGAGATGAAGTGATACAAACAATTCATTTGATCATGTGAATGTAAAGCAAGATAAAAAATGCAAATAGCCATGCACATATCATCGACATAGAAGTTAAATGAAGTAGGAAGTTGGATGTCTTCGTTGTGCAAGTCCATCCTCAAATTATTGCAATGTGCACATTGATCCTACCTTCATAATAATGATCAAAAGTTCACCATCTTGCCTAACATCAATTTCTTGTAATTAATTTCTAGAAAACTCTATCATATCTTGGTTTAGTGGCACCAGTTTCTCACAAACATGATGCCATCTTCTATACAAAAATGTCATGATGAAGTTTTGAGTGGCAATCATATGCTTGTAAACAATAAAATCTAGTTGCACCTTGTAGGTGATTCCATCTTGTACCTTTGTATCCTAGCCTACATATGTAAATTCTAGAATATTGTCTCTATCTAGGTATTGCACTAAGAACATGGTTCTTGAGGTCTGGACTTTAGTGTTGGAGAATAAGTCTATGAAAATGGCTATAGGCATAAAAGTGGATATTTTGCTTTGACCACTTGAAATGTTGGGATTTAGGTATTTTTGTATCTCGTGAAATATTTTGCATCTTAACTCTCGCTTATTCTAGAATATGGTAATGGCCACTCCCTGCTCTTGAGATTTGGAAAGGAAAGACTGGACAAGGCTCCCATTCCCCACTAGATGAAGGTGGTATGTAAAAATGGTTGGAAAAAAAAAATCCTCTCTTAGCTAGTGCCGCTTTGGTTCTCCCCTTGTAAAGCTCTTTGTAAGGTGCCTGCTCCATCGGCTGTCCAAGCACACTTTTAGTGGTCTATTAAGAAACGAATCTAAGCGTTGTTGCTCGACATTCCCATGGAATGTTCCGAGTTTTGTCGCCTAGGGTTTCTCAAATCCACCTCGCAACGGAACGTTCACGACCAAACCCACTAGGATCGACCTGAAATTTGGGCTCCTAGTGGCCAAGGTCTCCTAATAGCATTTTAGTGTCGGATCCTGGACATCCTACTTTACATAGAGATACCCAAGCCAAAGTAGACCCATGCCGCACTTGGTTCAAAGAGAATGGGAAACGAGAGGGATGCGCCGCTCAACCTCTCTACATGTAGGGCATAGTTCCATTCCAATCCCCTAAAATGGCATGAATGGAGGTTCTATCCTAACAATTTCTAAGGTCAAAGACGGTAAACCTTGTGAGAAGGCACCCAGTTCTCTGGGACCACCCTATCGTAACAGACCCGTCGGGGGTTCCGCACACTCACTTCCCTCAATAGCTTTAGTTTTCTAATTAGGTCCTACTACATTTATGTGTAACACTTAAAGTGAGCTTCATTAATTAAGCCTTTTAGGGAACATGGTTCATTCGCATAACTTTTAGCACAAACATGAAAACAAAGCAAGCAATCTATTGACAAACAAGTTCAAACAAGTTCCTTAACTTATCTTCAAGTTAATGTTTGTCTCCCACCTATATATGAGAAATTATGTATCCCTTCTCTCCAACAGAAGTATCCCTTCTGCCCCGCAAAAGTAATTGGTCCAAATCACATGGCACCACAAATTCAATCCTTTATGTAGAATAGGATCTCCCAACATGCCCAAATGTTGGGGGCCACGGAGGTCTTCAACTCCCTTCTAGACCTAGCAAGGATTGTCCAGAGCTCCAACTGACCCGCAAGTTGTCTAGGAGCGAAACATCATTCCCGTGGTTGGCCTTTTTACCACTCAACCTTCGACCCATGAATCGAGAAGTGCCCTCTTTGGGTTAATCCGTGGTGCAATCATGGAGGTGATCCACCCATGCAAAATATCCACAAACAAGGCATTCAGCCCTAATATCATTTTTCAAGAAAACATTCCTTTATTTCCATGGTGACTTGTCATCACAAACCCTTGCCATGCATTTACCATAAGTCACAAGCACTTGGAATAATCATCCAAACAACCAACTAACAACCAGTTGAATGTAAAAGCATTTAGGATGTTGTTCGATCAACCAACAAAACCAATTGCATTCTTTCCAAACAATGCAAGAATAGATGATATAACATTTCCATCGTATATTTGCTCTCCCCCTTGGGATCTAAGAGCAATACTATGCAAAAATGTTTCTTAACACTTCCTTCAACTAGGGCATATGTTAAGGGTTCAAACACTATTCATGATGTAAGTTCTATAGGTCACTTACCTTGATTGATAACCCAACCCTCAATTTGGATTGGCAAAAGTTATCGTTATCCGATGGATCTCAAGACATCTTAGTTTTAACCCTTATGATTAATTTCTTGTACTAGCTCTTAGTCAAGTCATGAGGAAAATAGGAAATTATCCTCATATATCAAAATATGTTATAGGTATAACATGTAAATACTTAATAAGACAAGTGGGAGATTATCTCAAGTAATTAGACTCCAACAGGCCTTGCCTTGAGCTAGAATCTAGTTCTTCTTAATATTTGGGCTCTTACGCTAAGTAATTTTGAAGTATCTAAACAAGTACTTTCTATTCATGATTCTTAATGTCATATTCTTTTAGCAATTATGCTATTTACAACCCTTGACTATGCTTTAACCTAGCACTTGTATGCACAATCTTTTAATGTCGTTCTTTTAGTGACTATAACCTTCATAACCCTTTAATTCTTCCTTGTAATTGCTCTATCAACAAATATGCCATATGCAAGTAGGTGCAATTAACTTTCCTTGATATATGCACTTCGCAAGCTCCATCTTACGCATATGTCAGATGAAATGATTTATACTCGTGCATCATAGTATAGGCCTAATGTATCTCATACGATAATTAAAACAAGCATCTATCAATTTGGAAATACATTACATACGATCGGTATCGCAATTGGATTGACGATGATACCTTTGTCTGAAGTTTCGTTGTTGGTTATGGGATTGCCATCCACACGTGACATTCTTTGCTGGGGGCCATCATCCGCAAGTAGACTCAAGATATTAAGAAGGCGGAATGGATTCGAGATGGGAGAGTGTAGGAGAAGATGGCTAAGTTGGGGATCGAGATAGAGGGAAGTGTGCAGCCTCTCGGGGTAACTCTTCTCTCTCTCTCTCTCTCAAGCTCTCTCTCACAATCTCTTGGAGGGGTATCCCTCTCTCTACCTCTCTCTCGCAGCCTCTGGGGTCTTCTTATGCTTCTTGTGCTTCCCCATGCCTCATATTTATAGTGGATTAGAGAGGAGGGCTTGTGGATGAGAAGTGGAGCTCTTTGTGGAGGGGGATCTTGGAAAGATCAGTAGTCTGATGCTCAGATCATAAATCTGATGGTTCCATTGGCTCCGAAAGGGGGGTAAAACCCCAAGACACTTGATTAGATAGCTCTTAGTTCACTCTTTCTTCTTTTCTCTATTCAAAGTGCTGTCTACTGCTTGTAGACTACGATCGTAGTGCACGCGATTTTGCCGGTCACTTTTCTTTATTTTTTCTTTTATAAAATCTCTAAAACTAACTAAAACATCACTTGTCTTTTCTTTTCTTTTAAAGGACATCCAGTTCTAGAAACCTCCATATCTTTTTTAAGATAATATCTAAAATATTTAAAATATACTAGTTTTGCCCAAAATCTAATATTTTTGGACCATCCAAACTATACACATTAATACTAGTCATTAATACAGATCATAAGTCTCGTTTGCATTGTAACTTACATGAAGGGGGGCTACAATCCTTGTCAATCCGAGAAAAATATCAAATTTATGACTCTTGATTTTTTAAACATATATTTTTAATTAAATAAAAATCCTTAATTATTAATGTTAGCTAGTTTTTACCTTTGTTAGTATTTAGTTAGTAATCTTACAAACTTATTATTTGACTAAATAACTTTCGAACTAACCAACTAACTTTTATTGTGTGGAAATATTACACTCTTTGCCAACATAGTTGTGGATAACATCTTGAACATCTACACATTCTATTGGTTATTTCCACTCCTGGACACTTGATGGATACAAGTTTGTTAACATCAAATGGTATTGTTAATTTTACAAGGTGAATAAGAAACACGGACCTTCATTCATACCAGAAAGTAGATGCAACCAAAATGGACCAACAGTTGGGTCTATGGAGAGGGAGATTAGAGGTAGTGGGCTCAAGGTGAAGCTCCTTATATGCATAAAACCATGCTGCATGCACATTTGTTTGATTGTCTTCTTGAAGCCGCCAAGCCTAAAACCCATTACCTTGTCCTTCCAGCATGATAAAAAAGGGTTGGCTATCAAAGATCTCTTTCACTTTCTTTGCTACGTAATTATCCAATTTTCCTTTGTTATAGTCAATGGAACCCACCTATCCTGCCCATTGAGCATATTAAAAGTGACTATGGACTCCATGGAAGCACTGGGTCTTCTACATTAAGAAGATGTCTCCATGGAGTAGGAAGATGGAGGGAAAAACATACGACCAAATGGAGAGAAAACTAACAGAAATTCCAAAGGGTGCATATTAGAGGCAAGAGAGAGGGAATGAGCATTGAGCACTCAAAGATTTCAAATGAGGAGAGGTTTTCACCACCTTTCTTCCACTCAGTAAAAACGACATAAATATAACGGTAAAACATTACTATTGAAATATGACAGTACTTCACTTTACTGCTAGAAAACAACAAATAGTCTACTCATTTCAACAAAACTAACAATATTAAAAATAAACAAATCATTTTTTGAGAATATGAAAATGATTTTCAAAAAAAAGTTATGTCATGGAAGCCTTCTTGTTACTAAATTGATTACTTATTATACATTCTCTATTTAGTAAATTTATATCAATAAATTAATGACTCACTTTTTTTAAAGTGTTGATGATTATCTAGCATGGCCATGAGACCATTTAGAGACTAGTATTCCTAGTGCATCACTTAATAGGGTGATCAAAGCACTGTGATGGGGATATCTAGTACATGCAGTACAAGTTATGAAGGGGGAAGGAAGTGTCTGCCAAGTGTAAGAGTGTACACAAGAACCAAGGATTTACACACAAATGAAGATGGATTGAGTTCTAAGAAGAGGAAGTGCATTAGCATTGTGTATATGCATTTATGTGTGCATCTAGGGATGCCTGGAAACGTTTACTTGTGTGTAATGAGCATTGCATTCATTTGGGGTCATCCTCTTCCTTACAAGTCAAGGTTTAAGGTCTTTTCTCTCTTAATGAATTAAGGAGAGAAGTAATTCTTTCACTAAGAAATATGAGAGAAGTAATTCTCTCACTAAGAAAGACGAGAGACATGATCCTCTAGAAGTGAGGAGCAAAGTGATTTTCTCTTTCTAAGGTCTAATATGACAGAAAATTTTGTGTGGAAGTCAATCTTAAGGTTGAGGCCCAGGGAAATCCAATGAACTCTCCTTATCTATGGCTCAAGGTGGCTACATGGACCATAAGTTAAGAATAGAGTCTAAAAGGCTACTTTTCTTAAAATAGACATGGTGAATCCATTTTTACAATATCTTGCAATAGAAAGCCAATCTCTAAAAATGACCTGCTTACGTTATCAAAAATGGTGAGATCTACAATTTTTTATTGGACGTTTTCCCATCCGAGCAACACACACAGAGATATTCCAAAATTAGTGTTGCAGAGTAGGTCTTGGAACAACCACATCTTGCATGAAGATCAACCTTTCCAATCTTGGCACTCAAGTCTCTCTCCAAGAAGAGAAGCTCTTGGAGCCTATAAAAGGGAAGCTCTCCTTGGGAGTTAAGAACTCATTTATGTGTAATGGAGGAGCTTGCTCCTTGTCAATAATATAACTCCACAAGGGGGGGGACTGGCCCATCTTCCAGTCCCTAGTGTGTTGTCAATCTCTCTATCTCTCTATCTTTCTCTCTACATCTTTATTTTCTCTCATCTGTTCTCTCTCTATGCCAGCATGATATTCACCATATATCTTTTGAGTATATAAGAAGGTGGAGCATGTATCTTGGATCTTATAACAGTGGTATCAAAGTAGGTATCTTTGCTTTTCTCAAAGTAAAGGTGATCCTTGCAAGAAGAAGGTAAATATGGCAATTGATGAAGTGCCTACAAGTGAGAAATTACAAGCTCAATCGATAGAGTATCGTAGCTTGTTGGAGATTCTTGAAGTACGTCAATTGATTGACAACTTAAGCGAAAGGGAAGAAGCTACTTATGAAAGACCAAATCCTCCAAAAGATGGTGATACTAGAGGAAACACCATTGCACCAATTGATGGTGAAGGTGCAAAGCATCCAATTGCTGAGAAGCTTCCTAGAAAGAAGAAGGACTCTCGAGTCAAGAAGAGTAAAAAGACCTCACCTCAAGTGAGGCGAATAAGGATAAAGTCATCTCCCTCAGCAACCAGCTACTCCTTACTCAAGTTCCTCCTCCTCCTCCTCATCTTCTAGTTTCAACTCTCTTGGTTCTAAGTCTCATCCAATCTGCAAATGGACAAAGAGGGACCATAAGAGGAGCAAGCTTAAGAAGACTAAGACTTTCACGTTTGGGGATAAGGACATAAAGTTTGACTCTTACTCTGATAAGAGAGATCCTGCTAAGGCATTAGCGTTTGTCAGACAATTTGAAGTTGCTTTTTTAATTGTAATTTCTGAGAAAAGTCTAAGCTCTGGCATGTAGGCATGCACTTGAAAGACACCGCTAGCAATAAGTGGTTGACTCTCATTTTGGAGGGAAGGAACTCTATGACTTGGAAAAGTTCAAGAAGAATTTTTATGCTCAGTTCTTACTTCCTAATTTTGAGAATGATGTCAAGAAGGAGTGGGATTGGCTAGGCCAGAAAGAGCATGAGAAGATCACTTGTTATGTGGACAAGTTTTGGTCTACTCTTCTCAAGGTTAATCCTTTCATGGAGATTAGTGATGTGAAGAGAGGAAGATGAAGTTTGAAGCTGGCCTACTCTCTCATTTACAGAGAACCATGAAGGTGTATCCACATGAAACCTTATCTCGCATGATGGAGTTTGCCATCATAGCTGAAAGTTTGCATACACCTCGTACATCTCGAAAGTTGAAGATGAGTTCCTATAGAGCTAGACAGGAGTAGCTCTATGATCAACCAAGAGATAGGACTAATCGAAGAAGACCTACCTCTACATATGACCAATATTCAAAGCCAAAGGGTAACAAGAAGAAGTGCAAGTATTTCTCACCCTCTAAGATACAAAAGTACAAAGAGAAAGGAAGGTGCTTTCTTTGTGGTGAGTTAGGGCATATGAAGCCTAATTATCCTCACAAAAGGAAGGAAGAAAATGTGATTAAAGATCCTCCTCTGCCATCCTCAAATTCTATTCCGGATGTGGAAGCTAACACTCATTTAAATGAGAAGAAGAGACAACTCTTAAAGGGTTGGGGGACACTCAACAATCAATGAGTTTTGATATTCTTTGATCCAGGGTCCACATATAATTTTGTGTTAGCGGATATTGTTGAAAGGCTACAAAATCCACCGGATCAATTGGAAACACTAATTGGATCAGGTTCATCATTTGAAGGACTTACAACCAATTCTACTCCCATTTAGGGGAAGTTGAATCTTAGAATTGGGGATTACCACGACCAAGAATCTTTTCTACTTGCACCCATTGGTAACTGTGATGTTATCTTAGGTATGCCTTGGCATTACAAGATTATACCTCTTCCTGATTTCGCTAACAAGACCTTGGCATTTCAATTCAAGGGTCGAAACATAGTATGCATTACTGATGCTGGAGATTGGCATGTGCCAATGGTTAGTCATGTTAGCATTTCTAAAGGAATGAAGAAATTTATTTTTGCGTACATGATTTTTGTGAGAGAGTCAAAAGAAGCTAATGATTTAAGGGCACTTGATGCCTCTAATGAACAGACAATACCAACTAATGCTTCTAAGTCTTGGACTTTAAAAGAACCCCTCTCTTTAATTGATCAAGCTAGACATGATTTTGTTAAACAATATGAAGATTGTTTTGGTGATTCACTCCTAGGAGAGTTACCTCCTAAGTGCTCGGAAGATCACACAACTGATCTTATGCTAGGCAGTTCACCGCCTAACCAATTGCATTACTGAGTAAGTGCAAGTCAACATAAGGAGATCCTAAAACAAGCAAATGAACTATTGGAAAAAGGGTTAGTTCAACTTAGCTCTTCTCCATACTGCTCTTCAGTCTTACTTGTTCAAAATAATGACAGTTATTTTCGTATATGCATAGACTACGAATCTTTGAACAAGATCACAATCAAGAATTGTTTTCCTATCCCAAGGATAGATGATATCTTGGATAAATTGCAAGGGGCTAGTATCTTTAGTCGCATTGATCTCAAGAGCGGCTATCACCAGATATAGATAGCATGTGAAGATGTTCATAAGATAGCTTTTCGTACAACGTTTGGACTATACGAGTTCTTAGTCATGCCATTTGGTTTGACTAATGCACCCACCACATTCAATCAAATGATGGAGAGAATTTTCAGATCTCACTCAAAGTTCACAAAGGTGTCTTCTTTGATGACATTGTACTATTTTCACAATCTGAAGAAGAGCATAGAAAACATCTATCTATTGTTTTTCAAGAGCTTCACAAGGATAGACTATAGGTCAATGCTAAGAAGAGTGAATTTTTCCTTTCAAAAATTCATTACTTGGGCCATATCATTTCTCACAATCTGGTGAGAATGGATCCTGAGAAGAATCTAGTCATTGTTGAATGGCCTACACCTACTTCTGTACATGAAATTAGAAGTTTCGTAGGCCTATGTTCATACTACAGGAGGTTCATACGAGGTTTTGCGTATGTTGCATCTCCTCTACATGGCGTTACTGAGAAGCAAATGCCTTTTTGCTGGGGATCAAGGCAACTACAAGCCTTTGAAATAATTAAGTTTCTTATGTCTCAAGAACTAGTTCTCATAGTTCTGGGTCTTAAAAAACCTTTTGAAGTTCACTATGATGCTTCTGGGGATTGCATTGGAGCTGAGCTTAACCAAGAGCAGCATGCGGTAGCATTTGAGATCTGACGCCTCAAGGATCATGAGCTACATGCTCCAGTATATGAGAAAGAGCTTATGGCGGTGATACATGCTCTTCAAGTATGGAAACACTATTTACTTGGTGTAGATTTTGTTATTAAAATAGATTACCAAAGTCTAAGATACTTTCTCACTCAGAAGAAGCTCTTAGAGAAACATATGCATTGGGCAAATTTCTTATCTATTGTTTCACTTTCAAATCCTTCACACATCTAGAACTAAGAATGTGGTAGCAGATGCTCTACCACGGTGACCTCGAGTGAATGCAATCACAAATGTTTACCATAACAAGTTCATGGATTTATCCAAAATGTATGCAACTAATTCCGACTTCTCAACCATATGGGATCAGCTTAACTCAGGTCATTCAATTACACCTTACTCAATTCGAGATGGTTATTTGTATCATCATCAAGCAATTTGTGTGGCATTACCGTTGCAACACAAGGTAATGGATGAAGCACATGCATCTCCATATGCTGAACATAGGGGTATTCGACCCACTACTCAAGCATTGAAAATATATTTCTTTTGGCCTACTCTTAGAACTGACATTGAAAGATATGCCCGCGAGTGCAAGATATGCCAAAAAGTAAAGTATGACAGGCATAAACCACCTGGTCTACTAAAGCCATTACCTATTCCCAATGAGCCTTGGGAAAGTATAGCCATGTACTTTATCATAGAGCTTCCTCGCACACAAGCAGGCAACGATACTATTTGGACTATCATTGATAGATTTAGTAAGCAAGCACACTTTATACTTGTGCGAAAGACAATCAAAGTCGATCATATGGATAAGCTATTCATATCTCATATTTTCAAGCATCATGGCATACCTAAGTCCATTATAAGTGATCAAGATCCCTGCATGAACAGCCTCTTTTGGCAAGCTCTCTTCGAGAACCTCGGTACTCGATTAAAGTTTTCATCCTCTTATCATCCTCAAATGGGTGGGCAGAGTGAAAGTGCTAATTCTACTATTTTGGACCTTTTGAAATCCTATGTCTTTGATAATCAAAGAGAATGGAAAAAGTATTTTCCTTTTTGGTAGAGTTTGCATACAATAACACGGTGCACTCTAGTACTAGTAAGACACCCTTTGAGATAATCCATGGTAAGCTTCATTTACCACCCATTCTTCTTACGAAGGATAAGATCTTTGCAGCAGCAGATGAGTTTGTTAGAGACATTGATACAGCTTTCACTCAAGTAAAAGCTGCTATACAAAGGATACACATTAAGGCCAAAAACGTTTCAAAACAGCACTCGTAAAAGAAAATGATTGAGTTGCTAATTAAAAGAGGTTTAGAAGGGAAAAACCCTCCAAATTTGGCTACTTGAACATGATTAATGAGAGAATGTATGATTCATTTAAGAGGTCGGGTATTAAATATCATCAATCTTTAATGGACGTTAAGTGTCACCTTTTCAGTCTTATTCTCTTGGAAATTGCAAAATCTTGTATTTTTGAATTTTCACACCAAAAGAAATCGATCATTTATTCCTTGACATTCATTTTATGCACCTCTCTTTCCTATAGTTCTATTTCCTTCTCTGTGATATTGTTGCCCTGTTTAGGGTTCCCTACCAAAATATTTACCAGTACCTCTTTTAGCAATACAAGCGCAACCCCACCATGCAAGTATAAACTTACTATTCAGTTAGATCCTATCTATTCATCTTGGAGGTGTATACACCATCGAGCATTGTTGGACAAGGATGAAGCTAACAGGTTGCGATTACAAGGAAAGAAGCATGTAGACTTATGGATGGATGGAAATATTTATCCTTCGGACCCTTCTACATGTAAACATCCTCCTTTTTACAATATTCATGACTTTATAAGGTATGTTGGAGATGGTTGTGATGGGATGCTTGGATATTGCATGAGATTATATTTTGCATCTTTTACATTTAGAGAACAAATGCATGAAATGAAGGAAGCATTAACATTGGCACAAAAAACTATTTCTGAGCTAACGAACAAGGTTGATAATCTAGAAATCTCTAATCAGTCATTGCAAGAAAAATTATTGTGCTTGAAAGAAACTCCAATAGGATTTAGACAGAAAAAAAGACCACTTAAAAATATAATGGACTTGTGTAGTCAGGTGAAGAAAAAGAGACTAAATCTTGGAAAGAGATGTATCTCTAACATTTCATGTATTAATATTTGAGAGAATGATGAGAGGATTAAGCTTATTAAAGAAACCGTGACAAAGAATAATATTATAAGGATTCTTAAATCACTTGAAAATGTAGACTTTAGAAGCCAAACGCTGAAAGAGTTAGCAAAAGATTTAAAAGGAACGGTTAAACCAAATGAAATAATGGAGACATGTGACAATATGGGTATCAGTCGTAGAGGTTATCGTGCTCTCTCTAAATTGTGGTTTACAAACCTTAAATGTCATAGAATAAGTGCATTTGGTTTGCCTCAGCCTCTTGTAGTTTCAATTGCTAGGATAGCTATGAATCATAGGATTCCCGATGTTTTTGGAGAGTATATCCATATAGAAGGATTTATGCCCTATAAAAAACATAAAACAAAGGAGTTTTTTTAATGTAACACATTTAATAATATTTGGATTGAACTTAAAAGAGTCTAGATTGCAATGGTCCATATATATAAATTTACTATCTAAGAATGTGGTGGTATTTTGAAGTTCGCACTAAAATTGGATGAAGCACAGATTCAAAAGGGACAAAAGATAGAAAGAGTTAGCATCTGTATCATGAACAGGGCATTGGATTACAGTACTGGTAGGGGGCAAGAACAATAATTTAAGATACAATCTGAGATGGAGCTTTGGTGGATTGGTGTGGACCAAGTACCAACTGAAAGTCATGAAATCTTGAAATGGATATTCTCTTATACAGGTATTCTTGATATTATAAAGTTTCAAAGTAAAGGTGAAATGTTGACAGTCTCAATGGTGTTGAACACCATATTGGGGAATATGGGAATTTCCCATAAGTTTGGGATACGTGGTCAAATCTTTGGATTTGACATAACTTGAACACTATAACTCTAAATCAAGTGCTCTATACCTCAATAGATTCCATTTTTCAAGCACTTTCTAATGATAGGTCACATCATATGGTTTTGAGAAACTTATGTGTATGTTATCCAGGTGCCACCTATTTTGTATTCAAAAAATGGGAATTGGAAGATTCCCAAACTCACTAAAATTGTGTTGTTGGTAGTTTTAATGTTGAATGGCATATGAGTGCTAACTTAAAACCTATCAAATGTATGCTTTGATTAAGTAATGGGGCCAATGTAAAATATCCTTGTATTTATTGCATGGAGAGTTTGGGATCCAAAGAATGGAGTACTTTGCGGCTAGCAAGAAGAGCCTCAACTCAGAACTCTATATATTTGAGCAAGTTCAAAAACGTGGATGGCTTGTGGGATCCTATTATCTCAATATCTCTAAGGAACACTCATATTGTACATTACATGCAGATATTAGAATAATTGATAAGTTGCTTAGATTGCATCTTGACTATGCATATTTAATGAAAACCAGTATCTTTGTCAGATGACTGCATTGATAAATGTGAGGCTTTACTGTCAAAAATAGGTTTTCATGGAGGTCAAGTTCACCTGAGAAAGGATCCAATAGCCTCAGGGAAAATAAGAGAGGTCTTAGTAGATGTCTCTATGGGGGGGTGCAAAAGCTAGACGATTTCTAAGAAATCATACTAGTAAACAAATGAACGCATTGTGGGAGTGTTGGAGAGAGTTGTGTAAAATCACAACAAATGTGACTAGCACACCACAAATTGCATTCCTATGAATAGAGGTTTGGAGACACCTTAACCACATATTTGAAAATTTGGAAATTTTCATAAAGTTTAATTACTTTCTACTTGGTAAGATAGACATAAATTTGAACATTTTTCCTTTGAAAACAAGGTTTAATGATTTAAACTGATTATTTTATGTTGGGTTGTCATAGCATATTCTTCTTGTTCATGGGCCTTATTTTGTGGAAGAGTAAGGGCCCTTAACAACTTACAGTAGCCAAGGTATGGATAAATCTCACTACCAAGCACGTATGTGTTTCTTTCGGAGCACCAGACATGGAGAAGGAGCAACAAAAACCAATGCCCTTCAGGATTTATTCAATTGGTTTTTTCAAGGATAACTTCAAAGATCGAGAACACAATAAATGTAGTGGAATCTAAAATATCGACACTATTTTCAAAATATTATATACATGGCTAGCTTTTAAGAGCCTTTACATCCTCGTCCTCCTTAGGCATTTTTCCTCTATAACATAAAAAATTTCTTCTCTTGTATCCAGCTACTATGGATTTGATATCTATTTTTTTTGCTGCTAAAACATAAGATGAGTATGCTAGGAAGTATCCAACCCTAGAGGTAGAGAAGTTGGGACCATAACCTAATATTCAAATGGCTACTATCTTTTCCAAAAACATAACTTTGTGTGCATTGTACTACAAACCTGAGTATCCAAGAATCCTTGTAAGTGCTTTAACATAGACAATTGGCCATGAGGCTTCCTCTGAGAAAATGCTATGCAAAACAAGCAAAATATTGGGATCAATCTTCGATATATAATGCCCAAGTACAACATCCTTTAGGGAACTACCACCAACTCTCGATCCTTTGGCTCTTCTCAAGAAATTATCCTCATCTACAATCTCCAACTATAAAAGCAACAATCAGAATGAAAAAAATGAAAATATGTATATGGTTTCACAAAAACAAAAGAATGCATTACCATTTGATTTTCCTCACTCTCAAGTTTGCTTGGATTCCATAAGCTAATTGATGTCTCCTTGACATCCTTGAGCTCCTTTACATATTCTGACTCCTCTCTTCCAAAATTGGAGATTCCAAGCTTATCTTGAAATTGGTCAAACTCTTTGTCAGCAGCATGTAACTCTTTCTTAGCATCTTTAACCTTGCCTAAACATAGGGAAAAAGCATTTGATGCATCTATAAACTTATCATCAGACATTTGAGTATCTAATTTGAGTAAGTTCTCCTTGGACTCATTTTCAACATCCTTTATGCCTTTTGCATCTACAAATGCCTCTGCAATAACTGCCAAGAAATAATCTTCTCTCAAATTGAAAAGAATTTGGAGATTAGACAATAATATGTACTCCTTGTCTTTAATTGGGAAATTAGGCAAAGATGGAGCAATAAGGCTTGAAGGAGTGTCAGATGGCTCATCAACCTCTATAGTGGTCTCTTCAATTACTGTCTCTGCTCTGAATTCAGCAACATCCAGGTCCTTTGCAACTAATGCTTCCATCTGGGTGTCTAGTTGCTTCTCAACATCAACTTCATCTACAACCTCTTTAAGAAGGCAACAAATAGATAACTTTGAGGTTTCTTTATGCTTTTCATATCAGATCTTAGAGGGTATTTCACAAGGGCAAATACAATGAATGCAGTAGAATTAAGCATATGCTTAAATTTTTTTGAGGTGTAAACAACATAACTCATGTGCATAAAATCTATCAAGAGAATGATAACCACATGTCTTGGTAAACAAGGACTTCTCAGTGCCTGACCTTCCAACTGGGGTGTGAATGTACTCCTTGGAATCCAACTGAACAACAGGATATGCCAACTCTTCAAACTCTGCAAAATCTTCCTTAATAAACTCATTTGAGAAATTGAGAACTTGATCAAGGTCCCACCTTGGATTGAAAACCTCCCTAGTTGTTGGATAGAAACCAATGTCAATATTGTTTTCTATGAGAAAATTCAAAAGCTTCTCAGAGGTTGTGACATCTATAATTTGAGACAACCCTGGAATCCTCACAGGAGACTTTGAAGCCTTTCCCTTCTTTGGATCCTTGCTTGAACCTTCAGTTGTCACAGACATATGAGATGCTATTGAAACATCTGAGGCAACTGACTCCTTTTTCATTGTGGGCTCAAGGACTCTTTTCCTCTTCATAGATGTGGAAGCAGACATGTGTGACATCTCTGTGCCAAACATCTTCTTGAGATTCAATAGCTTAAGACTGCTTGCCTATACAATGAGAATATCAAGGTATAAGCTTTTTGAAGTGGTGCACTCACTCCTTATTCTAGGATCTAGCAATATGACACGAATGAGAGCATTTTGGAATCTCCAAACACCAATATCATGCCGTTTTCGTGAGCGTAGGAAAACGAGTGCTGGATGAGTCAGCAATACGACATGATAGGAAGAAAATCAAAAGCTTTCTATTTAACCTCTCGTGCTGTGTTGGACGATATAGGAATAGGACGAGCTAGGAATATAACACGATCTTGAAGGCGGAGGGGGGTGACGGAGTATTGATGGAGGGGAGTGACATGGAGATTGAAGACGGAGGGGGGGTGATGAAGTGTGGACGGAGGGGGTGATGCATGAGGTGACAGAGGGGGTGACATAACAGGTGATGTAGGGGGCAACTGAGGGGGTACTTGATGAACAGGGAGACGAAGGGGGAGTGACGGAGGGATGTGGGGGTGAGGGAGGGGGTGAGGGAGCAGGTGATGTAGGAGGTGACAGAGGGGGTCGTTGATGAACAAGGAGATGGAGGGGGTGATGCAAGGATTGATGGAGGGGGTGATGCAGGGGTTGACAAAGGGGGTGACAGAGACGGTCCGATGCGCTAGGAAATGGAGAAGAAAAGTGTGCAAAAAATTTTAGGCTTCCTTAAATAGGCGCGATGGTGGGAACAAGGAATATTCTAGAAACCCTAATCAAACGACCAATGAGAACATGATACGTGGAGATCTGCACCTGAGAGTATATAAGAACTTCTCAATTGGCATGAATGCATTTTCACACCTTACGTCACGTTGCCATTCGTTCGACAGCTCTGATGTATCTGACCGATAGAGGTACCCTACACGTCCGACGTTAGTGATGTTGAAAGGTATTAAATTGTCTGAAACAATGTGATTGAGTACTTCAACAGCTTAAGCAAGAACCTTCATCACTTTTTATGGTCCTCTAATTTCTGAAATAGTGTGATATCATTCATCAACTCTTTTGCAACATCCTCAAAATTGTGTCGTATTGAACTTCACTGTTGCGCAAGGAACTCGTGCTTTCGATTGCGTTAGAATCTGCCAATATGAAGCGATTAAAGCAAAAACTCAAATTTCCTCTATCGCATTGTATTGGTTCTACCTTTATTGCCAAGTGAGGAGGAGTTCAAGGCTTTTATCCAGCCTTTGTTACAGCATGATGGGAGTTAGTTGTCTTCGTGTTTAGGTTCCTTATCGCACCGTGTGGGTCTCGATGGCCAGGACAAAACAAACTGCAAGGAAGGTCCTGGTGAAGAAATCTTCTAAAGAAGGTCATGAGCTAACCGTTGAGGAGACAATTGAAGAAATTGTTGTCCATGTTACACCAGTTGGTAAAGTTTGTTCAGGTGAATTGTCAGAGAACAAGTTATCTAGTGAGTTTGAGCCCTCAGCTTCTCCTCACTCTCAGGTTCCCAAGGAAGCCCCTGTGAGAAAAAAGGGAAAGTCAATATGGTTTTACATGCAAAGATGTTTTGTAGAGATAAGAAAAGCTCAAAAGTCAACTAGTCACCTCATTCCTAAGGCTGCATTTTTAAGACTGGTCAAGGAGATATTTGATAGATTGTCCTCTATTGCTTCTGTGGATGACCTCAACAAGAGATGGCAACCATCTGCCCTACTATCCTTGCAAGAGGTAGTAGAGGATTTTCTAATAGATTTTATGAATGATACTTATATTGCAGTTCCCCATGCACATCGAATTAGATTAATGAATAAAGACTTTAGTATGGTTAGGAGACTGAGATATAGGTTTGACAAAGTTTTGAAGCCTCTTCCATACTGATCAAAAGGAATTTGAAATCCTCAATGTTCCACCTAGGAGAAAGCAGAAAGAGCCACCAGCACCCAAGATTGTCTTAGAGGAGAAAAGGAAAGAGGTAATAGAATATGAGAATCTGATCTCTCAAAGAAAGATTTTCTCTTGGCCAAGTGAACTATGAGAGGATGGGCAAAGTGTAAGGCCAAATGGTCGTGAATGTTTCTGTTAGTCCTGAGAAAGAAGACTACCACAGTACTATCACAGTATTTCTCCAGAGGATAATATCCTATTTGAAAAAGGGATACTCAACTAACAGATTCAGTAGTTTATTGTTGTTTGAGGTAAGGTCTTTTGCTTCTCTTTATTTATAATGAATTTTTCCAAGGATCCTTATATTGCAGTCATTCTCTTATTCATTCTCTACTTTGTATATAGGGCATATGTTGCTTCTCTTAGCATTGATATTGCTAAGGGCATATTTGCTATTGATCCACTTCTATTTGGGATTTGTTTTCAAAATCTGATTCAAATATTGCAAGGTTTTTAAAGGACTTCGATAGTGTCACAAACCATCATTTTTTTTTTCATATATTGAAAGTACTTTCTTCAAAATTCTATCTCTTGATGATTTGTCTTTAAGGTTATTTCTCACTTGTGTTTTGCTTTGTAGAGGACACTGGAGCCTAATCTATATTGACATTCCTGCAACTTGAGAGGTCATTTTTATGATTTCTATTTCAAGAATCCATGGCCAATCAAAGATGTATTGTTAATAAACACTCTTTATTTTATATTTTATTGGATAAATTTTATAGTATTCGCTAATAAGTTAATATGTGAAGTGCTGCTAGACTTGTTACTACTCACTTGGGCACTACCTTTCAAAGCATTGTTGATCCTCAGAGAGCTTTCAAGTTTCTGCTTCAAGAGGTCCCATTGCAAAATGACGTACATAGCTGTGGTTGGAGAGTAGTTTCAAATGCTTTGAGGATAATAGATTCAAAGTTACTGAATGTAGAGGGGTGTGAATGTAAGTTTCCTATGCTTTATCCTTTTTATAGTGAAAGTCCCTTGCTACTTCAAAAAACTTGTGTGCTTTGTTACAATGAAGAGACTACCCTGAGTTATACATGTGGTGGATACAAGAGAGGTGTATTGAACTAGTTTTAGATAGAGCAATTACAACAGTGGACCCAGATTCCCCTCTCCCAACTAAAAATTCCAAAGGACAAGAAACAATGAAGGACAAAGGCAAGAAAATGGCAACCATCAAGAAAAAGAAGTCTCCAAGGTCCAAACAAAAGGGGCCCAAAATAAAGGGCATGCCTAATCTTTCTCCATTCAAATTTAGTCCATCCCCTCTAAAGCCTAAGGAGAAAAGAGTGCCTGAGATAATTAAGTTCTTTGAACAACCAAGGAAAACACCTACTAAGAGGAAACTAGCGATGATGGATGAAAGTATGGAAGATGAAGCAACTTTTCCAAAGAAAGAGAGAAGTCTTAAGGATGGAGAAGCTAAAGAACAGCCCGAGGATGGAAAAACCAAAGATCAAAGAGAAGCTAAAGAATAGCCTTATAATTACCAGTTTGTCTATTTGTACTGAAGTAACATTCCCCTTGTGTATACATCTGTAGCGCAATATTCTAACCCAAATTGTAATGATATGTCATTTTGATTTTACCCATGAAAGACAATTTTTTGTTCATAGAATCATAGAGAATTATAAAGCTTGTACCAAGTCTTTCCTATTAAATTGTACTGCAATTTTGTAACTCATGATATAATGAAATCATTTTGGTTCACAAACTACGATTTGTTATTCACAGAATCAGTGCAAAGCTTATACCAAGATTTTTTCAAATAGTACTTTATAAATACGTATAATTCCATGTTTTTGGCAGCAATATTTGTGAGCAAAAGAAAGATTCAAAATTATTTATACATGCATATTTGTTTCCAAAACTCACAACACTAGGAGGCAAACAACTCATACATGATACAGAGCTCTCAGCTCTTTTTCCAATTACAACAACATTTACCTTGAACTTATATCCATGAGTAACATTCTCTAGAAACTCCAAGGTGTCTCTTACATCCTTAAGACTCCACTTTGAAGTAATATTCACCTCCTTTACTTCTTGTATGCAGTAACTTATACTGTAAGTTTCAATGTCTTACAATCAATATCTGAATCTAAAGGAACCCAAGCACCCAATCTAAGTTTGTATCTTCTGTAATCAAAACCTATAATAAAAGATTGTTGAGATATATTATAGGGTAAACCCAATGATTGAGGGCACACATTTCATATTATAAAGTCACCTTTGTGGTTAGATTCCTTGACTTTCCAACATAGACCTAAAATTTTGTCCAAATCTTCCTCTGAAAATTTTCTATTTAGCCATGAAACTTTTGTCCGTTGTAAACATGCATGTTTTAAAGCAAGCTACAAAAACATACAAAGGTAAAAACCACGATAAGCATACTCTTCTCGAGATCCTTCTAGGAGTCATAGCCTTTTGAAAATCTTGAGCAATCTTGAGTTTAAAACTCTCCATTGTTGCTTCATCAAGCATCTCCAAATCCAAAGATGAGAGGCTTGGTAATTGTAGATCTTCAAGGTATGCATACACCCCTGCTCTTGAAGGAACCACATATTGTGCATAATACACACAAATTCCACTTTCATGAAAAAAACTCGTGGTCTGATCAGCATAAATAATGTCTTCAAATTATTTATGAATGGCATGGAATGTTCCACTGAGGCTCTCCATAGGTTGCCACTCGAAACTTGTTGATGGAAAAATATCTACAACCAACAATCCGTTATTTAGCATATGCTTCAAACAAAACCATATACTCACGTAAACCTGACAACTCAAACTTACAGTGTGCTTGTTGGAAAAAACATTTCCGTGGAGCCAAGTGCGTATCTCTAGCCATGTAAACATGTTGCACCAAAGCAAGCCAACCTTGAGGCATGGTTTTGAAGGCAAAGATACGTCCCTTCCAATGATATTTGATATCCCCTTGTTTTTTTTTTTCACTTTGTGAGAGCCCCTACAAGATGGTAGCATTGTAACCCAATCATTTATAGTAAATATTTTGGGCTCCCAATCTCCATTTGCACTCTTGCTATACATGATGGTGCAAGAGTTTATGGAATGAGAAGGACGCCTTGTGGATACCATGTAAAAGACAACGAGTATGCAGACAATGTGCAGAGAAAGAAACCTAAAGAGAGAGATCAAGGAGACAAATTAAAAATACTACGAGCGCCAATAACTTTGAAAATTCTCTCGATTTTTAAAATGGTCTTAATTAACTTAACTTTGTCTTCATCAGAGGTTTTGACAGCTTTTATTAGTTAATAGGGGCCGTTGGGACTACCAAAACTTGTCATGGTTTGAAGATTTTGGCTAAATAAGGGGGAGAACCACAAAATGAACTTTACTATCTCAAAAGCAGAGGAGAAAAGAATACCATATTTTTATCCACATGGCAAAATCTCTTTGGCCCTTTCCTTAATCCACGGATTAACAAAAGTGCCGTTTTTAATGTTTTTGGGCCCTAATGAGAGAAGCATAAACGTGAAGCTGATAAGCATCGAGATCTCAAGTTGGGATAGTATGTTCTTTTTAAGTTTGAGAAGGCTCGCTTGAATAAGTATAAAGGTCAAAAGGGTAAAGTGGTTAAGCTTTATAATTGCTATTATGGCTCTTTCAAGATCACATATAAGATAAATGATGTGACTTTTTGTTTGGATCTACCAAGTCATTGGAACATTCATAATACTTTTCATATAAGTTTGTTACATCCCTATATTGGAGAACCTCCAATGGAACCAATCAAGGAAAATTTACTCGACATAGAAGAAACAAAAGAGTTGCTTGTGCTTGAAAGAATTTTACACCATCAGGACAATACTCTAAGGTCAGGTAAGGTATTATGGACGTATTTGGTTAAGTTTAAGAATTATCCCCCATTGGACGCTCAGTTTATGATTGAAAGAGAACTACAAGACTTTCTAGATCTTCTTAAGGACTATGTATCCCCTTTACAGTTGAGGTCAACTATTTAGAAGCCAGAGGGATGTTACTAAATTGATTACTTATTACGCATTCTATATTTAGTAAATTTATGTCAATAAATTAATGACTCACTTTTCTTTAAGTGATGATCATGATCTAGCATGGCCATGAGACCATTTAGAGACTAGTATTCCTAGTGCATCACTTAATGGGGTGATCAGAGCACTGTGACAGGGATATCTGGTACAGGCAGTACAAGTTATGAAGGGGGAAGGAAGTGTCTGCCAAGTGTAAGCATGTATAAAAGAACCAAGGAGTTACACATAAATGAAGATGAATTGAGTTCTAAGAAGAGGAAGTGCATTAGCATTGTGTATATGTATTTATGTGTACATTCGGGGATGCTTGGAAACATTTACTTGTGTGTAATGAGCATTGTATTCATTTGGGGTCATCCTCTCCCTTACAAGTAAAGGTTTAAGGTCTTTTCTCTCTTAATGAATTAAGGAGAGAAGTAATTCTTTCACTAAGAAAGACGAGTGAAGTAACTCTCTCACTAAGAAAAACGAGAGACGTGATCCTCTAAAGGTGAGGAGAGAAGTCATTTTCTCTTTCTAAGATCTAAGATGACAAAAGCTTTTGTGTGGAAGTCAATCTTAACGTTGAGGCCCATGGCAATCTAATAAAATCTCCTTATCTATGGCTCAAGGTGGTTGCATGGACCATAAGTTAAGAATATAGTTTAAATTTTTTCTTTTCTTAAAATAGACATAGTGAATCCATTTTTACAATATCTCATGATAGAAAGTTGATCTCTAAAAACGACTTGCAAAAGTTATTAGAAATGACGAGATCTACAACTTTTGTGTTGGGGACGTTTTCCCAACCAAGCAACGCATAGAGAGATATTTCAAAATTGGTGCTGCAGAGGTCGTGGAATAGCCACATCTTGCATGAAGATCAACCTTTCCGATCTTGGCACTTAACTCTCTCTCCAAGAAGAGAAGCTCTTGGAGCCTATAAAAGGGAGGCTCTCCTTGGGTGTGGAAGAGGTGAAGGAAGCCTCACTTTGCATGCATGCAAGAGGAGGAGAGAAGGTGGTTCGAGTCTCACAAAGGGATGTGGAAGCTCTGCTGAAATCAAGATCCAAGAGGGGATCCCTACACATATTGCATAGGAGAGACTAAAAAAGGATCAAAAGGTGCCAACTTCCAAGTTATGCAAGTGTTAGCCAATTGTATACCATGCAAGGAATCGCAATCTTGTTCCCAAGATCTATAAGTTAGAAACTAGTTTATGTGTAATGGAGGAGCTTGCTCCTTGTCAATAATATAACTCCAAAAGGGGGGGACTGGCTGGCCCATATTCAAGTCCCTAGTGTGTTGTCAATCTCTCTATCTCTCTCTCTTTATCTCTGCATCTTTATTTTCTCTCATATGTTCTCTCTCTGTGCCAGCATAATATTCACCATATATCTTTTAAGTATATAAGAAGGTCGAGCACTTGGGGGGGTCACTCATGATATATGTATATATAACGTGAGTTCAAAATAAGGGGTTTTTAAAACACTATTTTTATACATTTTTTACATACAGAAGGGTGTCATATAAACGGGTTACTTACAAATTGAATAGAAAAGGGTTGTGTTTTATTCAAGAAAAATTCACAAGATTAGGATATTTATAAATAGGCCATGAACGCAGGTTATATAGAGAATATATAAATAGTGAACCCCCCGAGGTCGAGCATGTATCTTGGATCTTGTAACACTTCTCCTCATTGATGGAGTGCACTCTCTCTACATGCTAAAAGGCCAAAAATTGACCTCAAACTTCCGCTAGTGTTGGTTGTTGGGTGTCCTCTCCACCTCTTGGATCTCTTGAGGATTTTCTCTTTAGGTAGTGCTTCCCTCTTCTTAATTGATGGGTGACCTCTCCACATATTAGGTGTCCTGAGGTTTTTTTCTTTTTGTCAAAGTTTGCCTTTACCTGATTTGAGTCTTCTTGGTTTGCCTCTTCCTAATATGCCTCTTCTTGATTTGCCTCTTTCTTGATTTGGCATCCTCTATGCTACTATGTCAACAATTAGTACTTTGGGAATCTTCTTGGTTGTGAACCTTAAACTTGCAATTGGAGTTAGTCTATCCCCTAGGTCTACAAAACAACAAGGGAGGATGTCAAGAGTAAATCGACACAATCAAGGCACAAAATTTGAGGGACTATGAGAAATATGGAACCCACACCCTATGATGTGTATGGAGACAATCCAACAACATGAAATTGCCTCCTTAGGCACAATAGAGACATGATCCATGAGATTGGAAAGTAGGGTTTTAGATATCTGTTGTGGCAAATCTTGACAACAATGTGATCTTACAAAAATGGGTGGAGATGTGAACTTGAAAAGTAAACTTGGCAAGTTTGCGCATGTATGGATTTGAAGTTGTGGAATAATCTTGAAAATCAAGCCTCAAGAAAACCTACATGTAAATTAAAAGTCTTTGAATACGCCAAACCTGGAGGAAGGATCCTTGGAAGCCTCAGTTGAAAAAATTCTTTATCAGCCTCTAGAGATGCTAGAAATCCTTTAGAAGAACTTGCAAGAAATTTGAAGCCTTTTGTGTGGGTACAAGGGAGGGGCAAGGGAGCAAGGAAGGAAAGAAGGCAAAATGGCACAATCGAGTGTTGAAAGTGGAGGTCAAAATGGAGCTAGTAAAAATGAATGTCATTTTATACTGAGGTCCTTACATGTGCGAGCCCACATCAATAACCATGATACATGGCAACCAATTGTTAACCCTATAATCAAGATGACATATGCCAACAAGATGTGTTGCCGCATGCAATGTACAGATGCTAACTTTGGGCTAGCCATTTTCCACATGGTAATCATGTCATGGTTCAGGAGGGGAATCATTGGTAAGTGACATCATGGATAATTAAAGATTGCTATATAAATGCACAAACACGAGTCATTTTCAAAAGTAAAATTTCTCTTATCTAAGTGTTGTCTCATGACCCATCTTGGTTTATCATCTCATATCATGCTAGACGTATGCTTATTTCGTATTCAATCTTGATTTGTTTTCTCTTTCTCTCTTTCATTGTCCTACTTCTATAAATTGAAGTAAAAAAATACTAGATTCTACGGTGCATGAGGAACCATTTTGGAGGTTTCTAAGAGGCTTCTCATGCACCATAAGGTCCAAGTATTCTTGCTCTCAATGCTATATATGTATAACAATTACATCTGGCCATGAAGGCCACAGCTACATTTTTATTCATTATCTTAATTTTTTGATACTTAATGGCACCAGTTTTTGGTACCACCTAACCATCCTTTCACATTATCACATCCTTTGATCTATTATCTCCCTCTAGGAAGGAATAGAGCAAGGTTAGATGTCTCCCCAAAATTTTATTTTTCTCAAACATGACTTTGATAAATACTCTGATATGTAAGAATAGGATTTTATTTTCTAGTCCCTTCATGATATGGACATTGGAAGAAGGTTTATTAGGTTTGAAGTGAAAGTTTAATTTTAAATATCAAGATCTTGATATTATAAGATAAAGATTAATCTTTCGAGCCCATACAATAAAACCTACATAAATCTTAAAGGAAATACTAAGGGTAATCTTTGGGGTCCATACGATAAAACCTACATAAATCTTAATGGAAATACTAAGGGCATGGGTTATGAGAAGAACAAACCTCTCCCATTAGGAGAAATATGGACTCTCTCTTTTTCCCCTTAAGGGGTTTCTCTCACCTCTCTCTCTCTCTAAAAAGAGATTCCAAAATAATATTAGAATAAGAGATCTTCTACAATCAAGCAAATCTCATATTTGTATTTTCAATAGATTTCACCTATTATTTTATTCTCAAAGTGTAGGATAAAGCCACTTTTTCTCAAAATCCTCATAGATAAAAAAATACAATTCTATTTTCTGTAAAAACAAAGCCAATCATTATTATACGACTCTTTAATTCCCTCATGACTTTTCAATATGAAAATATATTAGAATCATTCTTATTCTTGCTTCTTAAAAGGACAAAAGTTAAAAAGTGATATAAAATGACATACACATCATATTTTAAGATTATTTTTTACCCAGAGACACCCTTTTTACTCGAGAGTTTCCTTGTAAATTTTTATTATTTTTGGACAATTATATACCCATTTTTGGGCATTTCTTCATTCCCTCTCAAAGCTTTATTTTTGTTCGAAATTTTGTGTACTCTTCTCCTTTCCTCCAAAATATGGTTTCTTGCATACGAAATCTCCTGAAGCAATACTCAGTACTATCTACAACATTCTCTACCCTGCTACAAGCAATCTCAGGAGTGGTTTTGATAGCATTTGTTGAAATCAAATAATCTCTATCTACAACACTCTCTACCTTGCTACAAGCAATCTTCCTCCTCAGTACTATGCTATAAGATATCTTTCTCTTCAACACTATACTACAAACAATCAAGTGATAATGGAGGTATCTTTATTTTTTTAATCTTTGTGATATTATTATTCTTCATAGTTGTTGTTTAATCCTTAAGTGTCAATTCATATATATATATATATATATATATAGAGAGAGAGAGAGAGAGAGAGAGAGAGGAAAAGAGGGAGAAGGGAGGGGGGAAGAGAGAGGACTGTGTGAGATGAACTAAGAAAATAAGTGATAGAGTGACAGAGAGTAAATTAGGGTAGAAGATAAGATGATGTTATTGTTCTCCACTAGCCAAGCTTCTATATAAATGTGTTTAAATATCTTTGATCAATTCTGAGAGAGAGAGAGAGAGAGAGAGAGAGAATATTTTGGATAGAGCAGAAGATAAGATTGGATGATGATTAGAGGTAGATTAAAAGCTAAGATTATAAGTGGATTAGGGGTTAATTAGGATCTATCATGACTGAAATCAAGAGAAAGAGAAAAGATCCAACTGGGTAGAAAAGGAACACATATATAGTGAATCAAAGGGGTGTAATTGTGTGATTTGAGCAAATCTAGAATTAGCTACATGTTGCTAGATTGATGTTGACTTGCTGCTCCCAAATATTTAGACATCCTTGCTATTGATCAGAAAATTGGCATCGACTCCTTAGCTTACTATTAATCAAAGGGATGTAATTGTATAATGTTAAAATTGGCATATATTTTTCTTTACAGGATGCAGGTACAGGACGACGTACCAAGAGAAAGAGAGATATTCACTTTCAATTGGAGGACGAATATGCACCAATGTTCAAGAGAACTATAGAAAGGAGTGATGCAATAAGATACATGATGCAACAAGAAAGAAATGCATGGAAAAAAAACGTGGACCTTTGGGTTGATGAGTGCATTTATCCACCCAATCTAGCCACTCAAAGGCCACCACAATTTGATGGGCTTAAATCATTTGTAAAGTTCATTTGTGAAGGCGATGAAGGATTGTATGGATACACATGTAGACTTGTCACACAAGGATTAGTAGGGGTTCATTAAGCCTTGATAAATATGCAGACAAGATTACAAGAGAATATGCAGTCTTTGATGAAAAATGATAGATTATTGGCTAAGAAGGATAGGGAGAACAAGAGCCTACAACAAGCAATGTGTGTCATTGAAGATGCTATGCAGGCTACACATGTGCTAAATATGGAGTTACAGTCTAAATTTATGGACTTGGAGAAGGAGAATCGAAACATAAAGAGGAAGCTCACAAAAACTTTGGAGATTGGGCCCACTTTAAAAACCAAAGAAGCATGTCGGCGCATCCGATTAGTTAAACAAATTCACCAATTAACCATAGGAAGTGGAAAATATCATATACGAATATATGCTTAATCTTCTACAATGAGAAATATGTTCCCTCATGCAAAGAATGATACTATTGCCAAAGTCCTAAGCAAGGATATGGTCCAAAATACATTAAAAAATCGTAAATTCATGGACATTGTAGATGGTGTCGCAAGTGAACATCTTAGGGATGTGAGCAACTTGTTTACTGCTACAGATGCTCAGGGATTATGTGACAAGGTGGGAATGAGTTTTGAGTCATATAGTATGTTCTATCAACAATTGGATACATGATTTAATCAAGTCTTCAAAACAAAGTGAGTAATGCCTCTGCCAAAACCATTTCACATGAAGAAGGCTTGAAAACAACTAAATGATAAATTTTTAAAACTAATTGGTGAGGCAATGCATCTGGAAAATACATACATATTGAACTATGGTTCCAAAGAAGTTGCATTTGTATTGAATGCATCCAACAACTTTGTATTGGATATATGTAGTGTTCAGATTGCTATGGTTAAGTTCTACAATATGTCTACGGAAGAATGTAGAGGCAAGCTTAAGTTTGTCCTCAAACTTGATGAGAGTGAGATTATTAAGGGGAAAAAACTTGAACGTGTAAGTATAACACTTATGAATCGACCATTGGATCCCAACATCGATGAAAACCATCATTTATACTTCAGCGTACAGTCAGAGAATAAAATATGGTGGCTTGTAGCATTTGAAGTACTTAAAGTTTTTTTAAACCTCACTAATATACCTAGTGTTATTCAATAGCAAAATAATGAAGCAATTTTACATATCAAGGGGTTTGGGGAATACCAGGTTGAATGGCATATTACATGTGATTTATAAACATTAAAGTGTATGTTTGGTTTATCAAATGCAGCGAATGCAAAATTTTCGTGCATATACTGCATGCAAACTAGGAAGAAAGGAAAATATGAAAAGAAAGAATGGCTTGCCAAGGCAGGACAACAAGGTGCTCCAACACGTGATCAAAAAGTCATGAGAAATGGAATGCTAGTTCCAGTGGATCCAAACTGGTGCCCTATTTTGGAAATACCACTAACAAGGGTTCAGTTTTGCACATTGCATTGTTTGGTTAGAATAGTTGAGAAGCTAGTATATGAATATATATGCTTTGCATACAAGATGCAACTAGTATCAGAAGTTGATGCTACATGCAAGAAGGTAGAACGAGTCCTCTCTGAAGTTGGATTGCATGGGGACCAAAGTAGAAATACAAAAGGATGAGAAAAAATCAGAAAAGAGTGAAAATATCCCTTTTAAACCATGCTTTTGGTGGACCCAAGGCTAGGAAGTTTATATTTCCACCTCGAGATGAGGAAGGCAATATACTTGTAAAACAACTAGAGAAGTATGAAGCATAGAAAAAGTTGCACCTTGCTGTTCCAGATTGGAGCAACGGGGGATGAATGAGGATTGTAAAGGCAGAAGTGTGGATGGTGATGCCAATACATTTAAAGAGACAGCTGTTAAATTTCATAAGTCCATAGTGGAGGCATGGACTACAAATAGTATAACACACTACATGGCAACTATTGTCACCATTACAAAAAATATCATCATTTCGAATTATTTTGTGTTTCTAATCTCTCTTCTTGTGCAGTATATACTTGAAGCACATGGTCCATACTTTGCAGATCAAGGAAGTTTGGCAGTATGGTCAACTCAAGGCATGAAACGATCTCATTGGCAAGCTTGCTATGCTTTTCAAAAGGCAACTGACCATGGAGGTGGCATCAATGATTCCAATTCTATGAGGCAATTATTACAATGGTGGTATGTGAGATTAGAGATAAGATACAAGGAAAAAGAAAAGAAGTCCAAAATCTCTCAAGCAAAGTTTATAAGTAGGGCAATATATGAAGTGAGAAAAGCAAGATATGAAAACAACATAGTTAGACAACGCCACACAGAATGGTTGGAAACCGAAGAGAGAGATGGCAAGAAATGGAGACCTAGATAAAGATAATACTTTTGATGCATCTAGAGTCCATGAGAGAGCATAGTTACCTAGGATATGACACATCAATACTCCTATCTTTAACATGAGATGTCTTACAACTTTTGTTTAAAATTTTGAAGGTTTATCACTATGTTTTACAAAGTTGATTTCAAACTATGTTTTTTAATTTTAAAGTTCATTTACACCACAATAAGTTTAAAAGTTTCATACTTAAGTCAAGTCTCTCCTTTTATTTTTTCCCATTACTCTTCACTCTACCCTCCATCTTTCTATCCTTCATTATCACAACCATGGCACGTTCCAAGCTTCCTATCAAGAAGGTACCTGTAAGAGCAAGAGCTCAACACTCTTTCAAATCTAGTGAGTGTACTATGAGTGACAAAGGTTCCTTGGTGGTCGACAATGGTGGCCCTACTGCAGCTAATAATGGTAGTGCTACTGTGTCCAACAATGGTGGCCCTAGTGTGGTCAATAATGATGGTTCACCATTTTCTAGACATGGTAGTCCATGTGCTTCAATTGCTCCACCTCCCACTACTGCTCCAACTGGTAATACATGTCCTCCAACACATAAGAAGAAAAGATGGAGACCAGGCATAGGTATGCTACGTGAGATAAGAACATTCCAGAAGAGTGACAACTTGATTATTCCTAAGGCAGTATTCTCTAGGTTGGTGCGAGTAATATTGCAAGATCTGCAGTTAGAGCATCATTACAAGTTATTTTCAAGGAACCAGGCAAGGAATGTGGGGCGATGGTCAAGCCAAGCCTTGCTTGCTCTCTAAGAAGTTGTTGAAAGTTACTTGATTGATCTAGTGGGTGATTCTCAAGTTTTAGCCATTCATGCCCAACGTATCACTATTAAGCCCATAGATATGGTTCTTGTTTGTAGGATCTACAACAACAAGGATGCATTTAATCTTAATGTCAAAAATTTTCTTTGAGAAGCTACCTTGTAATTGAATCTATGTTTTTAGCTCAAGTTTGGTTGTAGATTGTAAGGAGCTTAGTTTTGGTTTATCTTTCCAGTAGACCTTCAAGTATTTGATAGCAATGGTCTACAAAATGGAGCTAAATTTTGCCTAGCTCTAGTTGTACTTCATGCAATGCACTATCTACCGTGTATTTCATGGTTTCGTAATGCCAAATCTGATATTTGATATTCTATTTTGCCATGATTTGCGTTGTGCATATTTCCAAGTTTCTAATTTTGAAAAGTGGCTTTGTTAAGGATAAATTCAATGCGCAATCAAGCACACATCAGTGATTAGTTCTACATGGGCCGATGCACTATATCTTTACTGTATTTAGCGATTTGGAAACACTATATCCGATATGCAATATTCCACTTGACCCATGACTTATTTTTGTGAATTTTTAAGTTTCTAATATTTTACGTAGTTTGGTTGACAACACGTTTAATATGCAGTTGCATACACTCAGTGCAGTGGTGAGTTTTTCTATTATCAATGAAGTATTATCCGGTTAATGCATTTTCAAAAAATGATTGAACCATCAATTTTATAAATCGAAATCTAGTGAAACTTCACCCACATGTTAGGTATCATAAAAACTCATGGATATTAAAAAAATTGGCCCCATCAGAAGGATTCAGGGCCCAAGCAGATGCCAGCCTCTAGACAGGTGTCCTAGAGACTTCTGATAAGGCTAATTTGTTTTTGGTAGTTGATGTACCCTAAAGGAGTGCACAGATAAAATTTCACATCAATCGGATCAATATTCATATTTTTTCAAAGCTTGGATACATTAATTTAGGTTTAAGGGTTTTTTGAAAGTTTTGCTATAAGTTAAAAGTTTCACCTCATTTTACATATTTCACTTTTCAGTTTTGGATTTTCTCTCCTAGAAGACATGGCATGCACCAAGCAAGCGGCCCGAAGACATCCCCTAGAAATCTTATGCAGAGGCCACCTCCCCCAACTCCACCACCACCACTAGCATGCCAGCATCGCAAGCACTGATCGAAGCCAAGCACAGTGGCTCTTTGTGAGATCCGCCATTACCAAAAGATCACGCACCTCCTGATACCAAAGATTCCATTCCAGAAGCTAGTGCATGAGATTATGGACGACATACTCATTAAGAACTACAGGAGGCACTTCCCAGATGGAACATGCTCGCAACAACCCGATCGTTGGACTGCCCAAGCTCTCCTTGCACTATAGGAAGCTGCCAAAGCTTACGTCATTTACATGTTTGGAGACAGTCTATGTAGCAGTACATGCAAGGAGAGTCACCGTCTCACTGATAGGGATTTGGGGATAGTGAGGTTCTTCCGGCACACCACAGCAAAAAGGCCTCTTAGATGCACTTTTAGACGCGATTTTTGAATTGAGAGAAAATCTTACGTGCGCGTCTATAAGCCCATCTATTTGTGCATGTACCATTTTGCGTCTATAGTCGCATGTATAAGGAGATCCATACGCACCAATAGACGCGCATATACATGCATCAATAAACACGCACACGAAAACCAAAATTATTATTTATTTAATTTCTTTTGTATGTCTACAAGTGCGTCTACATGGAAGATTAGACGGGCACATAGACATGTGCATAGACGCGCTTTTACATGCGCCAGTAGACACGATCGTAAAACCAAAAATCTTATTTTTAAAAAAAAGATATTTAATTTATTTTTATTAATTTAAATTATATAGCACGTGTATGGGCGCGTATACTCTGCATTCTAGACGTGAGTATAGATGCATATTTTTTGCAATTTAGACATGCAAATAGATGCGAAGCACAGAATTTGCAACCATATGCTCTCTGGTTTTTTTTTTCCCCTCCCATACATCAAATTGTGCATTTGGGAAAAACACAATGGATCTAAAGGCACAAGAATTGAAAAACAAAAATCCATGTATTCATTATATATAAAATGCATTTACATGGAGAGTTTAAGTGCTTGCGACCTAAAGCATGGCCACAAGTAGTAGGCTCAAAGATAGATAATAGAAAAACAAGAAAACAAGGCCATAGAGGAGGTATGGTGCTCCTCTATGAATCTAAAGAAGAAACATCTTTGCTAGCATCACCATCGCTACTAGCGTCGCTATCCCCCTCCTCGCTATGCTCCACATCGGGGTTCACCTACACATACAAAAGATCAATGTTGCTTACATATAATTGCAAAGAAAAAGTTATAATTAGCCATACTTTTAATAGGAAAGTAAGAAAAACATACCTCCTCTGGCTGTCGAATCCTCATAGCCTGATTGTATTGCTCCTCAGTGATGAGACCCTCCTCATAGAAGTGAAGCCATGTGGCTGCGCGGTTATGGCCTTGATGGTAACCTATCTATCTAGGAGTAGGTATCCTACCAACGATAGTAGTCTACAAAAAAATTATGATATACAAAAAATTATGAGACACAATGTATTAGTATAAATTATATAAAGAATTAAAAAATATATAAATTTTAAAAAACTAGAAATCAAAATATACTTACAAACTCTGCCTCCCACGACTCTCTGCCGCCCGATCCGTAATGCGACGATCCCATGGTTTCCATTTGGATACGTCGCGCCTCTGCATGCTGGGAACCCTTCACTTTCTCTACTGCTTTCTTCTTAGCTTTCTTCCACTCTATACGGTGGCACATAGGTGGTTGTCTACACTACAAGATATAGACCTTATACTGACGTTTAAAGCGATGAAAATACAAACAACAAAATTTTTCCTCGTCATCGCAAAAAGCGTCGTTATTGACGACGCCATAGAAATGTCGCTATATACGTCGCTATTTGCGATATAGAAATGCAAATAGCGACGCACATAGCGACGCATATAGCGATGCAACCAGTAAAGTTGTGACGCTCATAGCGACGCGAGCAGTAAATTTGCAACGCATATAGCGACAATAACAGGGAATAAAAATTTGTGGCAGGGTAGCAAGCTGCCCTGCCACATATAACACTGTGTGCTGTATGAGAAACATACAAAATAGTTTCTGCACTACTGCATACAAAGCGTTTGCAAACAAAAAGAATGTATACTGAAATCATAAAACTGATACATGAAATAAATACATGATCGCATAAAATGTGATTGGTACAATCATGAAAGGATATCACTAATACATAGAAAATGTCTACATAGATCAGGCGACTAAAAACTAAAGGTGTGTGAGCTCCAAGGATCCAAGGGCAAGCTAGAAATCCTCGTTCCCCGAAAGCTCATCCTGCCGCAAAGGAGCATCGAACGGATTCTGCAGAATAAGAAACAACATATCAATCCACCATACAACAATGCATTCAAATATCTCATGGTAACTATGGACAAAAAAGATGAGTGACTTACAGCGTCGCCGCGTCTATACAATCGGTCGATCAATGCATTGAGACCATGCCTCTCTGCATATCGAGTCTCAAGGCCTTGCATATCGCGATTTGTAATGGAGTGCTGCAAAGAAAACAAAATGCTAACTATTAGAAACATGATTGTCAGTACAAAGAATATCTCAAAAAAATAAATAAGCAAAACAAAAGAGAAACTTACAAAGTCCTCGAAATATGACCTGTGGCGGCCACTCCCAAGATGATGCACCACTCCGGCCTCGAGTCGTGTCCTCGCCGCCTCCCGCTGCTGACTCCAACGTCCTGGTGAATCTGTAGCCTCCTCCCTCAGTCGGCACCAATTGTGTGCATTTAACCACTCAGGCTTTGCAGCCCCACTCTTGATTGCCTTGCATGCGTCGGATCGTCTATGTGACATGTATGCATGCATGCAATCCATCATCCAGCCCGTAGAGAATCTATCTACTGTGGCTGGCACCGGAAACTCCTCGTGCAAAGATGCTACTATGTTCTTCCAATGATCCAGGACGTTGTGCCAAAAAACTTGTTGGCACAACTCCCTCATGTGAGCCATCACCCTCCTCCCCTCATCATTCATGATGATGGCTCCTGACCTACTATCAATTAGGTATCCATAACCCCTAGGAGTCTGCCTAAGATGGGTCCTCTCCCATCTCTGTCCACGCTCCTGAGCATATCCAGGAGACCCCTATACATCCGATTTACCGACGAGGGTACCCTCTCTCGGAGTGCCAGTTAAAGGGGTGCCACCAAAAGAAGTGCCACCAAAAGGTGCCACCTGACAGCTGCACAAAAGCCGGAGTAACTGGAGTAGACGTCCCCACAGGTGTGACAAATTGTGGAGGTGATACAGCTCTAGCTGAACGATGAGACGGAGACACCACGTCCGTGTCTCCACAGCAGTACCCCCCTGATCCCGATGTAATCCCTCCCTCTGGCCCAAGTCGTGAGCATCGAGATCGTCTGCTCGAAGCTGAAGCATCTGGTCGTGCTGAAGCAGATCTAGCAGAGCTCCCTGACAAAGAACGAGACAGCTCCTGGTCTGCCATCTCTCTGAATCTCGCGAGCTGATCTGGAGACATGCGTGCCATCATGTCCTGAAACTCCTCATCGCTCATCCCTCCACTCATCCTGAAAATGTCACCTACATAGATAAAAAATGATGTTAGAATAATCAATTTAAACTATACAAAGCACAATAATATAAATCATTTTTGAAAAATCTCTCTTAAAATGCATATCTTATGTACCTTTATGGAAGATCTAAACAACGAATTGAGTAATACAATTCTCCAAGAATGAAGTATTCTATGGTCCCATGTTAATCTCCTGACACAACTCTGCATACACTGGAAGGTCGATAGACATGTCATCACAAAAGAACGAGTCTGCCTCGTTCTCAAAAAATTATTGGACTTCTGTATTTCCATCATTGTTAGCCGATGCGGGCTCCAAGCTTGCGGTGGCCTCCACCCCTTGTAATATCGATCCCTCTATTTGCATATTTTCTTCATCTATGCCTGGAACATTGCTTTGATCATATACTCTCGCACTTCGAGGAGTTGAAGGTATAACATACCACCATCAAGGTTGTCGGGTGTTTGGATAGAAGATTACCTATTCACAAACACTTACAAAGCGAGTTCAAACCATTGTGACATAAACCATGTCGTATTACAATTAGCAAGCAAATGACTCTTTGCACCTGTTCACAATGGGCCGGCAACACAAAGGTGTCGTGCAAATCCGTCCATTTTTTTTCAAAATCTATTTCGAGAAATCCAGATGGACCTCGTCGAACTGTTGCTCCAGCTCCTCTAAGTACCACTTTGAACCACTGCACATCGAATAGTATTATGGAGAAGCTACGGTAATCCATCGTAATAATACTTTGCAAGTTCCCAAAATACTCCATCTCATCCACAACCGTGTTCGGATCCATTGCTCGTCGCCGAATCTCTTGCTCAAACCTTGCCATGACACCACAGTCCATTGTGGAGAGCATTTTGTCAATACGCTCCAAGCGAAAATACCATCCGCACGACCATGCTGCACTATATATTTTGTACTGTACATTGAAACACTCAAATTAGATGTAGCAAGCAAATTTAGATACGACACATTCTAAACCCCTCATTACCTTTGGACTACATCCCCTCAAGAACTCCCACTCCTCCATTGAGACCTCTGTCCCTTCGCTGGATGCTGCGGTCAAGGCTCCATGCAACCATCATGTTGACATAAACCGCGGCATCTCCTCCATGCCTTCAGGATATCGAATCGGTTGGTGACGCGTATTGCATCGGAATTCAGCTCGCGCTTCCTCTCGATCTTGCCTTGCAATCTGGTACTTGGCGAGCCACGTCTTGGTGCGCAGATCGGTCGCAGATAGCTCACGTAGTGAATCCCTGAAGGTCCCCAAGAACAATGAACTCTACCTTTTTGCACAAAAAACAATGTAAAAGCATGCACAACAAGAGGCAAGAGACAAATTGGGTTCAATCTCCCCCATGCCTTGTGTGAGCGCTTCACAAAGCATGTATTTAATGTATATTTCCAATCTTCATGCTCAATAATAGCCCAATTACAAAAATATGACAAGCTTTTTAGCTTTTGAGTTTGCTTTCTACAAAAATAGAAAAATAAAGCTAATGGACGGTGCCCATAGAGTCTAGCACGCCCAATCTCAATGTCCAAATAGAAATAACATATCCAGGCGCATAAGCGCATACAAAATAATAATCAATAATCAATGTCTCTATAGACATAACAAAATATAGGCATGGCGCCTATCAAAATATAGTCCAAAGGTCGAATACTCGCTAGAATCCAATGCTTTCCTCCGCCACTGCTGCTATCTCTACACATCAACTGAAGCATTCACAATCGTTAGTAAAATAATACAATTAAACCGACAAAAGTGAATACCTAGCAGTCTTCAGCTACATAAATAAATCAACTGGTTAGAAATAAATCCTAACCTTAATTTATTATGAGTGCGCACTCTAAACTCATAAACGTTTATTAATTTAATATGCATTTTGTGGAATCACCCGCTATGGAATCACCCATGTACACACTAAATTAATGAAACGCCCGAAAAGGACAGGCGTCCCCATCAACTTCTCGCACAAAGAATCCTCTTTGTGTATGAGCCCCGGTCATCTAAGTTTACGGAATCCACCGTAAAACCTCACGGAATCCACCGTGGCACAGAATCCACCATGGAATATGCCTCCTGGCATCATATCCCCGGGTGGGATAGCAATTGACCTCAATTGCTATTAGCTCAATGTGGAGCTAACAGAGTGGGGAAAGCATTTAAGTCTCTAGCGTGCATCCATTGTGCTTCCTCTACAGGATGGTTCTTAAATTTTACTAGATATCTAGAATACCTTCGGCCAGTTCTAATGGTCATGTAGTCAGTGTCTATGATGGCTTCTGGTTCAAGTATTTCAGTCTCTTCTTCTAATAAAGGTGGGTTTTCATAAACAGGGTGGATAGGTAATTGGGCTCTAAATGGTCTCAATAAACTAATGTGAAATGTATTATGAATTTTCCAATGAGATGGCAATTCTAACTTGAAGGCATTGTCATTAATCTTATGAATGATTCTAAATGGTCCATAGAATCTAGGAGCTAATTTTACAACTGGGTGTCTATCTACACTTTGTAGTCTACGCTTTTCTATTCTAAGCCAAACATAATCATCAACTTTGAAATTCATGGCTTGTCTTTTCTTGTTGGCTTGTTTGGTATATGATTGTTGGGCTTTAGCAATCATATCCTTAACTTCATCAAAAATACTGTTGTGCATAGTAGCGATATCATCAGCACTCTGAATTCGATTAGACAAAGATGCAACAGGTGTAGATAATCTATATCCATAAATGACTTCAAAAGGTGCTTTCTTTGTAGATGTGTGTGGTGTATTGTTATATGCAAACTGTAATAAATGCAAATGAGTATCCCATGTCTGAGGTTTAGAGATAGTATATGCACGTAAAAGATCTAAAATGGTACTATTTGTGGCTTCTATTTGTCCATTTGTTTCTGGATGAAATACAGATGAGAAATCAATCTTTGTGCCTAGATTTGCAAACAGTGTAATCCAAAAATTATTAGAAAATCTAGAATCTCGATCTGAAATAATCACTTTTGGCAATCCATGGTTAGTAAAAACAGTTTTCAAAAATAACTATGTTGCTTGTGATGCTGTTAAAGTTTTCTTACATGCAATGAAATATGCTTGCTTGCTAAATCTATCTACAATTGTCCAAATCATGTCATGGTTAGATTTAGTATTTGGTAAACCAGTAATGAAATCCATAGATATATGTTCCCAAGGTTTAGATGGAATAGATAAAGGCATTAGTAATCCATACTGTTTACCATGATGTCTCTTTATTCTTTGACAAATCAAACATGCAGAAATGAAATTAGATACATCTGCATCCATATGCGGCCAATAAAAATCTTCAGTTAACATGCGTAATGTAGATATGATACCTCTATGACCTTGATATAGGGGACAATGAATTTCATTTAAAACAAAAGATTGGAATGGAATAGTAACACACAGTCTCTTTTCAAAGAACATAAATCCATCATTATATGATAATGAATCAATAGGAATGAAATTATTTTGAACTAATTTTTGCCAATCAGAATGAAAAGTAATATCCTGGTGATATGTATCTTTCATAGCAATCAAAGAATCAAAAGATATGATAGATATATTATGAATTGCAGGTCTTTTGCTCAATGCATCAGCAACTACATTTTCTTTTCCATGTTGGTATTGAATGATAGGATGAAAACTTTGAATGAAGGAAGCCCATTTGATATGACGGTCAGAAATTTGTGGTTGGCTAAGTAGATGTCTAATGCTTTGCTGGTCAGTCTTTATCATGAATTCTGAACCCATTAAATAATGCTTCCATTGTTTTAATGCTTGTACCACTGCTAATAGTTCCTTGTCATAAGTGGAATATTTGAGCTCAGAGGGTTTCAGTTTAGAACTAGAATATGCTATTGGATGGTTGTCTTGCATTAATACGGCTCCTATTCCTAATCCGCTAGCATCGGTCACAACTAGAAAGAATGGTCGGTTAAAGTCAGGCAATTGTAGAACAGGGGCATTAGTTAATGCACGTTTAAGTAAGTCCAAGGATTTCTGCTGATTTTCAGTCCATTGATAAAGAATTCATTTCTTAAGAAGTTTTGTTAATGGTAAAGCAAGTAATAAGAAATTACGTACAAACTTCCTATAGAAACTAGCAAGACCAAGGAATGAGCGTAATTCATGTATATTTTTAGGAACAGGCCAATGCAATATTGCATCAATTTTCTTAGGATCAACTTTAATTTCTTCTTTTGATACAATATGACCTAGATATTCTATTTCTGTCTTAAAGAATTCACTCTTTTCAGGATTTGCAAACAATTGATTTTTCTTTTAGTAATTGAAAAACTAATGATAAATGCTCATAATGCTCTTTTTCAGTTTGGCTAAACACCAAAATATCATCAAAGAAAACAATCACACAATATTGATATTTCAGAAAGATACGGTTCATCATTCTACTGAAAGTAGCAGGTGCATTAGTTAATCCGAATGGCATGACTAAGAATTCGTAATGGTCAAACTGTGTCCTGAATGCAGTCTTAAATATGTCGGATTTATCTAGCCTTACCTGATGATATCTAGACTTAAGGTCAATTTTACTAAATATAGAAGATCCTTGCAGTTTGTCCATAAGGTCATCAACTCTTGGTATAGGATATCTATTCTTTACAGTGATCTTATTTAATGCTCGGTAGTCAATACGCATACGATAGGTATTATTCTTTTTCTTGACTAAGAGTACAGGTGCACCAAATGGGGAACTGCTAGGTCGAATTAGGCCTCTATTTAGTAATTCTTCAACTTGAGTTTGGATTTCTTTTTGCTCTATTTGATTGTGCCTATATGGTGCTTTGCAAGGTGATTGTGTGCCAGGTATTAGATCAATCTTATGGTTTTCTGGACGTGATGGTGGTAAACCTGGTGGTAGGTCTTCTGCAAAACAATCCTTAAAATATGCAAAAAATTCCTTATGCCTGGGGTGTATATGATTTTCCTTTGTGTGCAGTTCATTCACCCAAATGAGATATGATTTAGTATTCTTGCGTAGTGCACATTTTGCTTGAGTATGCGAAAGCAGTGGAAAAATATGAGATGCATGCATACCATATAATGTAATAGATTTTCCTTGAAAATTAATATTCATTGTGTGCGTGGAATAATCTATATTTGGATTATGCTGGTGTCTCCATGGCATTCCTAAAATAATGTCACTTGACTGTAATGGGACAACTAAGAAATTTCTTCTTTCAATATATGGACTAATTTGAATTTCTAAATCTTGTACTTCTTGTGTACCATTGTACCTAGTGCCTAAAAATACAGCTTTTATGCGATAATGCGTAGGTACTGTATGTAATTTTAATTCCTTTACCAATTTTGCTGAAATAAAGTCATGGGTACTACCGTCATCATGCAATATAGTTCTTTCTTTTCCATGCACCATACATTTCATAGTCAACAATGAATGTGGAGTAGGCATACCTGGTAAAGTGTCAGAAGTAGTAGTATCATCCTCTTCCTTAGTGAAATCCGACATATCCTCATGCTCGTCTTCGTCCATAGCTCCAAGGTAGTTGATATGTGCTGATGGCTTCTTTGAATGACAATTTGCTGTGAGATACCCTGGCTGGTGACACTTGTAGCATACTATTGGCTTGGCTTTGGTTACATTATTTGCAATGGCTGGGAGTCTGGGTACATTTGGATTTGCTTGTGGAATAGGCTTTGGATTTGGATTGACAGTGGATGGTAATGCAGGTGGTTTAGGCCAATTCTTGCGGAAAGATGGTGATGAGAAACGACCTGGATTAAACCTTCTGAAATTGGAATTGAATTGTTTAGATCCATAATTACCGTTAGCTTGGAATTGCTGTGGATCGTGCGTAGTAATGTCCAAGAAGTCTAGACATATACTTCCGCTTATGTGTCGACTCTGGTACGTCTTCAAGCATGCGTAGCTGTAGGAGTGCATTCCAAAAACGCTCTGTATACTGTGGAATAGGCTCACGATCTCGCTGTTGAAGTAAATCCCATTGCTTGATAGCCTTCTCATGAAATTGCGGTGGAAGGAAATTCTGCATGAACTTCTTCTTGAAATCTTCCCAAGTAGCAGGACATTCTATGCTCTTGCGGACTACAGTCCACCAAAGTGATGCTCTGTCTATCAAATGATTAGTAACACACTTGATTTTATCTTTTTCGGGATAAGTTTCGTCATGGAAATAGTCATCAAACTGGCTAATGAATGATAAAACAGTCTTTCCTTCTCGTATGCCATTGAAAGTGCGAAACTTGAAACTTCGTTTACTTATCTTGGATTCCTTGCGAATGGTTTGTGCTTCAAGAGTGGCGTCGATGGTACATCGAATCAAATCTTCAGCTTGAGGTTCTTCTTTATCGGTGGACGCTCTTTGTAGTTTTGTCAATTGCGCTTGCAATGCTTGCCTAGCCCTTCGCTCTTCTTCCAATTGTAGCATGATTAGATCCAGCTTTTGTTCCATGGTAGGCTCAGGTAGGTCGTCTTCAGCCATAGGATCATCCATATGTGGGGTAGTCATCCTGTAAAACTCAACAAACCTTTCTCACTCAAAATCAGGTTAGCGGGATGAGCGTAGCTCAAATTTGGGGTTACAAGGCTATGTATTTTTGGGTATTTCTTTGTATATTTTCTGAAAATCTGTAATATTTCTGTCTCCGTTTGCTGAAAGTACTTCAACGAACTTGTAGATAGGTAGAACAGCTTGCTGCGAACAACTTTCCAATTCAGAGTTTTTGCATACGAACAAGTCTTCTATGAGTTTTAAGCACTAGTCAGTTCTGATTTAGTCTGACTTGCAGAGTTGCAGACTTAGTAGACTTGCAGAGTTGCTGACTTGCTGAACTTAGGCCGACTTGCAAAACTTGCAGAACTTGATTTCAATTGACTTGCTGAACTTGACTTCAGAAGTGCGAGACCTGGAGTTTACCGACTTGTCTGACCTGTGTAACTTGCAGAAAACCTTAAGCTTTAGTGATTAAGCTTAAGCATAATAAGCTTAATGGTGGACTAGCAGGCGGCGTCAATTTCGTGAGGGGGGGTCCGTTTTTTGATCGCGCGAAAAATTCGGGGCCACACTCTGACACGCCGAGGTGATTTGGAGAAGCCTTAAGCTTTCTTTAAGCTTATAAAGCTTTGTAATTAAGCTTTTAATTGAGAAGATTAAGAATTTTCTCACTGTTTTTTCAACGACTTGTTGGTGGAGATGTATGCGTGGTCCTCCGCCTGCAGAGCCTGGTCCTTCGCGATCTGACAGTGGAAACAGGGGTTCTTGATCGCCAGAAGTCTGTCTATATCAATGGTTCGCGATGAAATTGACTGTAGAGCCCGTTTGTTCCTGGAGCTCCGCCTTCGCCCGAGATTGGTAGCGATTGGAAGCTCTTGATCTTTGCTCCGCTCTGATACCACTGGTGCGCAGATCGGTCGCAGATAGCTCACGTAGTGAATCCCTGAAGGTCCCCAAGAACAATGAACTCTACCTTTTTGCACAAAAAGCAATGTAAAAGCATGCACGACAAGAGGCAAGAGACAAATTGGGTTCAATCTCCCCCATGCCTTGTGTGAGCACTTCACAAAGCATGTATTTAATGTATATTTCCAATCTTCATGCTCAATAATAGCCCAATTACAAAAATATGACAAGCTTTTTAGCTTTTGAGTTTGCTTTCTACAAAAATAGGAAAATAAAGCTAATGGACGGTGCCCATAGAGTCTGGCACGCCCAATCTCAACGTCCAAATAGAAATAACATATCGAGGCGCATAAGCGCATACAAAATAATAATCAATAATCAATGTCTCTATAGACATAACAAAATATAGGCATGGCGCCTATCAAAATATAGTCCAAAGGTCGAATACTCGCTAGACTCCAATGCTTTCCTCCGCCACTACTGCTATCTCTACACATCAACTGAAGCATTCACAATCGTTAGTAAAATAATACAATTAAACCGACAAAAGTGAATACCTAGCAGTCTTCAGCTACATAAATAAATCAACTGGTTAGAAATAAATCCTAACCTTAATTTATTACGAGTGCGCACTCTAAACTCATAAACGTTTATTAATTTAATATGCATTTTGCGGAATCACCCGCTATGGAATCACCCATGTACACACTAAATTAATGAAACGCCCGAAAAGGACAGGCGTCCCCATCAACTTCTCGCACAAAGAATCCTCTTTGTGTATGAGCCCCGGTCATCTAAGTTTACGGAATCCACCGTAAAACCTCACGGAATCCACGGTGGAATATGCCTCCTGGCATCACGTCTCCATGGAGGCATGGTGCAACATACAAAAGCGATTCACCTTCTCTTCCATTGAGGCATCCATTCTTTTTTCTACCCCATTTCCAACCACCACATCTCCAGTCAGCCTATCATTGTCCTTCAGCGTCCATAGCATTTCATTGTCTGGTTCCACCGTTCGTAGCCATTGTGAGATATGCACTAACGCCTCTTACACCAACCAACCTTTCGCCATGCTACCTTCTGGACGAGCTCATTATCGCACAAAGCCTTTCAGGGTTTTCATGAAGCGCTCCAGGAAGAACATCCATCGCGTATGGACAGGTCCTGCAATCTCCACTTCATCCACAAGATGCATAAGAAGGTGAACTTGTATCATGAGCATGCTAGTGGGCAGGTATTTCTCAAAGAGACAGACCGTCTCAACTGCTCCCCGCCTTGCAGATTCAATAGAGGACATCTTAATCTCTTTCTGTGAGATCCATTGCACCAAAGTCGACAACTTGTAAATGGCCTCGCGAATTTCTGGAGTAAGGCATCCTACGATCGCCATCGGTAGGACAAACTGCCACAAATCAGAAAGCATTATGAATAATAATTACTTTTCAAATTGCAAAATGTCCACGCTAATTACAATCCATTCTGTTCACAAACCTGACATATCTTATGTCAATCACGGGATTTTAGCCCCGACAAATGGTCATCTTTAGAAAATGCGGACCTGAGAGAACGCATCATACCCGTCAGAGTGCGGATAGACTTGATAACTTGCTTCACAGTGCGCTATTCTTTGGTAGACAAAACCCAGGGAGCGTGAGGAAGCTGCACCACACTTTGGACATGTCTCCATAGTCTCGTATTCATCTCGAAACAATATGCAGTCATTGATACATGCATGGAATTTATTGTAGTCCATGCTAAGCTTTCGTAAAACATGTCGTGCATCATCACGAGACTCAGGTATGGTATTTGCAAGTGGTAATATATGATATTTCAATAACCTGAAAAAAATCATAAAACACCTTGAAAAAGCACAAATGTTTGCAATAATACTCTTCTTAAAAAAAATCAATGAAGCCTGTGCAAGGTACCTGAATAACTCAGTCACACTCGTATCGCTCCAACCGTATTTTGCTTGCACACTTAAGAGTGCAAGCAATGTCTTCAACCGAGATACTCGGCACCCATCATATAATGGTATGGATGCTTCCTCTCTAAGCGGGTCAGATGTCTCAACATCCATGGGAATCAATGCATCGATCATTGCCTCCATCTCAGGCTCCAAGATTGTAGGTAGGTCGGGAAGGTTGTCTGTCTCCTCTGGCATTGATGGTATAGATGGGCCTTGTGAGTGGTGGATTGGCTCCTGCAATCCATCCATCGCACGTCCACGAACTCTTGTAATTGGCCGCAAAGGGTGCACTCCCCCTTGGGTCGAGACATCACCCCCCTGGATAGAAAATTTACCAACAAGACCCAATCTTATTGTGTATAGTTTTCAATTAGCTTGCAAGTACAATGCATGATTAATATTAACTTCAAATTACCGTTTGCTGAAAATCCGCAATCGCCTGATCAATGATCTCAGATTGAAACTCGCCAAATCGTTGTACGTGTTCTATAGACAATCGATGTTTTCGTCTAATTGTCAACTTGCATTGAGAGCAAGGACATGGGACACACTAATTAAGATACCTCTCGCGGTCTTGAACAATAAGACCTTCGTTTTCCATCTTACCTACATTACAGCAAACGAGGCTTAAATGAATAGCTTTATGGAGATGTACGTCAAGTTGCAAGTTGACCATAAATCTTGCATTGTATATAGTAGTTGAGAGATTTTTCGATGTTATATCTCGGCCTTGTATCATGCTCAAGGATTTGTTTGTCCCGGTAGATAATTATTCGTTATTGTAAAAAACTGCACTAGAGGGCTTTGAGTATAAGTAATCCATTTTGATCATCATTGAGGATCTCTTAGTCTAATAATAAATCAGTCTTAACAAAAAGCATCTTAGAAATGTGGTTTTTTTGTCCTAGGATCGCGTATTAAAATTAATGCACGCCATCTATGAAATTTATCAACTATAGTAATAAAATTTATTTCAATCAATTCTACTCATAGTCATAAGACCTGAGAGAAAATATCCTATACTCAATTTTCTTGAGAATCAGCAATCACACTCAAACAGCCTCTTTGTATGGAGTCTCAGGGCCAAGGACATGCAGGCTAACTTATCCCATATGCACAATGGTGCCTACTGCAGTTTCCTACTTTCCTATAAAGCATTGTACTTGCTTCCTTTCTTAATGCAATGATAGTACTCTTTTCATTTCAGTAAAGTATCAATATCATTGTCCACATACACAAGATTGTGTTTATGAGTCCAAGTCTCAATCTTGGAACCTAATTCACTTGTGTAACAAACAGTGTCCATTCCATCATGAGTCTACACTTCTCCTTCCATCCTCCATAGCTTCCGGTTATGTCATGCTCTAGATCCCGCATTTCTAACATGGTATCAAAGCCCAGTTGGGCATGGCATTGCTTCTCCAGCCTCTCTTGATTCTTCTGAACCTCCATCCAGCTCAGTGTCAGTGTATGACTTCTTTTCTCAACTCTACTCTTACTGAAGCTTCCATGGCAGCCATAGCCAGCAGCACCCTGTCAGATTGAACTGCTTATATCTCACTCCACAGGTCAAATCTCTTGGAGCTTCCTTCTGGAAAAGTATTCCCCAACTCATAAAGCTTCCCTGTATCACATCAATCTAGGACGTTGGACCATCTGGAGCTCAGCATTGTGAAAATCCCCAATCTCTGCTCTGTGACTGCCATAGCCAGACAGGACCTACCTTGCTTGGAGCTTCCATAACTCTTCAACCAGGCCATTTCAGCCCACGATTTCTTCTGGAGAGTTTTTCCTCTGCTCAAGGCGCTTCATCTTGGCACAATAATCGATGACATTGATGCTCCGTGGCTCCAGCATTGCAGAAATTGACTGTCGTTGTCCAGATCTGCGCCGATTCTATTCGTGACCTCTGCGTGCGCCGTACAGCCCGCGATCTGCACAATCTCCATGGGGCTTTGGTAGCCCATGACATAAGCTTCCTAGATATGTAAAAATTTTTGAAAATGATGCACTGTAGCTCCTGCAATAAGCAAAAAACCATGCCCCTGTCTCAGAAACCCTAATTCCACCATAGCCAAAAGCTTCAAAATCTTGACATTTTTCATTGTTTCTCTCACTGAAGTTATCAACAGTGATTTTAATCACTGAGCAATACTCTCTGAAGTTCGTTAAAGTACTGTCACTCAGATCTGAAGACATCAGCATCAAATCAAGAAGGGGAAGATCACTTGGAGTAAAAGACTTTTGCAGATTTGGTATTCATTGACACTCAGTTAGTGCTTTTTAGCACTTGTGTCTCTCAATCAATTCTTCTGTTGCTCAAATCTAATAAAGTCTGAAGTTGATTTGCTACTGTTCTCGTAAATCTAACATGGGCAAAGACTCGCCAAATGCTCGATTCAAAGGAGTCAGATTCCACACTTGGCACACCCGCATCAAGCTCATACTGATGAAGAAGGGTCTCTGGGCCATCACAAATGGCAAAGAGAAGAAACCGCGGGACGCAGACCTTGCAACTACTTGGCAAAAGAATGATGACAGAGCCCAGGCCATTATCAAATTGGAGCTAGATGACAGTTATATCCATCACGTGGATAACTGTGAGACCTCACAGGATACATGGAAAAGACTTGACACCCTGTTCGGTGCACAATCTAAATCATCAAAGTATGGTCTCCTAATTGAATTCTTCAGGCTTGAAATGAAGTCCAGCACATCACTTGCCACACATCTTAATTACATGGAAGGACTCCTAACCCAACTTGCAGGAATCAACATTAAAATGGATGAAGATGTTTGCATCGGTGTTCTACTTAAGAGCTTGCCTCCTGAATATAATAACGTATCAACAACTTTAATCAACATGCCAAATCCTGAACTTGTTGATATCCAGGCATCACTGTTAGAAGAAGAAAAGAAGCTAAAAACTAAAGAAGAACCAAGTACCTCTAGAGATGAGCATGCATTATATGTTGGCAACAGGTACAAAGGCAATAAAGATCAGCTCTTTTGTGACTTCTGCAAAAGGACCGGACACACCGAGAAGTTCTGCCATGCAAGAAAGAGATCCCAAAAGGCCTATCTAGTCGCAGTCAAAGAAGAAAAAGAAAATGAAGCAAAGGAAGAAGAAGATGAAGATCACCAGGATCGGAAGGACAAGACTCATCAGTCCTTGTACTCTCATAATTCTGATAGACTGTTTTAATAGCCCTGTATTTTTCCTTGCCCTAATGCTTCCTGCCATAAGCTATGTAAACTCCTTATGTAACTTGGCATTACAGTCCCTGTACACTTTGTGAGGCCCCTGTTACAGCCTCTGGATGTCCACCATGTTTATGGTACCCACACTTAGCTTTTTCTGCGATAGCCTCTGGTGTTTTGCCATGTCTGTGGTATACCCACACTTTGCAGGTGGTTCTCATTACAGCCTCTACACACTTTGTGCCTTTCCTAGTTGTGATTGAGGAGGGGTGTTGAGAATCAGCAATCACACTCAAACAGCCTCTTTGTATGGAGTCTCAGGGTCAAGGACATGCAGGCTAACTTATCCCATATGCACAATGGTGCCTATTGCAGTTTCCTACTTTCCTATAAAGCATTGTACTTGCTTCCTTTCTTAATGCAATGATAGTACTCTTTTCATTTCAGTAAAGTGTCAATGTCATTGTCCACATACACAAGATTGTGTTTATGAGTCCAAGTCTCAATCTTGGAACCTAATTCACTTGTGTAACAAACAGTGTCCATTCCATCATGAGTCTACACTTCTCCTTCCATCCTCCATAGTTTCCGGTTATGTCATGCTCTAGATCCCACATTTCTAACAAATTTAAGGGATTCTTCTTCTATAACAATATTTTTGGGTTCATTTTGATGAAGTACCGTAATGACCATTAGCTAGGGTATCATTTTCTTTTAGTCCTTCCGTTGACTAGTTGGCATGATTTTTAATTTGTTATGCCTATAAAGTTAATACAAAAACAATGAATTATGCATATCACAATTAGATCCCCTACTTGGACATAATGAAGGACATGACCATTTTTAAGCCATCTTAAAGAGTCACCAATGTACGTGGCCCATGGCAAAGCACATTGCATACCATTATCGATAAGTCTATTATCTTAAATTTCCTTCCCCTCCCTCTCCCTCTCTTTCTCTCCCTCTCTCCCTCTCCCTCTCTTTCTCTCTTTCTCTCTCATTTCCTCTCCTAAACAAGCAAAAAAGAACGTGATTCAAACATTAAACAAGCAAGAGGGAGAGTGAGAGAGAGAATGCACACTCTCTCTCACCCTCTCCCTCTCCCTCTCCCTCTCTTTCTCTCCCTCTCTCATTTCCTTCCCCTCCCTCTCCCTCTCCCTCTCTTTCTCTTTCTCTCCCTCTCTATCTCTCTTTCTCTCTCATTTCCTAAAAAAGCAAAAAATAAAGTGATTTAAACATTAAACAAGCAAAAGGGAGAGGTAGAGAGACAATGCACTCTCCCTCTCTTTCTCTTTCTCTCTCTCCCTCTCCCTCTCCCTCTCTTTCTCTCTTACTCTCTCGTTTTCTCTCCTAAACAAGCAAAAAAGAAAGTGATTTAAACATTAAACAAGCAAAAGGGAGAGGGAGAGAGAGAATGCACTCTCCCTCTCTTTCTCTTTCTCTCCCTCTCTCATTTCCTCCCCCTCCCTCTCCCTCTTCCTCTCTTTCTCTTTCTCTTTCTCTTTCTCTCTTTCTCTCTCCCTCTCCCTCTCCCTCTCCCTCTCTTTCTCTCTTACTCTCTCGTTTCCTCTCCTAAACAAGAAAAAAAGAAAGTGATTTAAACATTAAACAAGGAAAAGGGAGAGGGAGAGAGAGAATGCACTCTCCCTCTCTTTCTCTCCCTCTCCCTCTCCCTCTCCCTCTCTTTCTCTTTCTCTTTCTCTCCCTCTCTCTCTCTTTCTCTTTCATTTCCTCTCCTAAACAAGCAAAAGAGAGTGATTTAAACCTTGAACAAGCAAGAGAAAGAGAGAGAGAGACTCACCGATGAGATATGGCAAGCGTGGAGCAGCTTCTCTTTGCGATGAAGGCTCCTCCTCCCCTTCACGAACAACGGCGGTGGCGGCGGCAGCAAGTCTTCTTCCTCTCCTTCTCTCATGACGGTCGCTCTCTCCCTCGCTCTCGCTCTCAAAACTTTCAATGGGGCAAAAGAAATGAAAAACGTGCTCGGGTTTCGGCCGCGTTTTTTCCCTACGACCCGTCGCTATTTGCATCGCCGCCGCTATTTGCGTCGCATTTAGCGACGCAAATAGCAACACCGCTATCCGTTGGAGCTAATTGGCGTTGCTAGTGGCCCAAATCCTTGTAGTGCTATAGGCTCCATGCCCCTCCTCTTGTCTCCGCAGTGACTCCCTGGCGTGTGTCATGAGGTGGGATCTTTTGTTGTGAAGCAAATCCCTTACTTTCATGCGTCCCCAATCATCCAAGAATCATTGACCTTGAGGATTTGGGTACCTCCTATGGACTGCCCTCAACACGTCCTGCCACAAGCCACTTTTCTGATTCTTGAAGTAAGCGAAAAAATCTTTATATGTCGCATGCATGATGCTCCTCATGTACGCCATTACATCCCTTCCTTCATCATCATGGAGGATGCCACTAGTATCTGTAACTCTATAGTATTGGCGTACAGGCTCCTCTACGTGATCTTTTGGTGAGGGTGATCGATTGCCACCTCCTAGGCAACCCCCACACAAGCCTCGTCCTCCCCCTCGACTCTCCCTCCTCCCTCTCTATCGACTACCCTCTGCCTCGCTAGATGCACGTGCTTCCATAATTACACATGCGTCGGCTGACGCTTGTGCTTCAGACGATGCATGTATAGGTGCTGCACGTGGAGTACCTGCAATTGGAGTTTGGACATTTGGTGTTTGGGAAGCAGTGCTAGGCAAAGATGTCAGAGGCATTCCAGACATGACGCTGAACACCTCGTCTATTGTGGGAGAGCGGCCAAGGTGTCTAGTCATCTCTCCCATGAAGTCTTCTTTACTAGGAAAACCTACAAATAAAACATTGACCCCTCTGTTGAATAAGACCAATGTATCATTCATGCGCTCCAAATCTAGGTCATTGCTAGATGAACCAAGATGCGATATCTACAAACAAAACACAGAAATAAGACAAATTTGCTGAACTGCAATATTGTGTAAACTATACTATTGTGTAACATGTTCGTATAATTCCAGAAATAAAAACTTGTTTTTTTATTAGAGCTGAAGCGTGTATATTCGCGTTTAAGATGCATAATAGACGTTGTTAAAGAGTTTATTGTTCATAATATAAATCATGGGATTCTTATGAACACAGAAGTACTTCACCGGGATTTATATGAGGAATTTGCATACATAATTCAGTCATTGATACCCAATAACCAAGTTCTTTTGTATTTAGCATATAATTTTCAGTTGTACCATGTATATTGATAAAAAAAATAAGTCTATGGGAATCTACAACTTGGTCAGCTGGAAGTAATTGATAGTCTGCACGATAAATCACATTGATTCAAGTGCAAAATATGGTTAGAACTCAAGAAAAATGCCAAAAGTCCACTAGGTTCATGGGGGACCTGAAGTAATGGACTAATGTGACTAGTAAGTGATCTAAGTAGGTCAAAAAGAAGTGTGGAGCTGAGCAAGATGTAGCCCACATTTTTTGGTGCAAAATGCGAGCCTGCATAACCTGCTACATCTAGAGAAAACTGGGAGCTATGATGCATGCTTTGGAGCATGCAAACTGAAGATTAACAAGAGCTGAAGATGAAGATACAAACAAGGTGAGAGCTCCACTTACTCGTCCATTTGGTCTGATGAAAATGCATGGTATGATAGTCTATAAAAGGGAAAAATCTGAGAGAAAAGGATTCAGCCTGCTCTTACGTACGTCTTCTCTCATTTTGTTTACCTTATTCATGGTCCAATGAAGCCCGACTTGTACCCAAGTACTTGAGTGACTTTGGGGTAAGCAAAGGGGGAGGATTTTGAAGGTGTATGGGCTGTTATGGGCTGAAAAAACCAGTCATAAACAGGGCAGCCCACTGTTCTTGTCCATTTTGATGAGCAAACAAATTATTCATGTGGTTGTAATAGAAGAAAATGACATCTTAACATCAGGGCTTTACCCATGAATGATTAGAGGAGCTTATTCATGAGTTTATGTACTCTTTTTTAGCTTGATTATGGGCTGGAATTTTTTGTTTTAAAATAGGGCTGAAGTTAAAATTATGCTCCTTCAATGCATTTCATGTACTATTGGTCCATATCTTGAATGTATTTGAGCCTACCATCAAAATACTTGTTTCTTGGAGTTATAATCCGTCTATGTACATGAGATAAAAGCCATTTGAGCTTGCTTTTGGTATATGCCTTTGGATTAAAAATCTGAGAATATCCTTCATATTATGGCTTATGTTTCCAAATGCATTTTATGTATTCAAGATAGAGACATTTATTCTATTCATGTATGCTAACTATACAGAAAAAGCTTAAAATCGTCTCTCTCATCTAAGTCTTTTCTAAAACCCAAATCTTGTCAAACCCCATTTTTTTTCCCTTCTCCGAACCTTGAATCCCATACTCTTCTTCTGCGCTAAGCCCCCGATGGTAGAGCTTCAACCCTTAACACGACGACAACGCGCTCTCAGACGCTTCCCTGAAGTCAAACCTTATGGGCAGAGCACGTGTATATTCGCGTCTGAGATGCAGAATAGATGTGCTCTTAGACGCTTCCCAGAAGTCAAAGCTTCTGAGCAGAGCGCGTGTATATTCGCGTGTGAGATGCAGAATAGATGCACTCTCAGACGCGTCTCTGAAGTCAAAGCTTCTCAGCAAAGCACGTGTATTCTCACTTCTGAGATGCAGAATATACGCGCTTGGAGACGTGACTGCAAACACGATAACAACAAACATAACTGCGCGTCTATATCTACGTCTGCACTAGAATCTACACGCACTAACAAATGCACTAAGTTGGCCTCTCTCAAGCCGACAATCGCCATCCATGATTTATTTTTGTTATAAAAACTTCAATCATAGAAAGAAAGATCCTAATACAGAAAGAGAGAGAGAGGAAGGGAGGGAGAAAGAGAGAGAGAGAGAGAGAGAGAGAGGACTCACCTTGGGTCTTTGGTGTGGATGGGTGGTGGCACTGCTTCCTTCCCCTTCTTCCTCTCCTTGGTGAGTTCTTCTCCCTTGATGCTTGCTGCTTGTTGTCTCCTCTCTTTGCCTCTTGTTCCTCTTGTTCTCCTCTCTTTTGTTCTCTCTTTCTTCCTCTCCTTGGCTTTCTTCTCTTTAGCTGTCTTCTTTCCCTTCTTGTCTCTTTGAAGTGAAAGAACAGGTGAGTCATGAAGAGACGAGTGGAGGTAGACTGCATGTCAGCTGAACTCGAGCTCCAGAACGCGCAAAAAACACAAGAAAGGCGCAGTTTGAAAAGAAATCGCTTGTATCTTTTGAATTTTGACGTTTGCATCTATTTTTGCGTGTATATGTGCATCTAAGTTTACGTAAATGCGCTAATAGATGCGGATTTAGATGCGCAAATAGACGCATGCATAGACGCGCAGTTAGATGTAAGCATAGATGCACATTTAGCGAGCTTGCGTTTTTATCATAAGCTATTGTATTTAAGATAAGTTTTGATAGTAAGTTCTTATCATAAGTTTTTATGTATTTATGATAAGTTTTGTGTATTTAAAATTGAATATCTTAGAATAATTAATATGCCTTGAATTTTTTATGTAAACATATTTAAAACAAATTTGATGTTGTCATGAATTAGGTTTAATCATGTCGTCATCATCACCTAGTGTGGTGCATGTGCTGATGAGTCAACGAGCACATTTTCAAGTGAGGATGAAACATTACGTCTTCATAATCGAGATACATGGTTACGACGAAAAATTAAATGTATGTGTGATCGTTGTCAAGGGTGTATTTTCCGAGCACGTCGAGTTGCAATGTCACACCTCAATATGTATGGAGAATGGGACCGAGAAAAATCACCGGTATTCATTGTTTTTTACATTAAGATTGCTAGTCTATGTTTGAAATATATATCAATGTACATGTAACTCCCTTTTGTAGTTGAGCGGGATGTGGTGCCACATCCTCAGATGCTCCCTCCCGGGCGTCGAGAGGCTCGAGGTAGAGTCTTCAAGAAGAGTGGAGACTGACGACTATGATAGTAGCCCTCATGCAATGCCCCATCAAGTTGTAGAGGATGAGATTTTGGACAACATGGTACATGATCTATTTTCGCAACCGGTTTGGGGATAAGGTCACTCTACGAAGCCAGATGACCCACTATACGTAGCGTCATCTACTCTGTTGTATGAAGGTTGTACGTACTCTGTTCTTTGTGCATTCCTCGAGATACTTAACTTGCAAAAAAATTTATGGATGGAGTAATGTCAGTTTGAATGCGTTATTGAAGTAGGTATCAATTCAGTTTGGCTTATGAATCATAATATTAATTGTTCTATTTTGAAATCAAACACAAATATATGTTGGTGGTTTTTTAACTCACTTTTAAAAATATATGTAAGTTATTATCACAAATGTTTTCAAAAGGAAACAAATTGCCAACTAAGAGAGAGCAAGCAAGACATTACTTGACATCTCTGGAAGGCTTCGATTATGTCAAGATCCATGCATGTGTCAATGATTGTGTCTTATTTTGTGGGATTCATGAGTTCGCACGAGAGTGTCTTGTTTGTGGTGAATCAAGATACGAAGTGAAGATGAAGTCAATGGATGTGCCTCGTAAGGTTTTGCAATATTTTTCGATTATTCCACGTATTCAACTTATATTCAAGTGTAAGTCTATTGGAAAGCTCATGTCATGGCATGTTAGTCATCGTTCAAGTGATGAAAAATGGAGGATCCCTGCAGACACACCGGCATGGCAACATATATACAATTTGTGACCCGTTTTCAAAGAGGAGCCAAGAAATTTGAGATTTGGTTTAGGTATGGATGGAATCAATCCATTTGGCATCAAAAGCACATCATACAGTGTATGGCCAGTAGTATTGGTGAACTATAATATTCCTCCATCCATGGCAGTTAAAAAGGGACATGTAATGTTGTTCCTTCTTATTCTTGGAAAGCACAAGGTAAAACATGGACATTTACTTAGAGCATTTGATTGAAGAGTTAGAAATGTTATGGGAAGGTATTGAGGTGCAAGATACAAGCGCATCTGCATCTTCTAGAGATTTCACTTTGAAGGCCATGTTGTTGTGGACCATGCATGACTTTCCAAGATATGGAGAGTGTTCAGATACATATCTATAACCCTATATTTGAAATTCAAGACTTGAATCAATTGCATGTTATTAATTCACTGGTTTCTTCAGGTTTAACCACATTAGGATATCATGCATGTCCTATTTGTTATCTCTCTCTAGTTGCCTCTAGGCCGGCACGTTTAAAGAAGGTTATCTATGACAATCATCACCAATTTCTTCCTATTGACCATCCCAAATATGTTCTCCCTACTAATGGGATGACTCCACAATCTCTAATCATTCGAGATTGGAAGGAGAGATGGATTAATGCCGACAACCACCCTCCACTCGACATGAGTCGATAAGAAGTATATTTCTCTCGATTGACTTTAAAGTATTTAGCATGATGAATTGTTTACATAATATATTATTTGTTTGTTAGGTTCTCTATATTTTTTCGTCTTTCGTATTGGACTGAACTCAAGATCAATCACCTGTTGGACCCCATGCACATATTCAAAAATGTTGTATCTACATTATGGGATCACTTGATTGGGGCTCGTGATTCAGTCAATGTAAGGGAGGATTTACGTAACATTGGTCGCATGAGATGAGCCTGGCCACGCATTGGACCGATAGGAAAGATTGAGCTACCCCATGCACCTTGGATGCTGTCAAAGAACGAGGAAAAAATAGTGAAGGAACAGATATGTAGCTTTTGAACACCACAAGGATGTATGAGATGTCTCAAGGGAGCCTTCATAAAGAAAAATAAAAGAGGTGTGGAGAAACTATTTGGTTTGAAGTCCCACGATTGGCACAAAATGATTCAAGTAAGTGTCACAACTCTATAGAAACAGAATTTGTATCCTTTTTCATTAATTTGTCTATATAATGATTTATTAAATTTATTTCCTTTGCACTAATTAGATATAAAGAAAAGTGCATTGGAGCTAGCCACTGATAAGTGGTGACAGGTTATGGTGGACCCACGCAGTGGGTTAGAGAAAAGATAGTTCACACTTCCACCTATATGGCTCGATTGGGTGCCTATGACTAGAACTCACGCATATCAGGGTTAGACTCGCACACAGAAAGGATTGATACCTTGAAGTGTGGGCTAGATCCACCAAAACAGACAGTTACAATCAACAAGATGGCATGATCATGAAATGCTTGTATAATGTGCATGTGTGGGTTGAAAGCTTGAAATGCACATTTCTTTGCATAGAAAAGTTACATGAAGATTCGGATACCATTTTTGCAATGTACACGGAAAAAGCTTTCATATGACACCCATATTGGGGGGGTCCCTAAATTTTAGGAGATCCCTAAAATTTAGGAGGTCCCTAAATTTTAGGAGCCTTGAATTAGCCTAAAAATGCTAGTCCTAAAAAATAGGAATGTCATTTTAAAAATAGTAAGTTCTGTACTCTGACTGTGATTACTAAATTTGGTTGTTTCTATTCTTGACAGTATTCAACCTAAAAAGCAAGGCCATAGAGAAGAGACAAGTGTCAAGACACTTGTCACACAAGTTTCCAAGTGTCCCACCACTTGTCACATCTCATGACATGTGGCTGGACACTTGTCTTGTGCTACTCCACTTTTCCCTTTTGTACTAGCTCTTCCCTCTCCTATAAATAAGAGCTCGTTTTTCTTCATTCAACATCATTTTTCTTTGCTGTAAACTCATGTACAGCACCCACAGATAGCCAGAAACTGGCCCCATCCATCCCCATCATCATCCCTCACTTCTCCATTATCAAATTCCTTCATATTTCCTCTTCTATCACTGTTGTTTTATAGAACAACAAGCCTGTAAATTCATTACAGCACCTCCTTCTTGAGCTATTTCTTCAATTTTAGCAACAAGAAGCAAGCCCTATCCATGTACTGCTGATCAACGATGGAGAACCGCTGATTTCCCATTTTTCTTCTCCCATACTGTAAAGAAATAATCTCTTATCATTGCATAATAGATAATGCATGTGTGTTTGTATATCTTTGCATGATCTTGTGAGAGTGAGAATTACTTCTTCTCACTCTCAGGTTGATTGTAACTGAGCTCTTCCCTAAGGGACTTGGGTTGAGCAGAAATACATTTCTTCGGGGGGGGTTGCCCATCTTCAACCCTCAATCTTGTCTCCATTACTTTTACATTTTCATGGCTATAATTTTGTGAGTAATTTTCATTTTCATCTTTAAGTGTTCATTCTCTTTTATATTAAATCTCGAAAATAAGCGAATATCATAATTGTTAAGCATACTACGTTATTCAGGGCGTTTATAGTGGTATCAGAGCTTTGGCTCGGTCCTCACCCCCAACACTAGTAGTGCTTACAATTATAAGTTTGTTTGTTTTCAGTCCTTGCATTGAGTGCTTGACCATACATATTTTTTTAAAGAGTCTCAATGGATCAGTCGAGTGCTATCCTTCAAGCCATTCAAAGTCTTAGAGAAGAGAATCAGCAAATTCGTGAGCAACTTCTCAAACTAGAAAAAGTTGAGAATCCCAAAGAATTCAAGGAAATAAGCCCATCTACTTCAAGGAGACAAAGCCATACCAATGAAAGGAGCCGATCAAGAAGTCCAACTACTTCTAAGAGGCAGTCCCATTCTACTTCAAGACAAAGAAAGAGATTGCGTCGAAGCTCATCCTCTTCTTCAAAGTCATCTGGCGCCTATTCTAATGGATCCTCTTCTAGTAACGAAGAGTCACACCCTTCTCGTGGAAGACCTCATCATCATCAAAGGCATCGACATTCTTCACCCTCATCTCCATCTTCATCCCCATCAAGCACTTCATCATCTTCAACCTCAAGATCCGAGCATGGACAAAGGCATAAGAAGAAGAAGAAGACTAAGTCCCTATCTCAACTTGAAAAGAAGATCAAGTTCAGTATGTATGATGGTTCCCAAAATCCTGATCTTCTTCTGAAGTTTATTTGTCAATTTCAAATTTTGTATGGTCGTGACAAGTATAAAGAAAAAGAAAAGATTAAGTTTGCAGCTTTACACTTAACCGACTTAGCCCATACTTGGTGGACGGGGTTGGAATATGATCATGCTGCCCCAAAATCATGGCGGTCCTTTGTTCGCATGATACAAAGCCAATTTCTTCCTGTTCATTTCAAAAGAGTGTTGAGATATCGAGCTCCACTCGTGATACGCCAGGGTGACCGTTGTGTATTTATGTCACCGACTTGTCAGTTGCAGACGCGGTTGGTACACCGCCCATGAATAATAGCTACATGATAGCTATCCTTATCTACTCTAGTTCGTGGCTCAGTTAGTATGCCACCTTAGTTAGTTGAGTTTGGTTTGAGACCCATATATAGGGTTCTTCTATTTCTTTGTACTTGAGTTCTTTTGGCTTACACAACTAAGAAGAGGAAAAACTGTTTTCAGCCTCCACCCTTGTGTGTCTTCCCCCATTGTGCAAGCAAGAAAGCTACAAGTGAGACTCCTTCATTCTCTCCCACAATCTTGACATGGTATCAGAGCCTTGTTCGTGGTAAGGAGCTCAAGAAAGCAAGCCAAGCTCACGGTGTTCTGGTAAGAGGAGCAGTGTTGCTTTCATTTTCTGTTTTGGGAGCAGATCTCTACAGTAGCACAGCCGGAAAGTGCAGGAGTGCATTGTCTCAGGTTGAGACGCCCTTCGCGGTGAAGCAAGAGGGCACTATATGCTGCAGGCAAGGGCTTTAGTACTTAGCGACCTTGTTTTTTTTATTTGAGGCCATTTCAGGGCCTGTTTTGAAGGCGGAAGTTTTCTGCACGCACTCAGGAAAAGACCCTATTTTATGCTGTGCGATCACTGTTCTACAGGTCGGTGAAAAGTTACTGTAGAAATTACATCGTATGCATGTGCGCAGAGACATTGGGAGTTTCAGAATCATCATTGGTTCCTGCTTATGCAAAATCGTCACTAGGAAGTGACTGTGTGGTCAAATACCACTTTCGCCAGTTTTGCAGATTTGCCCTTGTGAGGGTGAAGCTGTGTTTTTTTGCAGTGACAGAATTTTTTGCAGTATTCTGTAATGGTATCTGATTCTCTTTCACAGATTGTCACTGAAAATCTTGACAAGAACAACTTCCAAGCATGGAAGTTTAGAATGACGAATTTCCTTATGGGAAAAGGATATTGGGAATTTGTTGCAGGAAATGAAGAAGAACCAGTTCTTCATGATGTTCCCAATCAACAGTAAATGCAGGCATTCAAATCATGGCATGAGAGAGCTAGGAAAGTTATGTACTGGCTATCTATCAGTATTTCAGACTCTATGATTGTGCATATTCAGGATGCAAGTACGCCAAAGGAGGCATGGGATACTTTGTCAAAAATGTATAGCACAAATACACAAGCCAGAAAAATGCAGCTCAAGCAAGAGTTGCATAATGTGCAAAGAGAAAGTATGAGCATCAATGACTACCACATGAAGGTGAAGAAGATTGCAGATGCACTTGCTTCCATTGGGTCGCCAGTGGAAGATGATGATTTAGTTTATGTGACCTTGAATGGTCTAGGAAAGGATTATGCACAGTTTCAGACATCCATTTCAGTTCGTGAAAGATTTCCTGATTTTGACGAGTTGATTGCTCTTCTAATTTCTGAGGAGCAGAGAAATGGTGGTGCATCTTCTTCAGGAGGAACTTCAAAAGAAGCTGTCTTCTACTCAAATGCTGGAAGAGGTAGAGGCAAAGGTAGAGGAGGCCGATTTGGAGGCCATGGTAGAAATCAGAATATGCAGCAAACTCAAGAAAACCAGTCCTATGGAGGAGGACGTGGTAACTCTAGAGGCAGAGGGAGCCAAAGAGGTCGTGGTGGATGGCAAAGAGGTCAAAATGCAAACAGTAATGTTGAATGCTACTACTGTGGTAAAATGGGTCATATGGCTAAAGACTGCTATAAAAAGCAGAATGACATCATGAATGAAAAACTGCAACAAGGAAATTATGCATCTTCTAGTAGACAGGGTGATGACAGAAATGAGCATTTGTTCATGGTGCAGCACATGAACAATTCTGTGACAAGTGTAGAAGAAAGCAATGATGTATGGTATGTTGACTCAAGTGCATCAAACCACATGACAGGTCATGTAGAATGGATGGAGGATGCGAGGAAAATGGAAAAACCAGGATTTGTGGAGACTGGTGATGATACTGCACATCCTATTGTGCAGATTGGAAAAATTCCCTTGTCTATGCAGGATGGGAAAAAGAAATACCTGTCCGATGTATTTCATGTCCCGAATATCACCAAGAATCTGGTTTCTGTTGGTCAAATGGTTGAACAGGACTTGCAGACCAGATTTAATCCTCATGGATGCTTTGTTGAGGATATGAAAAATAAAGGTCGCTTGATAGCAAAAGGAAAGAAGAAGGGTAGAATGTTTACATTGGATGCAGACATGCCTGAATTGAGTGCAGCAATGTTTGCACATGGGACCGGTGTAGTTGCAGATATTGATATCTGGCATAAACGCATTAGTCATGTTAATGTACAGCGACTTAAATCAATGCAGGCCCAAAACATTGTTGCAGGATTGCCTAAATTCAAGGTTGCAGAAATGCATAAGGTATGTGAAGCCTGTCAGTTTGGAAAACAGGCAAGGAAACCATTTCCTAGACATGTTCAAGAGAGTGAGAAGCCATTGGAATTAATCCACTTTGATGTGTGGACTACTAAAGCTGCATCTCTTGGAGGCTGTCATTATTTTGTCACTTTTATTGATGACTATAGCAGAAAAGTTTGGGTGTATTTTATGAAAAATAAAAGTGAAGTTTTTGGGCATTTCAAAACCCTTAAAGCTATGGCTGAAAAAGAAACAGGTTTGCAAATAAAATGCCTAAGGTCAGATGGAGGGGGAGAGTACATCTCAAATGAGTTTGCAAGGTTCCTGCAGGAGCATGGCATAAAGCAGCAATATTCATGTAGTCATACCCCATAACAAAATGGAATTGCAGAAAGGAAAAACAGGCATATTGGAGAGGTATCTCGTGCTATGCTCAATGAAAAAGACCTGCCAGATTTTTATTGGGCTGAAGCAGTTGCTACAGCAGTCTATATAATGAACAGGACTCCCACTGCAGCAATACATGGGGTGACTCCAGAGGAGAGGTATACTGGTAGGAAACCAAGTATTTCTCATTTGAAAATTTTTGGTTGCATTGCCTATGTACATGTGCCAGATGAGTTGAGATCCAAGTTGGATCCAAAAGCTGAGAAGTGCATCTTTATTGGTTACTGTCTGCAGCAAAAAGGATATAGATGCTATAACCCTTCTACTCGTAAGTTTACAGTGAGCAGAGATGTTGTTTTTTATGAGATGAGTAGCTGGTATAAACCAGTAAATGTGATTGATGATGTAGATGCACAAAATGGTAATGCTGCACAGAATTCACAGCAGCAGTCACAAAATATTAGTGGATCTGGAGCATCCTCTAGCAGTGGTTCACATTCTTCACCATGGACAGGTAGATTGAGATCAGGAGAATCTTCTCAAAGCAATGCAGATAGTGGTATGCAGGTATCACGAAAAGGAAAAGAGAAGGTTGATCAGCCCATGTTTGATGTGAATGCAGGTCACTCTTATGTGGATGGTGAATCCAGTGGCTCAAAACAGAGCATTGATGATGAGTTGGGCATTCCTTCTATTGTTACACCTGGAGTAAGGAAAACCAGGGATGTTTTGAGAGCACCTGGGAGTGAACCTACTTTGCGCAGGTCTACGAGAGCTAGGTATCCTGTGGATAGACTGAAATATGATGGATTTACAGCCATTCACTATGCATATATGGTCAAAGTGATACATGAACCAGAACCCACCTCTTTTGAGCAAGCCATGGGAAAAGAAAAATGGGAGAAAGCCATGGATGAAGAAATGGATGCCTTGGAAGCAAATGCTACATGGGAATTGGTACCTTTGCCTAAAGGTAAGAATGCAATTAGCTGTAAGTGGGTTTATAAGGTGAAGCACAATGCAGATGGTTCTGTGAACAGATAAAAGGCAAGATTAGTAGTCAAGGGGTATGCACAAATATATGGCATTGACTATGAAGAAACATTCAGTCCTGTTGCAAGGATGGCAGCTGTAAGAGCAGTCATTGCTATGGCTGCATCAAAGGGATGGTCTTTACATCATATGGATGTAAAGAATGCCTTCTTGCATGGTGATTTGCAAGAAGAGGTCTATATGGAGCAGCCACCAGGTTATGTGCATGCTGTTCATCCTGAGTTTGTTTGCAGGTTGAAGAAAGCCTTGTATGGCTTGAAGCAAGCACCTAGAGCATGGTCTGACAAGATAGGACAGTATCTTGTCACTATTGACTTTCAGATTTCCAAGGCAGATTTCTCACTTTATGTAAGAAAGACAGAGAAAGGTATTATGCTGCTTATCATTTATGTTGATGATTTGATTATGACAGGTGACAGTGATGAAGATATCCTTCATGTAAAAATGCTATTGAAGCAAAAGTTTGAGATGAAGGATTTGGGAGAGCTGCGTTATTTCTTGGGCATTGAGGTGATTAGATCACCAAGTGGGATACAGCTCTTGCAGAGGCAGTATGGATTGGACATGCTGTCCAAATATGGGATGACAGGCTGTAAGTCTATTTCAGTTCCTTTGGAGCAGAATGTGAAGCTAAGCGCAGATGCAGGTGAGCTTCTGGAAGACCCTACTATGTACAGACGCATAGTAGGAAGCTTGATTTATATGACTATTACCAGGCCAGATTTGAGCTATGCTGTTGGATTGGTAAGTCAGTTTATGCAGGCTCCAAGGAAATCGCATTTGGATGCAGCTAGACGCATACTCAGGTATGTGAAGTCCACATTGCAATATGGACTATTTTATGAGACTGGGGTTCAGATACAGCTGCATGGATACACTGATGCTGATTGGGCTGGTAGTATTTCTAATAGATGATCTACCAGTGGATATGTGTTCTCTTTTGGGAGTGCTGCAGTCACTTGGAGCAGCAAGAAACAGCCTACAGTTGCCTTGTCGAGCACAGAGGTTGAGTACAGGGGTGCAGCAATGGCTGCAAGTGAGGTAGCTTGGTTGCATAAGCTACTTTATGATATGCATCAGTCTATAGATGGGACAGTTGTCATTTATTGTGACAACATGAGTAGTATACACTTGGCAAATAACCCAGTCTATCATGCTAGAACAAAGCACATTGAGGTGCATTATCACTATGTGCGAGAGAGGGTTTTACTAGGTCTTATTGATCTAGTTTATGTCAGCACAGAGGATCAGGTAGCTGACATATTCACGAAGGCATTGGGCGTAGAGAAGCTGCGCAAGTTCAGAGACCTGCTTGGTGTGCAGGAATTGGGATTGAGCTCGAGGGGGAGTGTTGAGATATCGAGCTCCACTTGTGATACGCCAGGGTGACCGTTATGTATTTATGTCACCGACTTGTCAGTTGCAGACGCGGTTGGTACACGGCCCATGAATAATAGCTACATGATAGCTATCCTTATCTACTCTAGTTCGTGGCTCAGTTAGTATGCCACCTTAGTTAGTTGAGTTTGGTTTGAGACCCATATATAGGGTTCTTCTATTTCTTTGTACTTGAGTTCTTTTGGCTTACACAACTAAGAAGAGGAAAAACTGTTTTCAGCCTCCACCCTTGTGTGTCTTCCCCCATTGTGCAAGCAAGAAAGTTACAAGTGAGACTCCTTCCTTCTCTCCCACAATCTTGACAAAGAGATGTAAAAATGGAATGGGATCGGATTTGGCAAAGGAAAAATGAGTCACTTGGTGACTATACCAAGAGATTTTGGGAGCTAATTTTGAAGGTCCAACATTTCAAGAAGATCAGCAGTTCGGAAAAGCTTAGGAACTTTCAAGGAGGTTTGCATTTTAAACTTCGTACTGCTCTTAATCATTATCATTGTTCTAGTCTTAGGGAACTCATTGACCATGCTGAGACATGGGAAATGGAGCACAATGGCAACAAATCATTCCAAAAGAATGATAACAAGAGAGTAGCTGACGATGAAGAGTATTCAACCCCAAATGAAGGACAAAAACAGTGGCAAAAGCAGCCATCAAATCAAAAGAAGATGAAGCCCTATGCACCTCCTAATGCTTCTCAATTTCACTCCAATCTATACCCACAAGCAAAGTAGCTTTTCGAAGAAGAAAAGCAATGCTTCATGAAAGAAGGAAAGTGCTTTAAATGTGGACAAACAGGCCACATAGCGAAGCAATGTCCAAACAAGGGACAAAGCAAGGTTTCTGACAACAAGCCTAAGTTGCCAGTGAAAATCAATGCTCTCAGTGATGTAGTTGCAAACACAACTCACACTCCAGAGACGTGCAAATTATAAAAAGATTGGGGACAGTTGCAAGGTAAGCAAGCACTATTCTTGATAGATCTCGGGGCGAATGAAAATATCATTTCCTTGCAATTAGTTAAAGAGCTTGGATTAAAGAATGAAGAGATGGACACTCCGACAGAAGTTTGCCAAGCTTTAAATGCTGATGAAGGTGACACTGTGAAGACTCTGATACCCTACATTGGCAAGCTCAAGTTTCAAATTCAAGGCTACAGTGAGGAAGATACCTTTTGTATCGAAAACCTTGATGGTTGCGATGTGATTCTTGGCATGCCCTGGAATCATAGAGTAGATTCAACCATTTTCTCTCAGAAAAAGAAGGTTGAACTCACTAACAAAGGCAAGAAGTACGAGATCCAAGCTGGAGTTTCTGGAGACACCAACACTTGGAAATTGTTCTACAATTACTACAACAAAATCAACTCTTGGTAAATGGTAAAAAGACTGAATTTTTCATGCATAAAATAAATTACCTTGGGCATGTCATCTCTTCTGAAGGGATTCAGATGGATCCTCACTACAAGATATAGACCTTATACCGACGTTTAAAGCGACGAAAAATACAAACAACAAAAATTACCCCCATCGTCGCAAAAAGTGTTGTTATTGACGATGCCATAGAAACGTCGCTATAGCATCGCATATAGCGATGCAACCAATAAATTTTCGATGCTCATAGCGAGGCCAATAGTGATACCATCAGTAAATTTGTGAGGCAAATAGTGACGGTAACATGGAAAAAAAAAATTTGTGGTAGGGCACTATGTGTTGTATGAGAGCCATACAAAATAGTTTCTGCACTACTGCATACAAAGCGTTTGCAAACAAAAAGAATGTATACTGAAATCATAAAACCGATACATGAAATAAATACATGATCGCATAAAATGCGATTGGTACAATCATGAAAGGATATCACTAATACATAGAAAATGTCTACATAGATCAGCGACTAAAAACTAAAGGTGTGTGAGCTCTAAGGATCCAAGGACGAGCTAGAAATCCTCGTCCCCCGAAAGCTCGTCCCGCCACAAAGGAGCATCGAACGGATTCTGCAGAAAAAGAAACAACATATCAATCCACCATACAATAATGCATTCAAATATCTCATGGTAACTGCGGACAAGAAAGATGAGTGACTTACAGGGCCGCCATGTCTATACAATCGGTTGATCAATGCATTAAGACCGTGCCTCTCTGCATATCGAGTCTCAAGGCCTTGCGGATCGCGATTTGTAATGGAGTGCTGCAAAGAAAACAAAATGCTAAATGTTAGAAACATGATTGTCAGTACAAAGAATATTTCAAAATAACAAATAAGCAAAACAAAAGAGCAACTTACAAAGTCCTCCAAATATGTCCTGTGGCCGCCACTCCCAAGATGATGTACCACTCCGGCCTCGAGTCATGCCCTCGCCGCCTCCCGCTGCTGACTCCAATGTCCTGGCGAATCTGTAGCCTCCTTCCTTAGTCGGCGCCAGTCGTCTGCATCTAACCACTCGGGCTTTGCAACCCCACTCTTGATTGCCTTGCGTACGTCGGATCGTCTATGTGACATGTATGCATGCATGCAAGCCATCATCCTACCCGTAGAGAACCTATCTACTGCGGCTGGCACCGGAAACTCCTCATGCAAGGATGCTACTATGTAGTCCTTTCTCCCCTCTGATATGTTCTTCCAATGATCCAGGACGTTGTGCCGAAAAACTTGTTGGCACAACTCCCTCATGCGAGCCATCACCCTCCTCCCCTCATCATTCATGATGATGGCTCCTGACCTACTATCAACTAGGTATCCATAACCCCTAGGAGTCTGCCTAAGATGGGTCCTCTCCCATCTCCGTCCATGCTCCTGGGCATATCCAGGAGACCCCTGTACATCCGGTGTACCGACGGGGGTACCCTCTCTCGAAGTGCCACTCAAAGGGGTGCCACCAAAAGGGGTGCCACCTACTGACGGCTGTGCAGAAACCGGAGTAACTGAAGTAGACGTCCCCACAGGTGTGACAAATCCTGGAGGTGACGTAGCTCTAGCTGAACAATGAGACGGAGACACCACGTCCGTGTCTCCACAGCAGCACCCCCTGAACCCGATGCAGTCCCTCCCTCTGGCCCAACTCGTGAGCATCGAGATCGTATGCTCGAAGCTGAAGCATCTGATCGCGCTGAAGCAGATCTAGTAGAGCACCCTAACGAAGAACGAGACAGCTCCTGGTCTGCCATCTCTCTGAATCTCGCGAGCTGATCTGGAGACATGCGTGCCATCATGTCCTGAAACTCCTCATCGCTCATCCCTCGACTCATCCTGAAAATTTCATCTACACAGATAAAAAATAATGTTAGAATAATCAATTTAAACTATACAAAGCACAGTAATATAAATCATTTTTGAAAACTCCCTCTTAAAATGCATATCTTATGTACCTTTATGGAAGATCTAAACAACGAATTGAGTAATACAATTCTCCAAGAATGAAGTATTCTATGGTCCCATGTTAATTTCCTAACACAACTCTGCATACACTGGAAGGTCAATAGACATGTCACCACAAAAAAACGAGTCTGCCTCGTTCTCAAAAAATTCTTGGACTTCTGTATTTCCATCATTGTTAGCCGATGCACGCTCCAAACTTGCGGTGGCCTCCACCCCTTGTAATATCGACCCCTCTATTTACATATTTTCTTCATCTATACCTGGAACATCGCTTTGATCATATACTCTCGCACTTCGAGGAGTTGAAGGTATAACATACCACCATCGAGGTTGTCGGGGGTTTGGATAGAAGATTACCTGTTCACAAACACGTACAAAGCGAGATCAAACCATTGTGACATAAACCATGTCATATTACAATTAGCAAGCAAATGACTCTTTGCACCTGTTCACAATGGGCCGGCAACACAAAGGTGTTGCACAAATCCGTCCATTTTTTTTCAGAATCTATTTTGAGAAATCCAGATGGACCTCGTCGAACTGTTGCTCCAGCTCCTCCAAGTACCACTTGGAACCACTGCACATCGAATAGTATCATGGGGAAGTTACGGTAATCAACCGTAATAATACTTTGCAAGTTCCCAAAATACTATATCTCATCCACAATCGTGTTCGGATCCGTTGCTCGTCGCCGGCTCTCTTGCTCAAACCTTGCCATGACACCATAGTCCATTGTGGAGCACATTTTGTCAATACGCTCCACGCAAAAATGTTGTCCGCGCGACCACGCTACACTATATATTTTGTATTGTACATTGAAACACTCAACTTAGATGTAGCAAGAAAATTTAGATACGACACATTCTAAACCCCTCATTACCTTTGGACTACATCCCCTCAAGAACTCCCACTCCTCCATTGAGACCTCTGTCTCTTCGCTGGATGATGTGGTCAAGGCTCCATGCAACCATCGTGTTGACATAAACCGCAGCATCTCCTCCATGCCTTCCAGATATCGAATCGCTCGGTGACGCGTACTGCGTCAGAATTCAGCTCGTGCTTCCTCTCGATCTTGCCTTGCAATCTGGTACTTGGCGAGCCACGTCTCCATGGAGGCATGGTGTAACATACAAAAGCGATTCACCTTCTCTTCCATTGAGGCATCCATTCTTTTTTCTACCCCATTTCCAACCACCACATCTCCAGTCAATCTATCATCGTCCTTCAGTATCCATAGCATTTCATTGTTTGGTTCCACCGTTCGTAGTCATTGTGAGATATGCACTAATGCCTCTGACACAAATCAACCCTCTGCCATGCTACCTTTTGGATGAGCTCGTTGTCGCACAAAGCCTTTCAGGGTTTTCATGAAGCACTCTAGGAAGAACATCCATCACGTATGGACAGGTCCAGCAATCTCCACTTCGTCCACAAGATGCACAAGAAGGTGGACTTGTATCGTGAGCATGCTAGTGGGTAGGTATTTCTCAAAGAGAGAGACCGTCTCAACTGCTCCCCGCCTTGCGGATTCAATAGAGGACGTCTTAATATCTTTCTGTGAGATCCATTGCACCAAAGTCGACAACTTGTAAATGGCCTCGCGAATTTCTGGAGTAAGGCATCCTGCGATCGCGATCGGTAGGACAAATTGCCACAAATGAGAAAGCATTATGAATAATGGCAACTTTTCAAATTGCAAAATGCCCACACTAATTACAATCCATTCTATTCACAAACCTGACATATCTTATGCCAATCATGGGATTATAGCCCCGACAATTGGTCATCTTTAGAAAATGCGGACCTAAGAGAATGCATCATACCCGTCAGAGTGCAGATAGACTTGATAACTTACTTCACAATGCGCTCTTCTTTGGTAGACAAAACCCAGGGAGTGCGAGGAAGCTGCACTCCCCCTTCAGCACTCGACTGCGGCCAAAATGCCTCCATCTTACCTACCTCCTTTAAATCCATTCGTGACCCTATAGTGTCTCTCTTTCCTATGATGTGGTCCCATAGCAAGCTGCCCACATTCTTGAAAATATGCATGGGATCCAACAAGTGGTTGACCTGTAAGTGCGTCAAATATGGCAACTCGTAGAAAACTGAGAACCGTCGCATTCCATTTGGATGTGATTCCGGGTTTACCATTTTCAACTCATACCAGCTTGCAGCGTTCATACGTGCTGGAGGTCATCCAAGAAAACCTTCCCTGAGTTCATGATCCTCCGGCAAGAAAGTGACGTGTCCTTGATATACCATCTTCTTCATGGTTCGTGATCTTCAAGAGTCTAACTGTGGCCCACACAATGGACATGCATGATAACCTGAGGTAACCAGACCTGTAAGGTGAGCCACAACCTAGTGAATACTTGATTGAATGAAATAAAATATAGATATTACCAGCGAGAACGGAGGTCTGCTTACCTGAGCACTCTCCCAATCCCAAAAAGTCATGAATCGTCCACATGAGAATGGCTCGAATGTTGGCTGACCGCCGACCATCGCGCCTGCTCATATCTTGCACAGTGACCCCATCCTCCCATAAAATCTTAAGCTCATCGACTAATGGATGAAGATACACATCCATATATTTTACTTTGTAGCGGCCCGGAACGAGCAAGCTAAGGATGAGATGTCATTTCTTCGTAGAAAGCCATGGAGGGATGTTGTAGTTAATAAGCACTATAGGCCACACACTGTAAGAAGTCAAGCGTAGACCGAATGGGTTCACACCATCCATGGCGAGACCGAGCCGAAGATTCCTTGGCTCTCGCGCAAAGCGTGGGAAGGTAGAGTCAATGTGGCTCCATGCGCGCAAATCCACTGATATTCGTTGAACACCATCCGTGGACCTATTCTACACATGCCACGTTGTCAAGCTTGCCATGCTAGACGTGCGAAATATGTGGTTTATGCGAGGGATGAGCAGAAAATGTCTGAGAACTTTTTGAGGGATGGTTTGCCCTTGCAAGTCCTGTCGATACCTATGAGCACCACACTTTGGACATGTCTCCATAGTCTCGTATTCATCTCGAAACAATATGCAGTCGTTGATACATGCGTGGATGTTATTGTAGTCCATGCCAAGCTTCCGTAAAACATATCATGCATCATCGTGAGACTCAGGCATGGTATTTGCAAGTGGTAATATATGATATTTCAATAACCTGAAAAAAATCATAAAACACCTTGAAAAAGCACAAATATTTGCAATAATACTATTTTTTTTAAAAATCAATGAAGCCTATGTGCAAGGTACCTGAATAACTCAGTCACACTCGTATCGCTCCAACCGTATTTTGCTTGCACACTTAAGAGTGCAAGCAATGTCTTCAACTGAGATACTCGGCACCCATCATATAATGGTATGGATGCTTCCTCTCTAAGCGGGTCAGATATCTCAACATCCATGGGAATCAATGCATCGATCATTGCATCCATCTCAGGCTCCAAGATTGTAGGTAGGTCAGGAAGGTTGTCTGTCTCCTCTGGCATTGACAATATAGATGGACCTTGCAAGTGGTGGATTGGCCTGCAATCCATCCATCACACATCCACGAACTCTTCTAATTGGCCGCAAAGGGTGCACTCCCCCTTGGGTCGAGACATCACCCCCTGGATAGAAAATTTGCCAACAAGACCTAGTCTTATTGTGTATGGTTTTCAATTAGCTTGTGAGTACAATGCATGATTAATATTAACTTCAAATTATCGTTTGCTGAAAATCTGCAATCTCCTGATCAATGATCTCATATTGAAACTCGCCAAATCGTCGTACGTGTTCTATAAACAATTGGCATTTTTGTTTAATTGCCAACTTGCATTGAGAGCATGGACATGGGACACGTTGATTAAGATACGTCTCGCGGTCTTGAACAATAAGACCTTCTTCGTTTACCATCTTATCTACATTACAGCAAACGAGACTTAAATGGATAGCTTTATGGAGATGTACGTCAAGTTGCAAGTTGACCATAAATATTGCATTGTACATTGTAGTTGAGAGATTTTCCGATGTTATATCTCGGCCTTGTATCATGCTTAAGGATTTGTTTGTCCCGGTAGATAATTATTCGTTATTGTAAAAAACTGCACTAGAGGGCTTTGAGTATAAGTAATCCATTTTGAGCATCATTGAGGATCTCTTAGTCTAATAATAAATCAGTCTCAATAAAACGCATCTTAGAAATGTGGTTTTTTTGTCCTAGGATCGCGTATTAAAATTAATGCCATCTATGAAATTTATCAACTATAGTAATAAAATTTATTTCAATCAATTCTACTCATAGTCATAAGACCTGAGAGAAAATATCCTATACTCAATTTAAGGGATTCTTCTTCTACAACAATACTTTTGGGTTCATTTTGATGAAGTACTGTAATGACCATTAGCTAGGGTATCATTTTCTTTTAGTCTTCCCTTGACTAGTTGGCATGATTTCTAATTTGTTATGCCTATAAAGTCAATACAAAAACAATGAATTATGCATATCACAATTAGATCCCCTACTTGGACATTATGAAGGACATGACCAATTTTAAGCCATCTTAAAGAGTCACCAATGTACGTGGCCCATGGCAAAGCACATTGCATACCATTATCGATAAGTCTATTATCTTAAATTTCCTTCCCCTCCCTCTCCCTCTCTCTCTCTCTTTCTCTCTTTCTCTCTCATTTCCTCTCCTAAACAAGCAAAAAAGAAAGTGATTCAAACATTAAACAAGCAAGAGGGAGAGTGAGAGAGAGAATGCACTCTCTCTCTCTCACCCTCTCCCTCTCCCTCTCTTTCTCTTTCTTTCCCTCTCTCATTTCCTTCCCCTCCCTCTCCCTCTCCCTCTCTTTCTCTCGCTCTCTATCTCTCTTTCTCTCTCATTTTCTAAACAAGCAAAAAATAAAGTGATTTAAACATTAAACAAGCAAAAGGGAGAGGGAGAGAGACAATGCACTCTCCCTCTCTTTCTCTTTCTCTCCCTCTCTCATTTCCTTCCCCTCCCTCTCCCTCTCCCTCTCTTTCTCTCTCATTTCCTCTCCTAAACAAGCAAAAAATAAAGTGATTTAAACATTAAACAAGCAAAAGGGAGAGGGAGAGAGATAATGCACTCTCCCTCCCTCTCCCTCTCTTTCTCTTTCTCTCCCTCTCTCATTTCCTCCCCCTCCCTCTCCCTCTCCCTCTCCCTCTCTTTCTCTTTCTTTCTCTCTCTCTCTCTCTCTCTCTCTCTCTCTCTCTCTCTTACTCTCTCGTTTTCTCTCCTAAACAAGCAAAAAAGAAAGTGATTTAAACATTGAACAAGTAAAAGGGAGAGGGAGAGAGAGAATGCACTCTCCCTCTCCCTCCCTCTCCCTCTCTTTCTCCTTCTCTCCCTCTCCCTCTCCCTCTCCCTCTCCCTCTCCCTCTCCCTCTCTTTCTCTTTCTCTCACTCTCTCTCCCTCTCCCTCTCTTTCTCTTTCATTTCCTCTCCTAACTAAGAAAAAGAGAGTGATTTAAACCTTGAACAAGCAAAAGAAAGAGAGAGGGAGACTCACCGATGAGATATGGTGAGCGTGGGGTGGCTCCTCTTTACGATGAAGACTCCTCCTCTCCTTTGCGAATAACGGCGGCAGCGACAGCGGCGGCGGTGGCGGCAAGTCTTTTTCCTCTCCTTCTCTCACAATGGTCGCTCTCTCCCTCGCTCTCACTCTCAAAACTCTCAATGAAGCAAACAAGAAATGAAAACCGCGCTCAGTTTCGGCCGTGTTTTTTCCCTGTGGCCCGTTGCTATTTGCGACGCAAATAGCGACACCAATAGCGGCGCCAATAGCAACACCACTATTCGCCGTCGCTAATCGACGTTGCTACTAGCTCAAATCCTTGTAGTGCTTGAAAAGATCATGATAATTCAAGAATGGCCTCATCTTCATGATGTACATGAGGTGTGATCGTTTCTTGGCTTATGTTCTTATTACCGCTGCTTCATCAAGCATTTTGCACATATGGCTTCTCCACTTCATGACCTTACAAAGAAGAAGATCTCTTTCCAATGGAAGGAAAAAGAGAAGGAAACCTTCACAAGGCTGAAAACAGCTCTTACTTCTGGACCTGTTCTTATCATTCCAGATCTGGTAAAACCATTTGTGGTGGAAGCATATGCTTGCGGTGATTGTATTGGTGCAGTGCTGAATCAAGAAGGCCATGCCGTAGCCTTTGAAAGCCGCCGTCTAAATGATGTGGAGAAAATGTATGACATTTATGAAAAGGAGCTCTTAGTAGTGGTTCATGCTTTAAAGATATGGAAACATTATCTTTTAGGCAATGAATTCCTTATTAAAATTGATCATCAAAGCTTGAAGTATTTCAAGACTCAAAAGCATTTGCAGGAGAAACATGCAAGATGGAAAAATTTCTTGTCTATGTTTCATTTTCAAATTATGTACACTCCGGGGAAACAAAATGTAGTTGTTGATGCACTTTCTAGAGTGCCTCGCATTGCAACTATTACAGTGGCTCATCATGAATATTTTCAAACGATGAAGAATACTTATGATGAAGATACTGATTTTGCGGCAATTTGGTCAAATTTACAGCAAGGAGGTTCTCATCCAGATTATTCCATCAAAGATGGTTACCTTCTCATGAACAATCGCCTTTGTGTCACTCTTCCTGTTCGACAAAAGGTCCTTAAAGAAAGTCATCAACCCCCTTATATAGGGCATAGAGGGAGGGTAGCCACTCTAAGTGCAATTGAGCGCTACTTTTATTGGTCAACATTACGAAGAGATACAGATAACTTCATTGAGGCTTGTCTGGTATGCCAAAAATCCAAATATAATAGGCAGAAGATTCCAGGATTGTTGCAACCTCTTCTAGTGCCCAAAGATCCATGGGAATCTATCACAATGGATTTCATCTCAGGGATTCCAAGAACACCTCAAGGTCATGATATGATTTGGGTCATAATTGATAGATTCAGCAAACAATCACATTTTATTCCATGTCATAAAACATTGAAATCCGCACAAGCTGCAAGACTTTTCATTCAACATATCTTCAGATTACATGGTATGCCTTCTGAGATCATTTCAGATAGAGACTCCAAATTCACAAGTAACTTTTGGCATGCTTTATTTGAGAATTTGGGAACTACTTTAAAGTTCTCCTCAACTTTTCATCCTCAAACTGATGACCAAACAGAGGTGATGAATCTCACTCTTTTGGATATGTTGAAAGCTTATGTTAGTGAACATAAGTCACCATGGGAGAAATATCTTCCATTATTGGAGTTTGTTTACAACAATACAGTACAGTCATCCATAGGGAAAGCTCCAAATGAAATAGTACATGATAAAGTGATTCCTCCTCCAATTATTCACACTAAAGATAAGATTTTTGCTGCTAATGAGTTTGCTTCAGATTTAAAAACCACAATGGATCAAGTTTGAGCCACTATCAAAGTTACCCAAGAGCGACAAAAGAAGCAAACAGATAAACGAAGAATACCTTTGGCTTTTGAAAAAGGTCAATATGTCTTGCTAAATTTTGATAAAAGCAGGCTCAAACAAGTTTCTGGTCAAAATTCATCTTTCCAAAGCTCTCCAGTAGATACTTTGGACCCTTTAAAGTGATTGAGAAAATAAATGAAGTTTCTTATCGACTTGAGCTTCTTGCTCATTGGAAAACACACAACGCTTTTCATGTAAGTTTGCTAAAACCTTACATAGGACCAGAACCAAAGGAACCCATTACTGAAGATTCCCCAGAAGTTGAAGAAACAGAGCAACTCTTGGAACTTGAAAAGATTTTGTTTCTCAAGGATCAAACCATGAGAAGTGGCCTTGTGACACGAAAATTCTTACTAAAATTCAAGAATCTACCCACAACAGATGCACAGTGGGTAGATGAAAAATTCATGAAGGATTACCCAAATATTCTACAACAATATCAAGAAGCTTTTCAGCTGAGGACAGCTAAATAAAAGCCAGAGGACTGTCACAACTCTATAGAAATAGAATTTGTATCCTTTTTTATTAATTTGTCTATATAATGATTTATTAAATTTATTTCCTTTGCACTAATTAGATATAAAGAAAAGTGCATTGGAGCTGGCCACTGATGAGTGGTGACACGTTATGGTGGACCCACGTGGTGGGTTAGAGAAAAGATAGTTCACACTTCCACCTATATGGCCCGATTGGGCGCTTGTGACTAGAACTCACGCATACCAGGGTTAGACTCCCACACAAAAAGGATTGATGCCTTGAAGTGTGGGCTAGATCCACTAGAATAGACAGATACAATCAACAAGATGACATGATCATGAAATGCTTGTATAATGTGCATGTGTGGGCTGAAAGCTTGAAATGCACATTTCTTTGCATAGGAAAGTCACATGAAGATTCGGATACCATTTTTGCGATGTACACGAAAAAAGCTTTCATATGACACCCATATTGGGGGGATTCCTAAATTTTAGGAGATCCCTAAAATTTAGGAGATTCCTAAATTTTAGGAGCCTCGAATTAGCCTAAAAATGCTAGTCCTAAAAAATAGGGATGTCATTCTAAAAATAGTAAGTTTTTGTACTCTGACTGTGTTTACTAAATTTAGTTGTTTCTATTCTTGACAGTATTCAACCCAAAAAGGAAGGCCATAGAGAAGAGACAAGTGTCAAGACACTTGTCACACAAGTTTCCAAGTGTCCCACCACTTGTCACATCTCATGATATGTGACTGGACACTTGTCTTGTGCTACACCACTTTCTCCTTTTCTACTAGCTCTCCCCTCTCCTATAAATAAGAGCTCGTTTTTCTTCATTCAACATCATTTTTCTTTGTTGTAAACTCATGTACAGCACCCACAGATAGCCAGAAACTGGCCCCATCCATCCCCATCATCATCCCCCACTTCTCCATTTTCCTCTTCTATCACTGCTGTTTTACAGGACATCAAGCCTGTAAATTCATTACAGCACCTCCTTCTCGAGCTCTTTTTTCCATTTTAGCAACAAGAAGCAAGCCTTATCCATGTACTGCTAATCAACGATGGAGAAAGGCTGATTTCCCCTTTTTCTTCTCCCATACTGTAAAGAAATCAGTTCTTATCATTGCATAATAGATAATGCATGTGTATTTGTACATCTTTGCATGATCTTGTGAGAGTGAGAATTACTTCTTCTCACTCTCAGGTTGATTGTAACTGAGCTCTTCCCTAAGGGACTTGGGTTGAGCAGAAATACATTCCTTCGGGGGGGGGGGGTTGCCCATCTTCAACCCTCAATCTTATCTCCATTACTTTTTACATTTTCATGGCTGTAATTTTGTGAGTAATTTTCATTTTTAGCTTTAAGTGTTCATTCTCTTTTATATTAAATCTCGAAAACAAGTGAATATCATAATTGTTAAGCATACTACGTTGTTCGGGGCCTTTACAGTAAGGGTATCTCTAACCATGAATATAGTAATTAGTGGAGTAACCATGTGTAAACTTTGGGGTATAATGAATTTTTTCTCAACTAATCATTTGATCTATGAATATTATTTACATTCAGTTTGTACTTTCTACTAGCATATCCCATTGTGTATCCAAAGATGTACGTGGTATCATTTACAAGATGAGAGAGCTTGTGAGGTGTGTATACATTGTATTTTTTCATTATATATTGCATACATCATGTAGTGAACCTCTTTGAATTTCTACACAAAAATAAACAATTGTCAAATACATCCTAACAGATACGTGAGCTCGAAGGAAATTGATCCAAACACATTGCAAGATGCTAGAGTATTATCTATTGAGGTGGTTTGTTTGGTGGAGGAAATTTTTCCTCGCTCCATTTTGACTACTCAATTACATTTACTCGTACATTTGATTGATGAGATCACAATTTGTGGGGCAGTTCATGCAAGGTGGATGTTTTTTCTTGAGTGCTTCATGAAAACCTTGAAAGATTTTGTGAGGCAAAAAGCACGGCCTGAGGGAAGCATGGCTGAGGGTTGGTTATTGCAATCATCCCTTGTTTATATCTCTGAATATCTTGCTGAAGTGGACCCCTCTCAACCACGACAATGGAAAGACGATGAAGACTTGAGGATGACCTCTATAATAACTCAAGGAAAAGGAATGAGTAAAGTGCTAACAAAAGAAAAACTTCGTAAGTTAAATAGTTTTTGTGTGCTCAATAGTGATGTAATGAGCAAATGGGTGACACTATATAATGAAGCAAGGGCAAGAAGAAAAAGTGAAAGACAAGCATTTCGCACCAGATATGGACGTAATGTCTCATTTTCAGATCATCTAAATGCGCTCCCACATCATATTAATATAGATTGATTATATGAGGAAATGGAGAGAATGGAAAAAGAGGAGGAAATTAATATATCTCAAGAAGAGTGGGAATATGCACGAGGTTGCTTATCAAAGGTGAGACATACTATCAATTAATTTGTTTCTAGTTATATTTTATATAATAAATTGACATGTTTGATCTTAATCTTTTACTACTAGTGCATATTATTCAATGCTATTTGGTGTGAGGGTAAACATCTTCGAAGTCAACGTATAGATGAAAAGAAAAATACCCAAGATTGTGGTGTCCTTGCTCACTTCGAGGATGCTAATGATACCATGGAAGGTTATTGTGGCTTGATCTAAGATATTCTGAAGCTTAGCTTCAGACGATTCTTTATATATGTACTGGATATGAAGTGGTTTAAAGAAGTGGTAACAAAATGGTGAGCATTGCACAATCAGACGTCATCCAAGTGGTTTTGTAATCATTGACTCTACAAAATTTCACCAAAACAAGAATGACATATTAGTATTACCTCAACAATGCGAGCAGGTATATATGTAAAAGTTAATTTTTTTATATGTATACATATGATACATATACACAATATAATAAGTATTTAAGTTTCTTGCTTTTGTTTTTCAAATACAGGTTGTGTATCATCCAATGGTGAACAATAACCGATGGTGGTATGTCATCCCTATATCTAATCGTTCAAAATCAATATATGGTAATACTACGGACATAGAGATAGCATATGACAATCCAACAATTAATGATGATGTACATGATGATACCATAATGGATGATATGCGTGATATAGTACAAGATGAACCTGGCGAGGATGTTCAAGGAAACGTAGAAGAGGACAATAATGTGGTTGATGATAATGAAGTTATTGAGCAATATAGCAATACATCTGATAGTGGAATAGACTTATTTGTTTCGTTACCTCTTGGTAACATACACCTAGAAGTAGATAGTTTAAGAAATGATCTCATTGAAGATGAGATGGATCATTCACTGTAACATACTTAATTCTATGGAAAATATCATATGCACATGTGCATACTCAAGAATCAATAGTCAAGTTTAAAGCTAAATTGAATTTTCCACAATAAAAAGGAAGTATTTTTTATCTTCTTCAAGTAGAGAAATTACGAGATACATGCAATGCTTGCTACTAATTGTATAATAAGGTTTGTGTCGCTTGGCGCTAATTACTTATATCAGGCTTGTCAACTGGAGGAACTGCCATTTATGAGAGAGCAATGCAAAAATAATTATTAACTCTGGTTTTTTTTGTTATATTAAGTCCAATTTCACGTGGTTTAATAATTACGCGTCTGAAAACGCATCTATATTCGCGTCTATCTACGTGGATATATAGACGCAAAATTCGCGTCTATTTACACGTTCTTTTACACATGCATATAGACGCAATGATAGACGCGCCTGACTTTGCGCGTCTAACATGCGCGTCTATGACTCGTTTCTGTTGTGGTGGCAATGGAAGGATAGTCCTCCACTACAAGGAAACGCAAGCATAGCGACGGTGAGTAGCAATGCAGGAATAGCGGCGTCGCAATTTGCATAGCGACGCCCCACAGGGAAAAAAAAGAGGGCTGAAACCCGAGCACATTTCATTTCACGCATTCGTGAGACATTTCAACAGGGAGAGCGAGAGAGAGAGCAATCGTTTTGCATAGAGGATGAGAGAGGGAGAGGAAGAATGCTTGCTGCCGCCGCCGCCGCCGCTGCTGTTCATGAAGGAGAGAAGGAGCCATCGTCGCGAAGAGGAGTTGCCAAACCCTCGCCAAATCTTTACGGTGAGTCCATTCTCTCTCTCTTTTGCTTGTTTAAGGTTTATTTTGTATATATTGAGAGAGAGAGAGGAAATAAGAGAGAAAGAGAGAGGGAGGGAGAGGGAGGGAGAGAAAGAGAAAGAGAGGGAGGGGGAGGGGGAGGAAATGAGAGAGGAAGAGGGAGGGAGAGAAAGAGAGGGAGAGGGAGAGGGAGAGGGAGAGGGAGAGGGAGGGGGAGGAAATGAGAGAGGGAGAGGGAGGGAGAGTGCATTCTCTCTCTCTTTTACTTTTGCTTATATGATTTGTGTATATATATTGAGAGAGGGAGAGGAAATGAGAGAGAAAGAGAGGGAGAGGGAGAGGGAGGAAATGGAAGAGGGAGGGGGATGAAATGAGAGAACGAGAGGGAGGGAGAGTGTATTCTCTCTCTTATTTATTTATTTTTTGTATAATTTGTGTATAATGAGAGAGGGAGAAGAAATGAGGGAGAGGGAGAGGGAGAGATAGAAAGAGAGGGAAATTAAAGAGAGGGAGAGGGAGGAAATTGGAGAGGGAGGGGGAGGAAATGAGAGAGGGAGAGGGAGAGAGAGAGAGAGAAAGAGAGGGAGAGGGGAAGGGTGAGGAAATGGAAAACGAAGAGAGAGGGAGAGAGAGATAAAGAGAGGGGGAGGAAATGAGAGAGGGAGAGGGAGACATTAAACATAATAGGGAAATGAGAGAGGGAGAGGGAGACATTAACCATAATAGGGAAATGAGAGAGGGAGAGGCAGAGAGAGAGGGAGGGAGACATTAAACATAATAGGAAAATGAGAGAGGGAGAGGGAGAGGGGGGGAGACGAAAACATAATAGGGAAATGAGAGAGGGAGAGGGAGGGAGAAGAAATGAGAGAAGGAGAGGAAGAGAAAAAAAGAAAATGAGAGAGGGAGAGAAGAGAGAAAAAAAGAGAGAATGAGAGGAGAGAGAAAAAGATATAAGATATTAAACATAATAGGAAAAGAGAGAAAGAGAGGGTGTGGGTGAGGGCTAAGGCGAGGGAGGGAGAGGAAATGAGAGAGGGAGAGGAAGAGAGAAAAGGAAATGAGAGAGAGAGAGGAGAGAGAAAAAGAAATAAGAGAGAGGAGAATGAAAATGAGAAAAAGATCATTAAACCTAATGGAAAAAGAGAGAAAGAGAGGGTCAGGGTGAGGGAGGGAGAGGAAATGAGAGAGGGAGAGAAAGAAAGAAAGGGAAATGAGAGAGGGAGAGGAGAGAAAAAAAAATGAGAGAGGGAGATGAGAGAGAAAAAGAGAAAAAAATCATTAAATCTAATAGAGAAAGAGAGAAAGAGAGGGTCAGGGTGAGGGAGGGACAGGAGATGAGAGAATGAGAGAAAGAGAGAAAGGTAAATGAGAGAGGGAGAGGAGAGAGAAAAAAATGAGAAAGAGAGGAGAGAGAAAAAGAGAGAAAAAGAGAGAAAAATCATTAAACCTAATACGAAAAGAGAGGGTAAGGGCGAGGGAGGGAGAGGAAATGAGAGAGGGAGAGGAGAGAGAAAAAGAAATGATAGAGAGAGGAGAGAGAAAAAGAGAGAAAGATCATTAAACCTAATGGGAAAAGAGAGAAAGAGAGGGTTAGGGTGAGGGAGGGAGAGGAAATGAGAGAGGGAGAGAAAGAAAGAAAGGGAAATGAGAGAGGAAGAGGAGTGAGAAAACAATGAGAGAGGGAGAGAAAGAAAGAAAGGAAAATGAGAGAGGGAGAGGAGAGAGAAAAATAAAAAAGCATTAAATCTAATAGAGAAAGAGAGAAAGAGAGGGTCAGGGTGAGAGAGGGATAGGAAATGAGAGAGGGAGAGAAAGAGAGAAAGGGAAACGAGAGAGAGAGAGGAGAGAGAAAAAGGAATGAGAGAGAGAGGAGAGAGAAAAATAGAAAAATCATTAAACCTAATAGGGAAAGAGAGAAAGAGAGGGTTAGGATGAGGGAGGGAGAGGAAATGAGAGAGGGGAAGAAAGAGAGAAATGGAAATGAGAGAAAAAAAAATCATTAAATCTAATAGAGAAAGAGAGAAAGAGAAGGTCAAGGTGAGGGAGGGACATGAAATGAGAGAGGGAGAGAAAGACAAAAAGGAAAATGAGAGAGGGAGAGGAGAGAGAAAAAGAAATGAGAGAGAGATATGAGAGAGAAAAAGAGAAAAATCATTAAACCTAATAGGGAAAGAGAGAAAGAGAGGTAGGGTGAGGGAAGGAGAGGAAATAAGAGGGGGGAGAAAGAGAGAAAGGGAAATGAGAGAGGGAGAGGAGAGAGAAAAAAATGAGATAGAGAGAGGAGAGAAAAAGAGAAAAAATCATTAAACCTAATAGAGAAAGAGAGGGTGAGGGTGAGAGAGGGAGAAAGAGAGAAAGGAAAATGAGAGATGGAGAGGAGAGAGAAAAAGAAATATGAGAGAGAGGAGAGAGAAAAAAAGATAAAAATCATTAAACCTAATAGGGAAAGAGAGAAAGAGGGAGGGAGAGGAAATGAGAGAAAGAGAGAAAGAGAGAAAGAGGGAGGGAGAGAAAATGAGAGAGGGAAAGAAAGAGAGAAAAGTAAATAGGACCTTACAATAAGCTTAGGGTACTATGATATTGTGTACTAAGAATGAGTCCACCTCACTAAGAATAGGATTGGCGATTCACCTCACTCAGAATGAGTCCATCTAGGTACAAAGGGTACAAATACATTATCCTAGAAACTACATTATAGAAGCTTCCACTTGTGTTGGCACAAGGGCACCATCATATTTCACCCTCCCCCTCTCTATATTTGTGTATGCATCTACGTACAAAGGGTACAAATAAAACCAGACAAAAGAGAAGCCAAATAGACAAATGTAACAATATGTGGGTATAATAGTCAGTGTTACAACTTCTCTTCTTCTTTACTACCCATATTTGCTATTGTACCAAAGTATTATGAAGGTAGATAGATAGATAGAAAAATAGATAGGTAGATAGATAGATAGATAGATAGTATCATAGTACCCTAGTATGTACTATCTTGTATCTATTACATACTATCATAGTACCCTAGAACCTCACATCTACTGCATAATGCTTAAGGTACCCTAGCACCTACTACATAGTATCATGGTACTGGGTACTTGGCACTATGATACTAGAGTACTAGGTGCTAGATACTAAGATGCTATGATATTATGTGCTAGGTACTGAGTACTAGGTACTAAATACTTGTGTTCTATGATACTATATGCTAGGTACTAGGTACTATATGCTAGGTACTACGTAGCCGTGGTCGTAGTCGTAGTTGTGGTCATAGTCGTGGTCGTGGTCATGGTTGTGGTCGTGGTTGTGGTCATAGAAAAAGAGGTGTTGGAAGGAGAGGATAACGATCTTTTTTTTTAAAAAAATGATAATAAAAATAAATTATTTGTTATAACATGTGGCCAATTAAAAGAGTACATGAGCGTGCGATGGATGGAGTGCAGGAGCCAATCCACCACTTTTTGCAAGGCCAATCTATACCGTTAATGCCAGAGGAGACAGGCAACCTTCCAAACCTACCTACAATCTTGGAGCCTAAGATGGAGGCAATGATCGATGCATTAATTCCCATAGATGTCAAGACTTCTGATCCGCTTAAAGAGGAAGCATCCATACCATTATATGCTGGGTGTCGAGTATCTCGCCTAAAGACATTGCTTGTACTCTTAAGTGTGCAAGCAAAATACGGGTGGAGCGATACGAGTGTGACCGAGTTGTTCAGGTACCTTGTACATACGCTTCGTTGATTTTTTTTTCGGCATTATTATTATAAACATTTGTGCTTTTTCAAGGTGTTTATGATTTTTTTCAGGTTATTGAAATATCATATATTATCGCCTGCAAATACCATGCCTGAGTCTCGTGATGATGCACGACATGTTTTACGAAAGCTTGGCATAGACTACAATAACATCCATGCATGTATCAACGATTGCATACTGTTTCGAGGAGAATACGAGACTATGGAGACATGTCCAAAGTGTGGTGCTCACAGGTATCGACAGGACTTGCAAGGGCAAACCATCCCTCAAAAAGTTCTTAGACACTTTTCGCTTATCCCCTGCATAAACCACATGTTTTGTACGTCTGGCATGGCGAGCTTGACAATGTGGCATGCGCAGAATAGGTCCACAGATAGAGTTCAACGAATATCACTAGATTCATGCGCATGGAGCCACATTGACTCTACCTTCCCAGGCTTTGTTGGAGAGCCAAGGAATCTTTGGCTCGGTCTTGCAATGGATGGCGTGAACCCATTCGGTCTACGCTCAACTCCTTACAGTGTGTGGCCTATAGTCCTTGTCAACTACAATATCCCTCCATGGCTTTCTACGAAGAAAGGACATCTCATCCTTAGCTTACTCGTCCCTGGCCGCTACAAAGTCAAAAATATGGACGTGTATCTTCGTCCATAAGTCGATGAGCTTAATATTTTGTGAGAGGAGGGGGTCACCGTGCAAGATATGAGCAGGCGCGATGGTTGGCGGTCAACCAATATTCTAGCCATTCTCATGTGGACGATACATGATTTTTCGAGATTCGGAGAGTGCTCAGGTGAACAGGCCTCTATTCTTGTTGGTAATATCTATATTTTATCTCATTCAAGCAAGTATTCACTGGGTCGTGTTGTTGGAATAGGTCTGGTTACCTCAGGTTATCATGCATGTCCATTGTGCGGGCCACAGTTAGACTCTCGAAGGTCACGAACCATGAAGAAGATGGTATATCAATGACATGCTGCTTTCTTGCCAGAGGATCATGAACTCAGGGAAGGTTTCCTTGGACGACCTCCAACACATATGAACGCCGCAAGCTAGTGCAAGCTGAAAATGGTCCATGCGAAATCGCATCCAAATGGAATGCGGCGGTTCTCAATTTTCTACGAGTTGCTATATTGGACCCACTTACAGGTCAACCACTTATTGGATCCCCTACATATTTTCAAGAATGTGGGCAGCTTGCTATGGGACCACATCATAGGAAAGAAAGACACTATAGGGGCACGAATGAATTTAAAGAAGGTAGGTAAGATGGAGGCACTTTGGCCGTAGTCGAGTGCTCATGGTCGCATGCAGCTTCCTTGTGCTCCTTGGGTTTTGTCCACTAAAGAAGAGCGCATTGTGAAGCAAGTAGTCAAGTCTATCCGCACTCCGACGGGTATAATGCGTTCTCTCAGGTTTGCATTTTCTTAAGACGACCAATTATCAGGGCTAAAATTCCATGATTGGCATAAGATATGTCAAGTTTGTACTACGAATGGATTGTAATTGGCGTACGCATTTTGCTATTTGGAGTGTAGCCGTTATTCATAATGCTTTCTCATTTGTGGCAATTTGTACTACCGATCGCGATCGTAGGATGTCTTACTCCAGAAATACGCGGGGCCATTTACACGTTGTCGACTTTGGTGCAATGGATCTCACAGAAGGAGATTAAGACGTCCTCTATTGAATCCGTGAGGTAGGGAGCAATGGAGATGGTCTGTCTCTTTGAGAAATATCTACCCACTAGCATGCTCATGATACAAATCCACCTTCTTGTGAATCTTGTAGATGAAGTGGAGATTTCTGGACCTATCCATATGCGATGGATGTTCTTCTTGGAGTGCTTCATGAAAACCCTGAAAGACTTTGTGTGACAACGAGCTTAGCCAGAAGGTAGCATGGCTAAAGATTGGTTGGTGTCTAAGGCGCTAGTGCATATTTCACAATGGCTGCCTCAATAGTAGCATGTGGTGGTTGGAAATGGGGTAGAAAAAAGAATGGATGCCTCAATGGAGGAGAAGGTGAATCGCTTTTGTATGTTGCACCATGCCTCTATGGAGACGTGGCTCGCCAAGTACCTGATCGCTAGGCAAGATTGAGAGGAACTGCGAGCTGAATTCCGATGTAGTACATATCATCGACCGATTCTATATCCCGAAGGCATGGAGGAGATACCACAGTTCATGTCAACGTGATGGTTGCATGGAGCTATGACTGCAGCATCTCACGAAGGGACAAAGGTCTCAATGGAGGAGTGGGAATTCTCGAGGGGATGTAGTCCAAAGGTGATGAGGGGTTTAGAATTTGTCGTATCTAAATTTTATATGCGACATCTAATTTGAGTGTTCCAATGTATAGTACAAAATATATAGTGCAGCATGGTCGCGCAGACGGCATTTTCGCGTGGAGTGTATTGACAAAATGCGCTCCAAAATGGATAGTGCTATCATGGCAAGGTTCGAGCAAGAGAGCTGGCGACGAGCAACGGATCCAAACACGGTTGTGGATGAGATGGAGTATTTTGGAAACTTGAAAAGTATTGTTACAGTGGATTACTGTAGCTTCTCCATGATACTATTCGATGTGCAGTGGTTCAAAGTGATACTTGGAGGAGCTGGAGCAACAGTTCGACAAGATCCATCTAGATTTCTCAAAATAGATTTTTAAAAAAATGGACAGATTTGCGTGACACCTTTGTGTTGCTAGCCCATTGTGAACAGGTGCATGGACTCATTTGTTTGCTAATTGTATTACGACATGGTTTATGTCACAATGGTTTGAACTCTCATGTATGTGTTTGTAAACAAGGTAATCTTCTATCCAAACCCTCGACAATCTCGATGGTGGTATGTTATACCTTCAACTCGCCGAAGTGCAAGAGTGTATGACCAAAGCGATATTCTGAGCATAGATAAAGATAATATGCAAATAGAGGGGTCGATATTGCAAGGGATGGAGGCCGTCGAAAGCTTGGAGCCAGCATCAACTAACAATGATGGAAATACGGGAGTCCAAGAATTCTTTAAGAACGAGGTGGACTCATCCTTTTGTGATGACATCTCTATCGACCTTCTAGTGTATGCGGAGTTGTGTCAAGAGATTGATATGGGACCATAGGATACTTCATACTTGGAGTATCCACTTACTCAATTCGTTGACCAATCGCTTATAAGGATATATAAGATATGCATTTTAAGTGAGATTTTTTTAAAGGATTTATATTACTGTGCTTTGTATGATTTAAATTGATTATTCTAACATCATTTTTTATTTGTGCAAGTGACATTTTCAGGATGAGTGGAGGGATGAGTAATGAGGAGTTACAGGATATCTTCACACACATGTCTCTAGACCAGATTGCAAGATTCAGAGATATGGCAGACCAGGAGCTGTCTCGATCTTCGTTAGGGTGCTCTGCTAGATCTACTTTAGCTTGATCGGATGCTTCAACTTCGAGTAGACGAGCTCGATGCTCTAGACTTGGGCCAGAGGGAGGGAGTGCTTCGAGGTTAGGGGGATGCTACAAAGATACGGATGCAGTGAGCCTGCGGTCGACACGAGATACAGGTGCGACTCCTTGCTCTCGTGGCCCTTTCAGGGAGCATGGCTCAAGCTCAGGTGGATGCTGTGGAGGCATGGACGCGGTGTCTCCATCTCATCGTTCAGCTGGAGTTGTGTCACCTCAGGGATTTGTCACACCTGTGGGGATGTCTACTCCAGTTACCCTAACTTTTGCTTGGCCGTCAACAGGTGGCACTCCTATGGGTGCCAATCCGAGAAAAATTGCCCCAGTCGGTACACCGGATGCATAGGGGTCTCCTGGATATGCAGACTCCAGGGGGATAAGGATATCTAGTCGATGGTAGGTCAGGAGCCATCATCATGAATGATGAGGGGAGGAGGGTGATGGCTCGTATGAGAGAGTTGTGCCAACAAGTTTTTCGGCACAATATCTTAGATCATTGGAAGAACATACCGGACGGGAGCAAGGACTACATAGTAGCATCCTTGCATGAGGAGTTTCTGATTCTAGCCTCAGTAGACAGATTCTTTATGGGCTGGATGATGGATTGCATGCGTGCATATATGTCACACAGACGATCCAACACACGCAAGGCAATCAAGAGTGGGGCTGCAATGCGCGAGTGGTTAGATACAGACGATTGGCGCCGACTGAGGGAAAAGGTTACAGATTCTGTAGGACGTTGGAGTCAACAGCGTGAGGCGGCGAGGGCACAACTCGAGGCCGGAGTGGTCCATCATCTTAGGAGTGGCGGCCACATGACATATTTGGAGGACTTTGTAAGTTTTTCTTTTGTTTTGCTTTTTTTTTTTGCAATATCATTTATACTAACAATCATGTTTCTAACAGTTAGCATTTTGTTTTCTTTGCAGCACTCCATTACAAATCGCGATCCGACTGGCATTGAGACTCGATATGCAGAGAGGCACAGTCTCACTTCATTGATTGACAGATTGTATAGACGTGGTGGCCCTGTAAGTCACTCATCTTTCTTGTCCGTAGTTACCATGTTTAATTAGAATACATTATTGTATAGTGGATTGATGTGTTGTTTCTTTTTTTGCAGAGTCCATTCGATGCTCCTTTGTGGCGGGATGAGGTTTTGAAGGGCGAGGATATGTAGCTCGCCCTTGGATCCCTAGAGCTCACACATCTTTATTTTTGGGTCGCCTGATCTATGTAGACATTTTCTATGTATTAGTGATATCTTGTCATGATTGTACTAATCGCTTATTATGCGATCATGTATTTATTTCATGTATCAGTGTTATGATTTCAATATACTTTCTTTTTGTTTGTAAACGCATTGTACATAGTGTAGAAACTATTTTGTATGGCTCTAATAAAGCACACATTACTTTATGTGGCAAGGCAGCTTGCTACCCTGCCTAAGCTGCTTTGCCACAAAAAAAAAAAATTTCCCTGTTACCGTCGCTATTAGCGTCGCAAATTTTACTGCTCGCGTCATTATTGGCATCATTATTTACATCGCAAACCATCGCTTTCAGTATCGGTATTGATCAACGTCGGCATTGCCAATACGACGCTAATAGCGACGGTGATACCGAATGTTCTATGGCATGGCCAATAACGACGCTTTTTGCGATGACGGGAGCAAATTTTGTTATTTGCATTTTCATCGCTTTTAACGTCGGTATAAGGCCTATCTCTTGTAGTGCTCATGGAGATCAACAACGATAGGGATGTACTACCAAAATATATACGGAATGTAGCTTCCAAAGAGAATGGATCCCATGTAAAATGTTATGAATATGAATACAATTTTTCTGGTGCTTCTTAGTTTTGTTTATTCGCTTGTTATTTGTTTTATTTATGTCTTTGTGTTACTGTTACATGCATTCGAACGAATACATATTGCGCAGGAACTAAATTAAGCACTACGTATTAAATTTAGGGTACGAATCATGTTGCATATAAATTCGATAAATAAACGTAATATTCAAATAAAAAACAATAATAAACGACGCATATAACAAACTACATTGCATGTAAATCCAACAAATATCAGTTTTCATTAATACTTCAAGAGAAGATTATATGGAAGACATCAACACTGTGGGCGAGAGGCTGCATCGCGCTCGATGAGATCCATCGTGGTGTGGTCCTGGGATAAGATGGGTACTACTCTCGCACGGAGATACTGCCCCGCATGCACGAGGGCTTGATTTATTACCTTTGCATGACTTGATCCAACACGTAAACTATATAGGAAATCTATGGGGACCCATCTGAGAGTAGAGTTTGGAATAGACTAAGTGAGAGTAGAAAAGAAATCTAAAAGATCTTCAAAATCCCTTGGATCCAATTTAATATTTAATTTTAAGAAATAAGTAGAAGAGATGAGCTATAATATATCATTATGCAAAGACAATGTTGCATAGATTATCGAACTCTAGCCTAAAATTTAATTATGATTTTAACCAACACAATTGACTAATTTACAATATGTATTATCGTATGCTTGGATCATAGTAAACTAAGATGATCTAAATTGAAAGTACTCAGAAGTTTAAAAAAAGTTTATATTCGGTCTTTATTAAATTTTTTTAACAAGGATTCCACTATCTCAAGGATATGTGGAGAAGCACATTGTTTACATGTCATGGATTGCTCACTATGAATCCTGACTTTTCTATTATCTAACTTGAAATAGAAGTTACAAAGGGGCTCATTAGACATTAATTGGATTTCTTGTCTCAGAAAAGAAATGGGCCAATGGCTCTCTGCATTGACCACAAAAGGATTATGACCATTCCACAAGATAACCATATCTATGAGAGATGTGTGTGTCTCACCTTGGGTATATTGATCCAAGTTGATCAACTCCCCTCATAAAAGTTGCCATCTTCTATATCGAAAGAAAATGCACAGAGTTTGTTTAGTGATGAAATACCTGTAATAAAAACAAAAATAATGGTAAGTAAATGTGAATAACACAACAATTCATCTAAGCAAGACTTTATCAATTAAATCAATGCATTCAAAGTAGTAAAAAATATTTACCTAAATGTGAGGTAAGATTGGTTGACCCTGCATTCAATCGTCTCATCAAAATGTGTTCTTTTGACTTGCCAAGACTTACATAATAGTTGACTCATCCATTCCTCAGATGGACACTTGCATTGATAAGTAATCTTTTTTTTCTTCGGAACATCACATGAACCAAACAAATGTGTAAACAATAAGAATGAAATAAACCAACTAAGATGCACCTCTTTGGAGCTTGTGGTGGATTTCATAGCACTATTGATGTTAGATTTTATCTTGGACTTACATGCTCCTGACAACTCTAAGCTACCAATCAACCATTCACCACTAGATAGTGGCAACAATGGGACATGCTGCAATCTTTGGCTTCCTACTACATACAATGAATTATAAAAAAAGATATTTTGAGTTGCGAGTTGACTTGCAGAGTTATTATCATAGATCAAAGAACCTATGTCTTCATGCAAAACATGTATCTTGCTGCTTAAACATTCCACATTCTACCATTCATGCAAAGAGCATGTAAGATAGGAATTGGTACTGATAATATGCCTAAGATGTAATGTTAAACTAGAAAAAAATTCACATTTTTTTGTTAACAAATCTAACACTTAGGTTTTCTAACATTTATGTGATCTTAAGCACTCTTATCACTCCTTTAGACTCAAATGGAAAGAGATATTGCTAGGAGAAATTTATGGGATCCCTCCATCATTTGGAATTTGCTAAAAAGTTTTTATTTTTGACATTTTAGCTACTAAAATTAATCATGTCTTTCATAATTTAATCTCTGAGTCTATTTTTAATCTAAACACAGATTGGTTGGCTTACATCGATGTAGATCAAAAATTGATGGGAACTTCAATATATCCAAAAGGACTTAAAGTGTAAGCTAGAAACATGGGGGATCTCTTGAGCATCACAAAATTAAGGAGCATGCTAGAAATATGGGAGCTCAATGAATTAACCAACTAGCTAGAATTCTGGACTATGACCATCTTACTAGACATAAAAAAGTACATCCAATAGAATGATTTTTAGAAATAATGAGCTTAGACCAAATTGTCTTAGGGCCTTGAAGACCATCTTTGTAAAGCTTTGCCATCCAAGATTTAGCTCCAATAATGAGATTGCGGATATGGCTAAAACAGAGAAGATTAAGAAGCTACCTAATGTTAACAATTTGGGTTGTGGTTCCCACTTAAAAAGCATATGTATTTTTCCTATAAGTCTAAGCTATCTTAAAGTTTGCATGCCACAACAATCAGTGATTCGATGACTACTTTGAAGAACAAAAAGAAAGTACATGTAAGGTAAAGGGGCCAATAAAGTGACACTTGTATTTTTTCTATTAGTCTAAGCTATCTTAAAGTTTGCACACCACTATAGCCCACGATTTGACGGCTACTTTGAAGAACAAAAAGAAAGTACATGTAGGGTAAAGTGGCCAACAAAGTGACACTCTCCAAAAAGAAAATGCACCCCATTTCGATTACGCAACAATTTTATAAAGAAGATGTAGCTTCTTTTGCTACTTAACATTATGTTTTAAGTTACAAATGAGCTTAATGTGAGTGAAACAATTGAGCCATGTACATTTTTTTAGATTTTGAAATTTATAAAACCTTAAAATAATGCATCCTTGTGTGTCATTCTATTAGCCCCTCACAAACACTCTTTCATTAACCCTTCATTTACAACTAGGGCTACTTGATAAAAATATTAAAATGTCTCAATGATTTTTCATTTGAGTTTCATATGATATATATATTTTAACCATTAAAAAATATTTACGAAAATCACATTGGGGAAGAAAAGGTTATAAAGGAGGATTGTGAGATGACACTCTATTGGTCCTTTCACCGTATATTACAATGGGCTACTCTTATGCTCCCTAAAATATCCGGGGGCGAGTTCGGGTGAAACGATACTCACAGGTCCACTATATATTGACGGAATTGTCTGCAAACGGATATGTACATTTTGCTAGGGAACGTTGGAAGGGTTTTCCATCTCAGAGTCAGACCTCAAGTGGTTGTCATCGTTGTGAACGATAAGGATGATGCCGCTGCTTTTGTTGTTGTTATTGTTGTGGTGATCAACGGGTTGGGATAGTGAAAAATGCTTAGGGGAAGACAAGCCAGTTGCAACATAATAATCAGAGCCTGCAGCTGCTGGCGGAGGTACGGGGCCGCATGCAAGACTAGAGCCTCCTGCCGTGGAAGTGGAGGGGATATTTGTATATTCACGGCATAGGGGCAGCGGCGCCGCAGCATCAGCATCACATCGACGATGATCACGAGCATCAGCAGCAGCTGATGACGACGAAGAAGAAGAGGAGGAGGTGGTGACCGATGTCGGGCTGGGCGCCACGTTGGCGTTGCGAGGATTTGATTCCGATATCTCTTGAATCACATTATTAGTATTAATTGGCATGACGCGTGTCCCACTTGGCGAATGAGCTCTAGCCGGCTCTGTTGTATAATGATAACTGACAGCTGAATTATATGTACGGCACCTATAGATTGGCGCACGCGCACTTACAGGCGCTGTAGTGTGATGATCATCAGTAGCACTAAAACGATGATCAAGACTGGCTGACTCGATATTGGGCATCACCCATCTACTGGACTTACTACCTCTCCTGCTTTGGCTCTGCCTCAGATCAACTGAGTTCTTGAGCTGGCTATGGCGGCCGCTGCAGCTATTTCGATTTTTAACTTTATTGCCTCTCTCGGATTTGCGTTCTGATATTGACCGCATGACGCCTCCCCCACCACTCCCGCCGCCGCCACATCGGCCGGCGCCTGCGCCCACCGTCCAGTGCTCCATGCGTGCCTGTATTGTTGTAACACACATATATAGAAGTATAATACTATACCACTCCATAATCAATCTATTTGATATAGTTTGTGCAAATTTGAGCAGCTATTTGGTGTGTAATTACCGGGCAAAACTTTAGCTCTCCCCTCCCTCTCGTAGTTATATCGTCCAGAATCTCTCCATCACTCACTGACTTGCACATGCTCTCTGCTTTCCCGAGGCCATGAATTTCAGCTTCCTGCATCATGAATAGTGCAAAGAGTTTGATAAGTCTGCTGATTGAATGTCAGGGAGGCTTAAAGCAATCATTTTTTCCAAAAAAAGTAAACGGGGTGCTAATTAGTTAGTAGCTGGTTAGCAAATGCTCTAACGAGCAAGTTGGCAATGCTATTCTTTTTGACATGGGAAACCATGTGACACTTTCCAACGTGAGAAAAGGGGGTCTCTTTAGTCTTGTTTTCTCCTATAGTGTTTAACATCATAAGCTTCTGCGAGGCACCACATTATTCCACATACCTAGCAGCTAGGTATGGTTGGGACCAGGAGACTGCCATCCCCCTAGCCCCAACCAACCTACTTAGGTGTGCCGTCCCTCCCTTCAGGCAAAAGCTCATGATGTTGTAGTACATCACAATGTGGGAATTGGTCTAAAACTTCTACTAATAATCAATATGCAGCAAGCTCGTGTAACTCAAAGAATCTAGAGCCCACCGCTACAGCTCTTTCATGAGGAATCGCAGGTGCCTCCTCATATTTAGCTGCGTCCAATTCCCACAGATGCTCCGGTTGGAAGAAGCGTGGTAGAATGTATTGGCGAATGAAGAGCAGCAAGGGGAACACCAAGGGAAACAGAACACCAGCCACAGGAATCCAAGTGATGCCCCAACAGATGAGCAGGAAGATCAGTTGGAAGACTGTGAACTGGATGATGGTCCTGAATGGCACTGTCTCCACAAATGAAGCATGGAAGTCCTCCAGCACCCTGTTCCAGATGATATTAACATGTGAGTTTTAATCATGCTCATGTTTGGCATCGTGTGCGGAGGAGTAGAAGTCCTCCTGGAAGACCAATTAATATAACTGAGCCCGTATAAGCTGGCCCAATTTGTATATCGTATGCTGAACATACTTATATCGTCGACTTGGCGCTGTCAAAATGAGCAATAGTCTCTCCCAGAACTGGTTTCCTTGCACAGTCTCTATGGCCATATAGAAGAAGTAGCCCCATAGGATGGAGATGGGGATCTTCTTGAGGAGGGGCATAGCGCCCACGCAGCATCCGATGAGGATGGCTTGGATGAGGTTGGTGACTCGCTGCTCGTTCACAATCACCGGAAGGAGCTCATCCACGTCCTTCTCCGGATCGAACAAGCTGCTGTCCGCCGGAGCACGCGACTCCATCAAGTTCGGCACGTCGTGGCCGCTGGCCTTGAAACTCTTCAGCTCTCCTAACTCTTTCAGATCCTGATCATCATCAATCATGAGCGGCAACAGCATTGATTATGGATTAGATCAATAACATACATAGAAATGATCACCAATCAGGCGCCTTGGCGTAAGTCGTCAATGACCCATATCATATAATTAGATTGCAATATGCCTCTAAATTTATTCGTAGATGATAAAATTGACTAAGACTTGAGCAAAACAATGGCCAATACGCTTCTAATTTACTTGCACATCATTAATTTTACAAAGGCTTAAGCCAAATTTTAATAGTTTGAGAGCATTTTGTGGAACAAAAACGAATGCATAGCCAGCAGCTGATTCATGCTGAGAACTTATATCTGTACCAAATCAACAGAGCCTTGGGGGGACGTTTTAAATACTTCTTGCATGGATCCGTATAACTCCTTAAGCGTAGCTTTGTCTTCGATGCCTTGCTTGGCCGTTTTAACTAGGATCTTCCTAGCCTTCTGCTCAACGAACATTGAGGATATTATTGAGGAGTCTACACTATGCAACGGTTTAGAAGCCTTGATCAAATGATGTATATCTTAGAAATTCTGTACCTGCTTGTTCAATTTAGCAAGGCTTTTCGTGTGCAAGGGAGATTGAGGAATTAAACCACTTACTGGAGGAAGTCCTAAAAGGCCACAAATGATGACCTGCACAAACCACGACAAGAGCTTAATGATATCTCCTGTATATGCATGCACATGTATGCACACGCATGCATGGCGTACACGTGCGCGTGCATGTGCAGATGAAAATCACCGAGAAGAGGTACCATGAGTCCTAGAAGGAGCATGTCGTAATGGTGAGCTGAAGGAGCTTGAAGATTGAAGGTTTCTTGTTCTGCCATTTGAGCTGCCACACCATGATCAAAGATGTAGATGCCACTGATCATGAAGGCAGGAACAATGGCCATGAATATGTAGGCATATGGCACGTCGCCCATGTCCTATACACATACGAGCACCAAAATGGGTTATGGGACGTTTAATTGTTTAAGTAATGCACCCTCCCCCCCTCTAGACCTTTTCATAGGAATGTATGTGCATAAATCTCGCATATTCGCAAACTTGATGCATCCCCTATGTATTATTCTAGGTCACAACAATTAATACTACTAATATGTGTCATGGTCAACTTATCATGTGACTCGTGAGGGAAGAGGGAATATACAAAACCCGCCCCACCTGCAATAGAAGAACATGCTGCTGGTATACAAATTATAATGCTAAAGCTAGACTGGTATAAGCACCTTGATGATAGTCCATCGAGCAGCAGCCGGGAGGCCTGTGATGGCAGAGCCGTCCCAAGGGTTGGGGCTGGAAAGGCGCCTGGGGATACCAGGCGGCAATGGAGGCCGCCCGGCGTAGGAAACCCCCGCCCACAGCACCACCATCAGCGCCACCCCATAGTCCGCAACCACCGCGCGTAGCCCAGCTGTGCAAAATCACATGTCATTTACAGGACACATCTCTCAAGATTATATACGCCCCGAAGTGATATGATGATACTGAATCCTGATTATTCATATTCTTCCTTTAGGGCGCAATAATTGATAAATTCTCCCCATAATTATCATTCTGCCCATAAGTATGTTTTCGGGAATTTCACACAATCCAGACTCAAAACAAAAATAAATACCATGCAAATACGTCAGATTATGATACTGATGCCGTGACTTATGGACGATTACTGCGTAAAACAATATGCAAATGCAAATTTACCAGTTCCGTATCGCCAAGACCTCGCTCCTCTGGTTTTCAAGGCCGTGTAAAGCAGGCCCAGGCAGAGTATGAGCCCAAAGAAGCCGTTCACGCAGAGCCATGCAGCAGAATCCGAGGCCGAAAAATGCCTTCCATTAATATCGTCGAAGGACGTGGTGCCCTCGGAGCCTTTAGATTTACGAAACTCGCCCACGGCCCCCTGGATCATCATTAAGCCCCGGCTCAGTTTAGACATCATAAGCGAATTCTCACAGCATTAGTAATGTTCAATACACGATGATCAGCCGCTCTTAAGTACCGTTTAGGTCCTTTATCAAAACACGAGTTATCTGTCGATAATAACGAAGGATGTAGGGTATCGCAATGATTTCTAGTAGACAGCTAGTCCAAATTCTATGCTTAATCACACATAATCGATGGTAATAATTTATTATAAATATTGATCCCTACTCTACCTTGATAGCTGCTTGTATGAAGAGCAAAGCAATCAGCGCCTCGAATAGCTCCCCTGAAATCCTTGTAAGCCTTTTTGTTATAGAGCTCGCCCCATTCAGTACCGCAAATACCATCAAAATCAGACCCGCCCACACGCACATCCTGCATTCATTATAAGGCCCATCATCAGCTTCACAAAACTACACCATACGAGGTTCATCAGAAGGGTATTATAAGAAATGATCAGCGCTAAGCGGAATATTGAATGTTCTCTAATTACCGAAAAACATTCTGGTTAGCAATCCAATTACATTGACCATTGATCCATACCATCCTGCCCACGCTACGGAAAGGCGTGGCCCAAGGCTTTCTTTTGTCTTGGCGAATTCGTATAAGTCAGTGTAGATGTACACAGTTGGCTCGGATACCCCCAGGATGATCAACGGCTGTCCTCCCATGACGGCATGAATTATGCCACAAATGGCCGTGGATGTGAGTGTCTCGAACGCTGACAGAGTTCCCTCTGCACAGGCAATCCACTACAATTAGATCACCTGCGCCGAAGTACAATCAGAATTACTGCAACTCTTCGAATGCACTTACCGCCAAAACACACATCAATGCAGTACTATGGAGATCATATTACAGAGTTACATTGATCATTTCATTCCTTATATATTGATCACCTGTATCCCTGTGAAGCTGTTCTCCAAACACTATCACGGGAAGGGCGGTCGCACAGAAGATATAGGCTGTGGGTACCAATATCCTATTTTTCATTCACACAAGAAGAGTAGGTTAATCAATGGACATAATTAGATTAAGCGCTCTATTCCAACCAAAAATAAGCTGTTAATCCGAGATTTCGCTAATAAAGCAAGATAGCAAATACTACTATTTACCTCAGGCCTGCAGCAACACCATTGTGCCAATCTCTTTTGTAAAACTCAGCTCTTCCCTTTACATCTACCAGGATACCCTTAAAAGGGACGACACGACGCCTCTCATTTTCTAAGACGTCTCCATTCTGATCGCCGTTGAGATCCATACAGGAATATATTTGCTGTTAACGAATATGAATTAAGGGTCAGCTTACGATTAGCTGCAGCAGCTCAAGGACCGTAAAGAAATCTAGCCGTTCATAGATCTACAACTAGAATTAGTCTATGAGTTGTGTAGGAGCTGATCTGCGTTATCAGATTCCTGTCTCTGATCAGCACTTGAATCAGTACTGTTCAACCGAAATTCCACGCCACTCACTATGAACAAATCACAGATACCGGCTTATTCTGAGTTTCTCTGAGTTGCATCATCAGAGACAGAAGCAAAGAGAGCGGATCGGGAAACAAGCTGAGCAAAATGCGATAATCGTCTTCGACGAAGCAAATGAAGGTGTACTGCAGATTATAAAAAGAAAAGGAGGTGCATTATTATATTTGAGCGGAATATTAAGTTGCAGCAGAAAAACATATGGCTTGTGACTGTGAGGACAATTGCGTATTCCGATGGCTATTCACGTCATGATAAACGTTTTTTCCTCTTGTTTAAGGGGAAATTGAAGTATATCTTTAAAGTAGATTTGAAAAATGTCAAAACTTAAGCGTATATCTCGGAGAGAAAAAACTTCCCCTTTGCAAAAAGAAGCCCGTATTTTTAGGAATTACAGGAGACAGTTCTTAAAAGAGGAGTGCTCCTACGCACTTGTTGCATTACATGTGCATGTATACATGTCTACGTGAGAGAGAGAGAGAGAGAGAGAGAGAGAGAGAGAGAGAGAGAGAGAAGTAGGGGCACACCTTTTACGAAAAAAAAAAGAAGTAGGGGCACATTTGCCCATGGTTGATGTGGCTTGTTATGCATGACTATAATACCTTTTCTAGCCTTTCGTTGCTTAAGTGCAATTTTTTTCTCCTCCACAAGGATCAACATGGACTCAATATATGGATTCAACAACAATCTTCTATAAGACCTCCCAAGTGCTTGGAAACATCTATCTCACACACCCAACTTTGGATCCGTTTGATATCATGATGATTCTTGAGAGAGAGAGAGAGAGAGAGAGAGAGAGAGAGAGAGAGGCTCTGGTAGATTTTCCCATTGTGGTATATTTGGTTTGTTATGCATGATTATAATACATTTTAACCCATTGCTCACTAAAGTACAATTTCTTTCTCCCACTACAAGGGATGAGGGATATTCCAATGTTAAGTTTCAATGCTAAATTTACAAAAAAGTGTCACCATCGATATAATTATTAGTGTAGATGTCGATATAATTGCAAATATATGCACCAATAAATCTAGGATAGATATATCATTGAAAATATCGATGACTATAATAATGACATCCATACTAGCATTTTTATTGGTTATAGTAGTGCAGTTTTTTATGTATATATCAACACCATAAAAAATAGTGTGGTCGAAAATTTCACTTTCTCTGTATTGTGTGTACAGAAAAAAGTATACAAGAGTGAGAAGGAATGTGTTTGCAACAAAACCATTGAGGTAAGAGCATTTTACCTCCATTTTGCATTGGCTAGTTGCTTGTCTCCCACACACTCTCTTTACTCCAAACTCTCTTGCAAAGAAGGCATGGCCTCAAAGTAGGGTTTCTTCCTTATGCATATGAGTCTTCATGGTTATGAGAGCTACAGTCCAAGTGAGAAAGTGTGTGTTTGTATGTAAGCTTGAGAGAAGAAGGAAAAATGTCAATGTATGCTTTTTTATACCATTGTTGGTTTGATGTTGATATAAAGTGTATGCATGAGAGAAAGAAGAGGAGAGATTTAATGCTTGCTTTTTTTTTAATGTTTGCTTTCTTTACCATTTCTAACCTCAACATTATAGTGTAGAATGTATGGACACAAAGAGAGAGAGAGAGAGAGAGAGAGGAAAATTTGAGTGTGAGAGAGAATGAGTGAATGAGGGTGAGATAGAGTGAACTTGAGAGAAAGATGGAGAAGAGATAAGAAATCAAGAGAGAGGGGTGTGCAGTTTTCACTAAGTTATAAACTTGCTCATGGTTATTATTATCATTTCCACCATTTCTACCTCTAATTGTAAGTGCATAAGAATTACGAGTTGCATCAATATTCTTCTTATTTACTTATTCTACAAGTAAACCACCCTCTACGTCACTGCATTTAAAACCATCTTTAGGAGGATTAGCACTCATAGAAGTATGACCTATATCTCATGACTTTAGTAGTGTGACAAGGAAGAACAATGACTTTATGTTATCTTCAAATTGATATCTTGTAAGGTAAGTTAGTTGAAAATAGAGTGGAACTCATTCAAATGAGTAGACATAGGGATGCCCTCCTTCATGAGAAGGTTCAGAAGCTTCTTCATTTAATACAACTGAGATGAAGGACTCTGCTTATCATAAAGATCACATATCTTTTTCCATAAATTATATGCACATACACTTGCTTAGACAAAGAGAGTATGATAATTGATTTGCATAACTCATCAAGTTCATCTCAATTCTCTTTTTAAATATTTTTCTTTATGCCCTTGGCCTCCAATGTCCTAATGTACTTTTTCTACACCAATACCTACCATATTTGCATCTTCTAATATTGGAGATTGTTACCATCCAGCTTTTCAATGTTAAAATTAGCACTATCATTTGATGCACTAGAAGGACCTACCATTAAAATTGCAAAAATGACCACGAAATATAAGAGCATGGGCTATTGTAATTATAGCAAAACATCCCCAAATTTGAGCCAACAAGGAAGCCAATAGGTGGAGAATAAAAGAATACGCAATTGTCCACAAACATTAGGCACTAGAGTGCTCAAACAAGGCCACCTCTGCTCAAAGAAAGTGACTCATAAATCATATTCAATATTTTTGTCTATAAAAAATCATTAAATGATCATATATGTGTAGGGAAAATGACCAAAGGGTCAAGCTATCACTGCTAGGAATATTCGAATATAGCAACTAGGATATATAGAATGCAACTATTAGTGTAGCAACCAAGTATTAAAAAATATATAGGGTGTCAAATACATAGATGCATAGTCAAGCATTCACCACTAACAACCCACACACAATGATAGGTAGAAGGAATCCAAGTTCTCAAAAGCAAATTAGTCCACAATAGCATCTTTGAAAAGAAAGTACAAGTGTTTTCCATTGGAAGCAAATCTAGAATGTAAATTGAGAAAACTAAGCTCAAGTCATAAGTTTCATAGCATCCAGGAAACCCAAGTACATCATAAATACATTCATGAGTATACACATCCAATATATCTTCAACCCATAAGTAAAGAGTCATCGTAGCAATTGTTCAATACCCAAATACATCCAACAAAGCTCAAATATAAAGCTCAAGGCACACCATAAGCACACCTATGCACATACATTAATGGAAAGCACCCACATAAGCATTTAGGATCCCCGAATCACATATAAGCATTCAAAGCATAGAGATTTACTATTGTATGTTTTTTGTCCAAACTATATTAGAGTAATAAACCATGCTAAAACTAAGCTAAATGAGGTCTATCCAATCAAAATAGCATCTCAAAGCATCCCCATAACATCCAAGAATCAAGATAATATCTTAGAACCATTACTTAATCATTGTGGAGTCCGATGGGTATTGTCCACCAAGTGTATAAAAAATGGTCTCAAATACTAGGTCAATGGATGATTAATGCCATTCCAATATGATGCTCTAATCAATTCTCTTCTACCTCGGAGTAATGCCAAGAGGTTTTCTAAGTGTTGAAGAGCCCAAGTGGGAGCTATGAGTGATTGTCAAGGTGGCCAAGAGAGAGGGTAATAGATTAAGCACAATTCACAACACATTACTACTCTCTAACTAATGTGGATGAGGCCAAAGATCACCTAGAGAGGCTTAGAAGGTCATGGGAAAGCTCCTTGTTGTGACAAGCCAATGGAGCAAGCAAATGAATGGAGAAGGTCAATGTATACCTTTGAAGTATGAATCAATGGCTCCATGAAAATAGGGGATGAAGCTTCATTGTAGGCTAAAGCAAACGATCCTTAAATGCCCACTCTAATACCCTCACGGAGATTATCGTGTATAAAATGTGCATCATATGAGTTCAAAAAAAGGGAATTAACAGAAACATAAGCTAACATATGTATATTTATGGAAGAAAATACTTTAAAATGTATAAATTTATTCACAAAAGTGTTCTTTATATTACTCATGTATTTTTTCAAAATAGAAGGGTATTGTTAAATCATAAAATTAGCCTAGATTGAGTTACCACCATGTCTGTTTTCTCACTGTAAGTGCATGAGAAGTACATGTTGCATTAATATTCTTCCAATTAACTTCTTCTATAAGCAATGCACTCTCTATATCACTACATTTAAAGCCATATTCAGGAGTATTAGCACTCATAGAATTATGAAATGTATTCCAAGACTCAAGTAGTTGGACAACAAGCAAGAGTAAAGACTCTAGGTTCTCATAAAATTGCATGCCCTACCAGATAAGTTGGCTGAAAATAGAGTGAAATTCATTCAAATGAGTGGATATAGGAGTGCACTCCTTCATATGAAGGTCCAAAAGCTTCTTCAACCAATACAATTGTGAGGGAGGACTTTGCTTGTCATAGAGATCACATATCTTTTCCTATAAAGCATAAGCACCATCTTCAATCAAAATAACATTGAAATACACATGCTTAGACAAAGATAATATAATGGTGAGCTTGCATACCTTATCAAACTCATCACAATGATCTCCATTTCAATTTTTTGGCTTTATTCCCTTGGTTTTTAATACCTCACTTTTTTCTTTTACACCAATACACCTGCCAAATCTCTGTCTTCCAATACAAGAAATTATTGTCATACAACTTTCAATGATAAAGATGGCACTATCATTGGAAGCATTTGAAACACTTACAATTATATAAGCAAAGTAAAGATAATATTGAATATTTTAATAATTTTAACTCATCACAAAAACTCAGCAAAAAAGCATACAACAAGAGGAAGATTGAGCCAATACTCTTCTATCCATAAGCAAAAAGCACTAGAGTATTGAATACAAGTGTTTGCTCTCAAAGAAACTACTTAAAATTGTTTTTCAACATAGCTGTCCATAAAACTAAAATAAGTCAACATGTAAGTGAAGAAAAACATGTAAAAGAAGATCCCATTTCTAGGAAAATTCAAGTAGCAACCGAGATGTACAGTGTAACTAATAATGTAGTAGAAACCACTGAGTACCAAAGGTTGTCAAAACATCCAAGGTGTGAGGTACATAAATGCATAACAAGCATGTATCCACCAATGACTACCCACTAACAATAAGTGCTATAAGATTTTCAAATCAAAGGAAAATCAGCCCACAATCATAAACTCTACAATGACAGTATATGCATAAACCAAGAGAGTATAAGAGACTCTCCCACAAACAAAATACCAAGCACTCCCATTGGAAGAGAAACTTAAGTTTCCAAGAGTAAAACAAAGTTCACTGCATAAAGCTCATAACATTCAAGTGCCCAAAATACATTATGTATTATACATTTGGGAGCATATACATATAATTGGTCTTCAAATATGCAAGTGAAGAATCACTAAAGAAAATAGTCATTGTCCAAAATGCAATCAACTAATCTCAAATCCAAGATATAGATCTTAACATAAGCATATGCAGGTATAAATATAAATGCTAAGTATCAATACATACATGTAGAATCTCCAAAGTGCTTGTAGGCATGTAATACATAGACCTTCATAGTGAATGGTTATTGTCCAAACTTTGTTACAACAAAGAAGCCTTCAAATGTTGAGCTATTTAAGCTCTACAGGATCCAAGAAGGTTTCCCAAGCATCAAACCAACATTTGGGGACTAGAGACTACTCCAATAGTCACAATGTGACTTGCCTTCCCTTATTCTATTTCCACTAAAAGAATAAAGAATAAAGTAATGTGATTGGCACCCACTACTTGCAGTGTACAAGGATGCGCGCATGTATAGTATACAAGTAAATGTAGGCAGCTAGGAATAGGTGGCCTTTGACCCTAAAGACAAATGAAGTGGTTCTTTTCAGCTTGAAATATCATGGGTTATTTCATATGTACCCAAGTCATGTTAGATCCCTCAATGGAGTATGTGCAGGTGGTCACAAAGTCTTCTAAGACCTGAAGGAGGGGATCCAATGGTAAGAGCACACATTCAAGGTTGAAGTTCTTTAAGAAGATCTCAAAGATATTGTCACCTTGACTAGCAAAGAGAGTTTGATGGATCCATGCATCAAAGTGTACGTAAGCATCCATCACAACAAGGAGGAGGAATGTGGTGGATGTAAAGAGATGAAAAAAGAATGTGTGAAATGAAATAATGAAACAAAAAATAAAGTAGTTCCACCTTAAAAACTCTAAGTTTTAAACCATTAAAGGATTGTTCATATATAATGTTTAGTTATGGCTTTACTTAACGTATTTGTAAAGTTTACATGTATATGTAAAAATATCAATGTGACAATTGCACATTGTATCAACTACAATCTAGAAAGAGCCCTCTTCCCCCTCCTTACGTAGGTGTATATATGTATGTTGAATGTCAACAAAAGGATGTTATATACATTCAAAAATGTTATTGTAAATTGCAATAATACACACATACTCTATCAACTAACATAGAAAGAAAGACACCTTCTTCTGATTCTTGGGTGGATGCTTGTATTATATGTGTCTTATCTTGATTTAAAAAATGTATATATATGTGGGTGTTTCTCTCCCCCGGTGTGTAGTTGAAAACATGCATCTTATCTTAAAATTTAAAATATGTGTACACATACACATGTTCAAATAGTTTTAAATATAATTACATAAACACATGATAAGTTTAAAAACTAAAAAATTTAAAATGTTACAAGTGTATGATTTTGTAAAGTGATATTATTCCATTAGTTTAAAAAATTCAAAAGTTATGTGTGTTGGATATTACAACTTGTGGAGTTGGAATTTTAAAGATACTCTACAATTTTTTAAAAATGTGGAGCCACACACTTTCCACTAGAAATAGTATCCTTAGCTCCGCTTCAAATCTTCCTACCATCTAATTTAAAATAGAAGTTAGCAGGTGGATTCTCATTAACATTATGATTTCTTAGTGCATTATATCCAAGGTCCAATCATACTCCATCTACAACACTTGGGTCTTGCAACCCTCATAGATGATAGTAGCATCCAGATTTGTATTTTCACATGTGCCTTGATCAAGATACAACCATTTACCCTTGAGCATCCTCCATTTACGGTTTTTGAACACTAGGTAACATAAAGTTTGTTGTGCATCAAAGTACTTGCAATTGGGAAGGAAAGTTAGTTGATTCATCCCAACAAAAGAAAATAGTTAACTAAGAGAGCTAAATTTTACTTGAAAGCCATGTCCCTTATTGTGACTTGATACTCTACCATGTTAGGATTGGGAGTGATTTTCAATGTCCGAGTTTTTCCTAGAATCCATGTTACATAATCCTTTGATGTACTTTTCACATGATGTACATACTTTTGGTATGTCTAAAATTCTCACATTCCTTGAACATATGCGTAAAAAGTGCAATTGGTATGAACTAACTTAAGTGTATATTCTTTGAGCCAGTGCTTGGCTTCATAGAGTTGAATATATATGTCAAAAATTTTGTGCTATACATGTGCAAAATGTTGCTATTGTACAATGGCCATTCTATATTATTGACATTCAATGTGTATATGGATCCCAAGATTCCATATTATTGACCCCCTTGGGCAATATGTACTCGGAGTCATAAAAAAGTACAAGATTGTGTGTGAGCTACTTGATTGTATGTCCCTCAAAGAGTAGTCTACCAATTTGGAGGTGGTAACACTTAAAAGAACTTGTGAAACTCTTAACATTTTTCCATTCACAACAATCCAATTGTGAATACAAGACAATTAGTTACATAGATATCATGAAATTGCTCATTCTCAATGTGCTGCAAGACTTAGTCTTTGCAATATTTTATGGAATGATTACAATGGATGCAATATGTATTTGCTTTTGAATGAATATATGTTGTACTGACACCTCTGTTACAAAATGAGAATCAACCTTTCTTTGTCTAAGAGCTAAAATTTTACCCTTTCAGTGCTTTGATATATGTGTAGATGCTTTCACCCGAAAAGCTCCCTTCATACTTGGACACATATGTACCCAACCAAGCTAAGCAATGATATTTATCTATGATCCAATGGATCCCTTCTTTATCTTTCTTGTTACATACTTCTATCAAGAGAATGCTTGTTCTTTTCTCAAGCATTATAATCTAGGCAATAGATGTAAAGAAGTATGTATTAAGCCCTAAACAATAAGAATCTTAGGTCTAATCAATAATCACCAATATGTTGTAAAAATCAATATGGCATTACGAGATGTTTACACTTTTGTAAAGAGACACAAACATTGATATCTACATGCATATATGTATGTACATCAACATCATGTAATGAATTAATTTCAAGGCATCACTTTAGCCATACCATTTATATGAAATAGAATGGAAAGAGTAATACAAGAATACTCAAATAATTTTGAAAAAAGAAATTACATTTTAATGAATATGAGTCTAATCTGACTTAATACATTATATTAAAATGTAAGTATTAAAGAGTAGTCGATATAAGGATGGTAGCCATATGGCATGTAAATCTAAAAATGCTTATTAGATTGACACATGAGATATTCTTATGACTCGGCACATTATGAGTTATATGGATAATATTATACAAGAGTTTTATGGATCATAGCCAATTGGCATGGAGATTCAAATGGACATGTAGGACCAAAAAATCAAAGGATTTTTAAAACCTCGTATTCCAACAAATTCATATCATCCAACACAAAGGAATCACTTACCACAACAAAATAGTTGATTGCAAGTTTTGTGCTTCGCCTAAACTGTGTACAATACTTGCATGTCATAGAAACATAGCACCTCAATAATAATTAAAATAACTAATTCTTCATGAGTTCTTGCAATATAAAAGAGAGAAGCTACCTATACAGTAGAATATATGTGCTACTCTATTGATTGCAATAACAACAATAGATTTGAAACTCATGATCATCAAAACCTATTGAAATTGTAGATATGAAAAAATTATGACTAAGTTGTTCAATTGATGAATTCCATTTAACAAAAAATATATCTAGATAGTTGCATGAATAAAAGAAACACAAAACTAGGCAAATTTATCTATAAAAATCGATTTTACTAAACATAAGATTGAATCGTTATCGATCAAAACCTAGAGCTATAGAATCCTTGCTCTACCTTGTGTTAAGTGCTACAACAACAATTGATCAAAAAGTTAGAACTAGCATCGAAGCCTACTATAAAGATAGCAAAAAAGAAAAAACACAAAGGAATAAAGAGAGTGTGTGTGAGTGAGTGGGAGAGAGAAAGCAATGAGCACCTATCCAATCTTGTCCAAATTGATCTTAGCAAAAACACAATAGAGACATTTAGTATTTGCATGAAGATATACTAAAAAATAATAGAAAAGAGAAAAACATAGAGAGAGAAAAAAGAGAGAGATGAGCGCTTATGACAATTTTCCCAAAATGATCTCTTTAATAAACAATAACAAGGATTAGAACGAACATTATGTTGTATTGAAAAGTGTTCTAGACATTTAGAACCATAACAGAAATTACAAGAACATACAGATTTGTTGAAACATAGGAATTCATCATCAACAACTTCAATAATCAAGGAAACAAAATATGTCAGTAAAGATCAACCATTAGTGACCAACAAAAGCATGGCATTGCCATCCTGCATTTTTAGTTTCATTCATTTGATATCAAAAGATATAACTTCATGAATTCAAGAGATGCATGTATTTCAGGAAAAGACATCATATCACATATAAGGTCGTTCTTACATAGGGTGATCTCACATGACTACATACACACAAAAACTAATGTATGAACTAGAATTAAATATACAATGGAATTCAAGCCCTAACACTTGGTGGCACAGCCTGGTGGATGATTAGGACAGTTAGGACTGAATCCACAAGCAACTAAGTAACATGCAGCATGACCGAAAGAACATAGTTATGCCTTGTTGGAAGCCTTTCACCCCTTAACAAGCCACACTAAGCAGCAATGTGAGTAGACCCCCTCTAGGATACTCAGAGCCCTCTGGTGCAATTGCATAACCAATTGTAAGTGCCAATAAAAAAAATTATATGGTAACTGTCAAGAACCAAAAAAGAACTGACAAGTGCAACAAACTTAAATGAGAAAGGAACATAAACAATGATGTCTCTACATGAAGACATCCGAAGTCTTGAATGCTAACCACCATGATTTGCATTTAAATCATTTTTGACGACATGAAATTCTTCATAAACTTCATTAACCACTTCTTGAACTACATCACTATCATCAGCTACATTAAAATTCTTCTACTATAGTAAAGTGGCTACATAATCTTCACTATGCCTCTTTGCTTCCAAAGCATTTTGCAACTTCAATTCCAATTGTTGACACTTAACCTCCAACGTAGACACCTTTTGATCCAATGCTTCTTTCTCATGACAATCAACATCGTGTTGCTTTGACAAAAAGGAATCTTTAAACATAGTTTAAGGTCTAGAAATCAAGATATCCAAATTCCATGCCACCTTTTTTCATAATTGTTTCATCTCTAAGAGAAAAGCATCATGAATATCCTAATATTCAGATTTAAGTACTATTGATGGATCAACATCCACCTCCAAATTTTGTAGTACATGCTGTTCAACCACTTTCAAAGGATTAAACCTTTCCAACAATAATTGATGATGAACCTGCAACTTTGCATGCATATCCATAAATTGTTGGAATTCATCCAAACACTTTGGCCTAAGCTCTTTAGTCCATTTTTCAAACAAACACACATAAATGTTATTATGATCTATAATTGCTGCAGCGTTGCAATCTTAGCATAATGTTGTGATAATAATGCATCATAATCAACCTATTTTCATTGCAACTACTGAGACAACACCTTGGACTTCATCTTCACAGCCTGCAACATTGATCCTGTAAATGTGTAGCTTCTGTTGTAATTCCCGAATTGACTTGCTCATATTGTTTAAAGTACATCATAACCTTTTGCATCATAGCCATAGCATCTGCCATATTACTTACCACAAACCCATGTGCCCTTAACTAAACTGAAGCAAATGGGACATCACACATATGAGTAGTCCCAAGGCCTTCCCTCAATGGACTCTTCAGAGAAACATAAGCATCATCAGAAACATGTAGTGGTGTATCCTCGGAGTGAGGCCTACCATGAAGCCAAATTCTTTCAATCTTTTGCTTCTTATTCATTGGAGTTACATGATCCAAAGACCGTAAAGCATCAATTTTATCCTTCTTTTCCACATCCACCACATGATCAAAACCCACATGCTTCCCATGCTCTTTAAAAATTTCCAAAGCAATCTTCCTAGCATAGGCCTCTTGATAGCCTGCCTGAATCAAATCCTTATAGATTGCATACTTCTCTTTATCACCCCCAAGAAGAGCATTATTATCCTCACTGTCTTTACCATGGCTAGTATCCCCAGTCATAGTATCTACATCACCCTCATCAGCTAACATAGAATCAAGGGTCCATTTAAGCAAGCTATCCATAGGCAAATCAGGAAACTGTAACCTGGCATACTCATATAGAGCAGCTAAAAAACATCCCATACGAGACTTGTGAAACACCTTCTTTGTTTTCAACACCTTAATCTTAGTCATGAGCCTATCATGCATTACACTAGGCCAATTAGGTATACCCATATTTTCAACATAGTATATGAGACCATATGTCTCCCGAGCAATGCAATCAGTTTTAATAAACATCATGAAGCATTCCATGAACCATCTAAGTTGCATCTTCCTGGATGTATCAATCCTCTTCAAAACATAGACATTACGTGGAGACGTGGAATCCCCAAAAGCTTGAAACATTTGATCTTCAAAATAATGCCATAATGTGGGATTCACATTCATCGTAGTAATGCAAACACATAGCTCACTACTACTATAGTAAGCTCAATACAACCTGCTATTCTACCTTGAGATTGCCTCAAAATGTCCAATTGAACTGAGCCATGCACATTGGCTACCCACTTAGCCCAAGGCAAGCATGCAAAATCATATAGACCAATCTTCTCTAGCCATGCTTTATTGGCAGGATGCTCAACATCAAGTACCAATGTTGAATCAACAAACAGTGTAACTAGGGTTGTTTACCTAAGGTGGAACTTGTGGTGTTGCATCGATGTCATGCTAATCCTTGGACTGCTCCTCTTTAGCCAACTCAAATTCCTTATCATTGTCATCATCTAGTCTAGCATGCTTATGTATAGACAGCTGTCGGGTAGAGCTATGACATGTATGAGTCATGGTGTGGACAACTGGCATGTTCATAGAACACGATGGTGAAAAAGAAGAAGAAACAAATAAAATAGTCTATCATCACTACTTTCATTGATAAGTTCGTACAGGAAGGTACAATTAAATTATTATATGAGTAATAAGGTTTCACAAGCTTCTTCATCCTAAACCCATTAACTATAGGCTTCAATAAATTTATGTGTAAATCCTTTAATAAAAACATGCCTTGAGCAAGATCTTTACAGGTTACAAATGGGCTTGCATACTGAATCTCTAATTTGACAGAGTAAATTTTCCAAGTCAATAATTATAAACAACAACCCGATCTCCTTTCTAAAAATTTTTATTTTTAATATGCCTATTTACCCAAGCCTGTCTTTGTTGATGTGTAACTCTTGAAATGTAGGCCGCTACCGCCCTGTCCTCCTCTAACTTCAGGAGTTGTTCCAATAGTATACTACACTAGCTTCTCAGGATCTAACTTATGTGTAACAACAACTCTCAAGCTTGGTACCACAAATTCCATAAGCACCACAGCCTCTAATCCATACACCAGTCTGAAGGGTATAAGCCGCCCAGTTGTAACCTTATATGTCGTCCTAAAATCCCACAATGCTCAATCAAGTTTAACATCCCAATATTTCCTATTATCCTCAACAATCTTCTTTAAAATGCAAAGTAAAATATTATTAGAGCTCTCTGCTTGTCCATTATTTTGAGGATGTTATGGAGGAGTAGACTTCTTATGTAAAATTATATGCCTGACAATTAGTTCTTGGATAATTTGATCTAAGAAATTCTTAAATCTATCACTAATTAACTCAATGGGACATCCAAACTAAGTCATAATGTTAGAATATAAGAACTTGGCCACACTAGTTGCTTTATTATCCTTCAATGCTTGAGCCTCTACCCATTTGGTACAATAATCTGTACAAACCAATATATATATGTTACCTATCCTTTTAGCTACTAGTTTGATTGGCCCAATAAAATCAATCCCCCACCTCTAAAATGGCTCAAGTGGAAGCACATGATGATCCTACATCCTATCCCTGTCAACACGTTGACCTTCTTTCAAGCATTGCAAATACTCCTTAGCATACTGATGTGCATCTTTCAACATAGTAGGCCACCACAAACTTGTATGCAATATCTTCTTACCTGTAATCTCACAAAAAAAAGACCACTTGATAATCCACAATGAGCTTCACGAAGAATTGCTAGTTGCTCGTATTGAGGAACACACCTTCTCAATACATTATCTACTCCCCTTCTATACAAAGTATTAAAAATAACCTGAAATGATTTGCTCTTCAATGTCTACTTCCATCTTTGGTCAGTTGTAAGGTGTACTAGCATAATCCCTTCCTTTAGGAAATGCGATCACTGATCATAATATGAATCAAGATCAAGAACTTGAGCTTCAAAGATTTCAGCATCAGGAAGTTGATCCGGAACTCCTACTTTGACTACATGAATCTCCAATCTACTTAAATAATCAGCCACTGCATGTTCTTCACTAGGAGTGTGAATAACCTTGAAAACAAACTTTTGCAACAACACCCATCTAGCCAACCTACCTGTTAACTGAGGTTTGTTGATTAGAAACAAAAGTGCCTGATGATCCACATGAAAGATTACTTGATTACCCAACAAATAATGCCTAAATTTATGCACAGAGAAAAGCATCCCAAGTGCTTCTCTTTTTGTGACTCAATAATCCTTTTCAATAGCGCTCAATCTCCTGCTTGGATAATAGATTATTCTATACCAGTCGAGTACATTATCTTGCATAAGTACAGCTCCCACTGCTAGGTCAGAAGCATCAACAAAGACATGTAAAGGTAAATCCCATGCTAGAGGTTACAGTATTGGAGCTACAACTAACATCTCCTTGAGAATATTGAAGGCTCTCTCCTAATATTCCCTCCAAATAACTGCATCCCTTTCTTGGTTAAAGTTGTAAGAGGATAATAAATATGCGACAGGTACCTTAAATACCTACTATGCCATTTCACTTGCCCCACAAACCTCATAACTTTTTGCACATTAATTAGAGCCTTAGCTTTTTGAATCGCTACGATCTTGATTGGATCTTTATTCATGCCTTCTTTAGACAAGATGTGGCTTAAAAGCACACCCCTTTTTTTGTTGCAAACACTGACTTGAAAGGGTTCAAGGACATGCCAAATCTTTTGCATCTCTCAAAACATAACTTGAGATGTTTTAAATGCTCTCTTCTACTCTTAAAAACATAGAGATTGTCAATAAATACCCCCATAAAAGTTGTTAAATATGGCTCATATGTCTTATGAGCGGCTCCCTGAAACTCAAGAGGTCCATTATTCAATCCAAAGTTCATGGTTGTGCTAACATATGCTCCCCACTTAGTGATGAAGATTGTCTTATCTATATCTTCTAGATGCATTCTAATTTGATAGTATCCTGAAAACCCATACAGAAAACTATACATTTTGTGGCTTGCTACATCATCAAGGAGAGAATTGGTAAAAGGAATCAAGAGAAGGGATCAATAGTAATGGTAGCTATATTTAATTTTCTATAATCCACACTAACTCTGATCTTCCCATTCTTCTTGGGCATAGGGGATAGCCAAGTAACTTCCGGTTTGATGAACCCAACCCTCAAAAGCTTGTCAATTTCTTCGTTGACCTATTTGGCATAGTTAGGGTTCATTCTATATCTTTTCTGAATGATTGGCCTAGCATCTTTCTTTAAATTTATCATGTGCTGACATATAGCTAGATCAAATCCATTTATGTGCGTATAATCCCAAGCAAAGATATCTTGAAACTCTTTGCACAACTTAATAAGATCTTGCTTGAAGTTTTCTTACAGAAAATATTGACCTTAATGGTTTTGACCTCCCCTTCCATATTCAAATTAACCTCCTGAACCTCATGTTCAACTACCCTTGCAAATCTTCTCATTGTATACACATGTCTCAGCTCAACCTAAATAATGGCTTTCTATCCTTCTACATCCAATACAAAAGAACTATCCATAGAATTGTCCACATAAGTTTGCTGATTCTCAAGTACTTCTTGTGGAGCAACTTTAGGATTACCAATTCCCTGGTCATGAACCATTTCATACTATTCCTTCCCTAACCTATCTTTAAATTTAGGCTTCTCTTGACCTTTAGGAAAGCTTTCAGGATTCTAACATGTTTGGAGTGCAGTTCGAACAACTTGGTGTTATAGAACTTTATTTCTTGCACACATAGGATGATCCTGGTACTCCTAAATAATATTGTCAATATCTATTTCAAAAACTAGAACCATAGAAGGATTTGTCTAAAGAAATAATTCCTCCTCATCATCTTCTACTTCATCTGCAAGGTTAATAGTTTGAGCTATTGTAGATCTAGATAAAATCTTTAATATTATCTTATTAAATGTTGACAAACTGATCTCCTTGAGTCCTCGAGTCCTCTAGGGATACATACATAATCATTCCTCAAGTCCTGCTTCAATTTGGCCAATTTAAACCATGGTCTACCCAAGAGCATTGTATAAGAATCCCCAATTTTTGACATTCTTAACACAACAAAACTCACCTTGAATTTCACGCCAGCCACTTGAATTTGTTGATTTCTAAGGATACCCAACGAATGTAACCTCATCTGATTTGCCATGTTGACTTGAAATGGGGCTGGTAGTAGCTCCTCTTGCTTGATTGACAAATATGTGTGTTCAAGAAGTATATTAACTCCAAAATCCCCATCTAATAGGACATCAATATCATGCTTTCTTCATGCATACTCAACTTGAATGATAGGAACTTGATGATCCACAACTTCTTGTTGGGTTGGTATAACTACCCTAACAGTCGAGAATTGCTTAATAGTGAATTGCTATACATTATTCAAGAACTATATGTATCTTTTTCTTGATCTTTAGGAGCAACTTTTCCTTAAATCCTAGTATTAAATCCAATATTTGCTCCAGGTTTAATTACAAAGAGCACTTTTCTAGAGCTTGAAATAGCTATTCTAAACCTCCTTGTTGTAACTTTCCACAAACTACACTATCAAGGAATTGTCCATCTTGATCAGAGAACTGATCTTGCTGTCCAAGAAGATACTCTTGCAGTTCAAGCTTCTGAATACCTGAATCCCCTATGTCATCAAATTGATCAAATTTTGGTTTTTCATAAAGTTTTTGCAACTTCCTAACTTGCTTTGTTGCCTTTTTCCTTGTCTTCTCTTGCTCCTACCAATCAAGCTTTGGACTTGCTTGACTTCTGGTAATAGTTAATACCATAGGTTCAAGGCAATCCTCAACTTTAATATAATTAGAATAATCACATTCAACATGCATGCTTACAGTATTCAAATTACTTGACACCTCCTTACTGTTTTCTTGAAAGTTTTCTTGCTAAATTTGTTCATAACTAGTAGCATTTGTACCACTAGAAAATTACCTTTGATCATCTTGGTCAGGTAATGCTATAAGTATTACCGCAAACGGGGTAGGTGGATGCTATTGATGAGGTGCTCCTGCAGGTCTCTTGTCATTAAGCATCCTTTCTACTGGCATTCCTCTCTCAGTCATATGCCTTGCCCAAAGTTCACAATTTGGTTTAACAAAATGTTCTTGCCCTCCACAATAATGGCATGCTCTCATTTCGGTAGTTTGTTGTTGTGGATGAACATTTTCCCAAGGCTGTCTTGCATACATTCTTCTAGGTTCCCTAAAGGGCCTCTCAGGCATTGTGTCAGTAATAACCTCATTGAATGCAATTGGATGAACAGAACTTGGTCTGGGCTGCTGCATCACTGGCATTTGATGTGTCACCCTAACATTAGAATTATGCCAACAAGTGTTGGTTTCATGGCCATTTCTTTGGCATATCTCACAATACTTTCTTTTCTCTTGCATCAGAATGACATAAATCCTTCAACTTTTGTTAAATCTTCTTATCCAATTTTCTATCATGTATCCTCCTCTTTGATTTACCCTTTGATCTCTTCTTCTTAGATTTGTCCGAAATTGATTTCTTATTCTTTCTCCTAAATACCATATTAGAGAATTTGGGAATCTCCCAAATTCCACTTTCAAATAAGGAGTCACCTCCAAGTAAGGGGATAAGATTTGATCGTGTATCCAAATATTAATCACATTATGAATTCTTAAACTTTATGAAAATTGTCCGATTCTTGAATATGTGGTTCCTATGCTTTCTTACAGTACTAGACTTATCATCCAAATAACCAAAATCATCCTTTGAGTCTGAACTATAATCACTATCCTAATCATCAATAACAATTTCTGATTCGGAATCTGTATATGTATCATAATCTGAACCTAAAGATTCACCATCCTTATGACTCCTTGATTGTGAAGTATACAACCTTCTCTCAACCCTCATAGCAACCATGATCATAGTATCCAATGTACCATTTGGACCTAACTCCACATTAGCAATGGGGTTCTTGATCTTACTCCTCAAGCCCTCAGTAAAATAAGTTATTTGCATCTCCATCAATGGTGCATCAATATCATTCAACTTGTTCAGCAGCAGGTTCCTGAACTTCTGGGCACAATCTTCAACTAGCATACCCTTCTGCTTTATATTCTTGATCTTTCTCACAATATCTCTAGGGGTTTTATCCTTCAGAAACCTACCCAAAAATGCAATCCTTAAGTCATCATATGTATTAAATGTTGCCATGCCATAGTTGGAAATCTAATCCATTGCTTTTTCTTGTAGAGTGGTTGCAAATTGCTGCAACCAAACGTGATAGCCATACATCTAATTAAATCCATTGTGGCTGTCCATCTAGTTTCAAACTGAGCAACATGATAGTCGGGATCCTCCTTCTTCTTGCCTAAAAATTTAGATACTTGCACTTTTCGATTAACTAATAGATTTGGATTCATGATATTTTACTTTTTTAACTTCCTCTAAGGTGGTAAGGGATTAAATGTCAATTATTCCTTGCACTATGCAAAAAGAATGTTCTCCCTAACACTATATGTTTCAACATTTCAAATGCTTGACCAAGAGAGTATCTTGATAGTTAGAGGGTAATGCAATTTCATCATCATTTGACAAAGTAGTTGTATTTGAAGGAGTTAGAGGGGATTCTATAGAAGTGGTAGGAGGGTGATACGTTGTTGAAGTAGCAACAGAGGTATGCCCTTGAAGGGGCCGGTTCTGTCTTGCATGAGTAAACTATGCTTCATCTAGCTTTCCTAGTCCCCCTGCTCCACTCCTATCATCCAAACCTACAAGCCGCTCATCCTGCCTTGTCAAGGCTTCCCTGAATTCTCGGGATATGTCCCTAGTAAGGATAGGATTTGAGAGATAAATGTAGTTGTCTGACATAAATGATGCCCATAAAAGGCACCTTATATGCCCTCATTTCCATCAGCACTCATGCATCCTAATCTTGTTGCTTGATCTTATAATAATTGGTTCCACGCATGATGCCTAAATTAGGAACATTATTTCCATGAAATCGGCAATATCACCAAAGTGTTCTAGGCATCATAACCATAACAAAAAATACAATAATGTACATATTTGCTGAAATAGAGGATTTCATAATCAACAAGTTCAATAATCAAGGAAACAAAATAGATCAGTAAAGATCAACCATCAGTGAACGACCAACGAAAGCATGGCGCTATCATCCTGCATTTTCAATTTCATTCATCTCATATTAAAAGATACAACTGCCCAAATTTAAGACAAATACCTTTATTTCAGATAAAGACATTATATGACATTTAAGGTTGTTTTTACATAGGCCGATCTCACATGACTACATACACACAAAGAATAAGATATGAAATAGCATTAAATATATGGTGGAATTCAAGCCCTAACAAAAAGATAGCAACAAAGATAAACCACACACACACACACACACACATCAGTACCTTCAACTCTTGCTCCCAAAACACTTTGCAAGAAAACAAAAATAATTAGAACCAATGTCAAGACCTATTGAAACCACTACAAAAAAGAGAGAAGAAAAAAACACACACACACACACACACACAGAGGGAAAGAGAGATAAACGAGCACCTGTATCTCCTATCCAAAACAACCTCTGCAAAACAATGAATCAATAATAAGAAGAAGAAATGATATAAAATCCTACTGAAAAATTAGCAAACAAGAGAAAACAAAAATAGAGATGAGCATCTATGTTTTGCCCAAATTCTAGAGCTGTAAGGAGGAAAAAGTGGAGAGGAAAGCACAATGCTCAAAACCCTAATCATTCTCACCAGAGAGCTTTCATGGAGACGAATATTCACTAGAACGGAGAAGTAAGAGAAAGTAGTCTATTGCTAAACTTTTGAGCCAAACTAATTTTGTGTGAGAAAAAGAAAGCAAAATTAAAAAATTGCTAAAAAAGGGGAGGAAAATTCTAGGTGAGAGAAACTCCAATTTTGTATACTATTTATTCACCATAAGTTCCCACAATAATGGTTTCCTTCCACTTTAACATAGGGGGAGGGGCGAGAAGAGGCGAATGTGATAATGTAAAAAAATTATGCCTACCTCATTAGATTTGACACATATGAAAAGGGGTGTTCATGCAACATTGGAATTTTTCCTTCTAATTTAATAATTGAGGGGTAAAAGAAGATGTTGTATTAATGTTACCAAAAACAGACTTACATGATTATATTGATAGTTGATGACGATGAGATAAATAGTAGACTCTAGCTCCCTATTGATGAAGAGATGGGTGCTTGTCTCTAGTTCCCTATTGCATCTAGAAAATATGTAGTTACCAATTGCTCAATTTCGAGGCTCTTTCATAGTCCATAAGGTCCTATGACATATTAGCCACTAGAGTGTCGAGATTTTAGTAGGAATATGGTAACCTTGAATATAAGAAAATGTAAATTCCCATTGGGAAGCATTCTAGTTCAATGACCATGTCCATCAAGCTTAATAATTACCAATGACTGCATAGTCTCATAATTCTTATGGAGTTTATTGTCTTGCCCTATAAAGCTTTAATATAGCCATAGTGACTACATCAAAGTTCTTCTATCTTCTACAATTTATCATGTTGACTTATGCTATTCTTCCCTATAGTAAGGTAGCCTAGTCTTCCTCTTATATTTATAAAAAAAATTTTGCAACCCTTTTAGCGCACTTAACTTGTCATCTATGACATTAGCTCAAAGAGGCGTAGGCTCTAGCTCCCACTTTCTTTGAACAAAGAGTACATTGTCGAAGAAATCTTTGGCTCCTTGAAATTTTCAGCATTCCTAGCGCAAAACAAGTCCCTACAGAGAGCTTTCTAACTCCCTTAGAGATTTGTTTGGGGGCCGGAGGTTTTCAACAAGCGAGGACGTGACGATGATGACATGCGCTTAAGGACAAGACTCAAGTGGTCTAGGAACTAATAAGCTCCCTTGGAAGTTGACATCCTTTTCAAAGATGAAGCATGCGTTTTTGCTTTGTTTTTTGATTCGTTCGAGTTTGAACCATCGGTGCCACACTGCCACCTCTACTAAGTACTATGTTGTGAGTCGTGACTCGTGGGCCGTGGCGATAAAATCCCATGGCCCTGGGATTGCTTACAAGTCAAGGCCCAGAGCAAACTCCTAGCGCTTGTCTGATAGCTCGATGGCCCTACCCTACATCATTATCATCGAAGAAAAAAGGATGTACCCTACGTGATTTTTAAAAACCTGGAAGGTCCACTCAGCAGCCGTACAGAAAGTTCCGTAACCAAGGACGTGACCATCAAGGGCGGTACACTGTCAGAGCCGTATTACTAAAATGAGGATATCTCTGAGGCTGGCCGTGAGGTCACGGGTCTCTGTAGAGCGACCGGCGCAGCCGGGAGAGGAGTGACGACTGACGGGAGTCGGGACATGCGAGGGTTTGACTTGAACGTACCACGTCCCGTACACCCGTCGCCACTGGCAAGCACACGCCGAGTACAAAAAAACAAAGCAAACGCCTCTGAACTTAGAGTGCTGCCACACGGTTAGTCTGTATGTGCGTCCAAATGTAAAGGTGGTTACATATTTAGTAAGTAAGAAAGAAAAAAGGCATGTCACACGTTGCAAACTTTACTTATTTGACATGTAAAAGGTTCAGTAGGTCTATGCGTGACCTTTCAACATGTTACACGCACACGGCTTTTTAGCGGGGTAGGAGAAAATGAGGTCCAATACTACCAATAGTTCTTAGCCGGGTCGATAGATTGACATTGAGCTGTCTCATCTTGGATCCTTTTGTATTTAATAAATCTTTTATAGTTTAAATGTGTACGTCAAATTACACTCAAAGAAAAGAAATTGGGACGTTTTCGAGATTACTCTCGAGCAGTCTTAGTTTTGTTTTTTGAGCCATGTGCCACTAGCTTATGATTACTCTCGAGCAGCCTTAGTCATAATCTCAAATTACAATGAAGTGGGAAAAAAATAAGTATTTTAAATACTTTTAAAACATTGTTGTAGTCATATTTTCTTTTTCTCTAAGACGTTTTTGATATTTCTCTCTAGTAGTCTTAGTCATGATCTCAAATTACATTCAAACGAAGAAAATTGGTATTTTTTAATATAATATTTAAAGTAGTCCTAGTCATAGTCATAATCTATATACACACCAAACTAAGCTCAAATAAAAAAAATTGGTAGTTTTGGATGTATTATTTTTAAAGCTAGTCCAAGGATTCACAGAAGAGGGACATTGAGGGGCCAAAAGAGTCACATTCAAGGATACATTGTTTTTAGGCTTTATCAAATCTAAAATAATACAAACTTTGCATGGCTCCATTTTTTGACTTACATTAAACATGTATTTCATATCTAAGAATTTGTGCCATAGTTTCAAGTGGCTAAAAGTGATGCATTTCAAAATTGTAGGGTGGGATATATGTTGCTTTTGGGAGGCCACACTTTATTAACCCCTTTATCCTAGTGGTGCTTTTTTGTTAGACAAAGAGAAAATGTTCACATGTACTTTTATCTTCCAAAAGATCCCTAAATATTGCCAATTAGAATATCAAATATTTCATTTAAAAATAAATATATTTCATGATAATATTTATGAACCTCTAGAGATTTACTTATGTACAATATATTCACTCAAAAAGTCAGTTTAATTTTGGAGGATTGTGAATTTGAAGGCAAATGAAATGTATGTGTCAGTGATTGTTAGATTTACATTGTGTGTGAATGAAAAATGAGAGAGAGAGAGAGAGAGAGAGGTGTTTAAAAAATAGGATTCTAAGATCAGAATTGGAGCTCTAACAAAAGAATAGTTTACTAGTTGTAAATCCAATAGTAGTACTACATTCTTGGTTGTGTTTGGGGATTTACAATTATTTTCAAGACTACAAATTCAAAACCTCTTAGTAACTAATGTTTGCTTATTACAATATGTGATACCATTAGAAATAAGTTAATCTGAACTTAGAAACTTGTATAGGTTGAAAAACTACCTTATTTGGTAGAGACCTTGATATGTGCTTTAAAATGCCCATTGCTACATCTATCGAAAGGATAGATATAGAAATAGATTGATTTCTAGACATTAGACACCTACATATGCAGTCTTTGAAAGTACCAAATATAATCTTTCTCTTAGCTATACCTTTTTCTAAAAGTGACACAATACCTTAGTGTTTTATCCCATGTTTAGCTAGAAACACATTAAAACATTTAAGCATATACTCTCCTCCTCGATAAGAATGAAAAGTTCCAAATTTAGATCCTTGCCAATTTTCATCCATATATGCAAATTGTTTGGAGCATAAGAACACTTCAGGCTTAGCTTTCAAGGATACAACCATGCATCCCTAGAGTAATCACCAATAAATCACAAAGTAAAAATAATTTCCAAAAGATGGTGTCTACATCACAACACAAACACCACTGTGAAGAATAAGTTGTAGTTTCCAAATAGCTCTCCATCACTAAACTAGCTTTTGGTCTTCACAGATATGTTTTGCATATGCCTCAAGAGTAAGAAATCGAGACATCATGTTAGATTTTTGCAACCGTAGTAAACTAGCAAAATTCAAATGACAAAAATATGCATGCCAAAATAAGCTTGAATCTACAACTATACATACAATAAATTTTGCACATTTCCCATAATTTTAAGATTGTAAAATCAATGGCATATCAAACCGGATATAATGATTGTACCACCATATGCCAAATCATAAACAATACACTTTTCATCCACAAATTTGAAAATTGAGCCAATCTTGGCAAAGTGCCAAAATTGACATCAAGTTCATTGTTATCTTTAGCACACACAAAGCCTATGAAAGTATGAAACTCTTGCCATTAGTAGCGGTCAACACCATTTCATTATTCTCTAATAGGATAAGAGGAGTTATTGGCACATGTAATGGTACGGCCCTTAGGCCAAACTCAAGAGAAGTGAACCAACTTCATTGAAAAATAATATGCTTAGTGGCACCATGATCAAAGTACCACATATTTGAGCTCATGATAGAATGCAAGCATCATGTAACAAAAGGTTAAAATTGCATTGCACTCTAAGTGTGCATTTTGTATCTTGCACAACATTTGTAGATTCTAAATTAGAAGAAGTATCCATAATAACCATTAGCATCTTTCTTTTGAGGCTCTTTCATAGTCGGTTTAAGATAGTCCTTAATGACATGGTCTCTTGCAGTATGATACCTACAAAAGCCTTTACTCTTAATTGTCTTCTCATTCTTAGCATCCTTATTTTTCTAAACAATATTTGTAGATTTATGATCATGAGTAGAAATGGTAGCCTTTCCTTTACCATTCTAACTATCCATAAAAGTGTGATATATGCCATGCATAATTGACCTTTTGGACTAGCTGATTGGCTTTCTTGCAATGAAACAAAATCCAACTCATTGTCACTGAAATTTCACATTTATATGATAAACTTCACTCTTTTTGAGTTTTAATAGCTACCACTTTGGAAAGGCTTTTGGGATAGTATTCTCACTTTTCAATGGATTTTATATTGGGGTTTTCTAACACACAAGCTAATCATGATATGATTTGGACTATAGTAGATCGATTTAGCAAACACACATATTTCCTACTATGCAAGAAAACATTAACTATATCTTAAGCTGCATAATTGTTTTTGAAGACTATTTTCACTAACCATGGTTTGCCAAAAGCTATTAATTCTGATTATGATTCTAGATTCTGTAACAATTTTTGGACTACTTTGTTTGCTAATTTGGGTACTAAGATTGATTTCTCATCTACATTTCATCCTGAAACCAATGGGCAAATAGAAGCTATTAACATTACAATTCTAGATCTCTTGCATGCATACATAATTTCAAAACCACAAACATGGGATACACACTTGCATCTACTTCAATTTGCATACAATAATACACCCCACGTAGCTATTTAAAAAGCACATTTTAAAATCATTTATGGGTATAGATTGCCTACACTTGTTATATCATTGTCACACAAAGTTAAAGTTGTTGATGATATTGCCAATACGCATGCTACTATTTTTGCTCAAGTTAAAGACATGATTGCAAAAGCCCAACAATCATACACTAAACAAGCTAATAAAAAAAGAAAAGCCATGAGTTTCCATGTTCATAATTATGTTTGGTTACGCATTGAAAAGAGAAGATTACAAGTGTTGAGAAACACCCTATTGTTAAATTAGTACCTAGATTTTATGGACCTTTCATAATAATTCACAAGATCAATGACAATGCATTTAAATTAGAACTACCCCAATACTAGAAGATACATAATACTTTTCATATTAGTTTTTTACAACCTTTTAGCAACTAATTACATGTCCACCCTATTTATGAAAACCCTTCTTTGTTAGAAGAAGAAACTAAAATTCTTGAACCTAAAACTATTCTAGACACTGACTTTGTGACCACTAAAATTGGACGTAAATATTCTAGATATTTGGTTAAGTTTAAAAATCATCACGTTGAAGAAGCCCAATGGATGCATGCCCGCGATCTAAGTAATCACCCCTCACTACTCGCTCCACATTGAGCTAATTGCAATTGAGGACAATTGCTATCCCACCCGGGGGGTATGATGCCAGGAGGCTAAAGACTGCTAGATATTCACTTTTGTGGGTTTTATTTTATTATTTTCTAACAATTTTGAATGCTTCAGTTAATGTGTAGAGCAGGCAGCGGTGGCATTGGGAAGCACTAGGCGATAGCGTGTATTCAGATTACCTAGAAGAATTATTATTTTGATGAGTGTGCACCTTATCATTAGAAACATTAGGGCCAAAAACGTTTCAAAAATGGCACTTGTAAAAAAATGATTAAGTTACTAATTAGTTGAGGTTTTAAAATAATGAACCCTCCAAATTTGCCCATTTAGACATGATTAATGGCCATTATTCTTTCTTTTTGAATATTCTACTATCACGTTTCCCACCAAAATCACGCTTTTTTTTCGTCTGCATTCATTTGAATCATCGTCATCTCCTCTTCACTTTGTTTCTTAGTTCTTAAAGCTGATTTTACTCTGTCGTAAAATTTCTCACCAAAATCACATTCGATTCTTACCAGCAGTATGCATTGGTCTCCCTTTATCTCCCTTCATCTCCTTTCACAAAATCTTGAGAAGGTGATCAACAATCAAAAGAGTCTCTACACAGAGGACCAATACCACTTACTTGCCGACTGGGCTATAGAGATATGGTCCTCCATGGACCTAAGACGAGATCATCTTGTTAGTTTTCAGCAGATCCAACTAGGTTGGGACATATCCAAGCCGCATCTTTACTTCGAATCCTAAGATATCCATTCTGTAAGATTTTGTTTCAACTAAATCCAAGCTTTTTCTTCAATCTCTTTAATTTGATTCATAAGAAAATGGGTAAAAGAGTCCTATGGTGTTGATAGAAATTGGTAAGGATAGATATACTAAGGATAATCCTCAAGCTAATAGAATAGAAAGTGAAAAATTTCACCCTAATCTTAGCACTTGAAAATAGAATATCTTCATTATACATTGTTGTAATACCAACTTTTTAGCAAGCACTAATGGATAAGACAATGATAATATATTATAATTAGAAGAAAGGAAGTACTTTGATTTCTAGGAGACAAAAATATTTACTTAGTAATAGATTAAAAATGTTATTATTCAATATTTAGTCTCTTAAAATATAAAAAATATTAAACAAGTAATAGATAGAAATATTAATGATATTGTGTATCATATCAACTTTAGGACTTAGACGATTTTATGTGTGCAGGATGCTTCGAAGAATATGAAGGATACAACTTCTTACTTGATATTAGCTCTTGGGAGTCTTTTTCTCATCATACCCTCAACTATGATTAGCACTATGGGGTTTTAAGTTTCAATATCCTCAATTGTGATTCTTATTAGCACTATTAGATTTCAATTGCTAAATGGTGGCTTGATGTCATGGGATGATACTACTCATACTATCATATCCTAGCAAATCTCTTAAGATCTCTTCCCTTGATTTGTAAGAAGAAATAGAAAGGACTTGACTCTATTTCTTTCTCTCAGAACTCTGCTTCTAATGCACATGCTATCATATCCTAGCAAATCTCTTAAGATCTCTTCCCTTGATTTGTAAGAAGAAATAGAAAGGACTTGACTCTATTTCTTTTTCTTAGAACTCTGATTCTAATGCAGATTGATTTTATAATTGAAAGCATCACTACATTATTGATACTTTATCCTTGTATATATTTTTTCAAATGTAATATATCTCAATTTCACAAAAAAAAGACCATCAAAATTATCTTTGTGATTATTGATCTTCTTTACTATATAGCATTCATGATCTTATTTATTTGTTAAAAATAGTTTAAAGAGTATTCTATGATGTTATACAAAGTTTTCTACATGAAATAACATGAACTTTTGACAAGTCAATGGAGTTAGATAAATAAATTATTAATGGAATCATTTATATAATAATATAAACTGTTGATAAATCAATGGAGTTGAATAAATAAGTCATTAATAGTCAAATTATTATATGAAACCCATGATAATAGATATAATTATTCAATCTCTCTTCAATCTTTTTCTATAGCTCAAAAGGATAGAATATACTATTTAGTAAAGATAAACTATATTTCATGACTCTTCAAGAAGATACCCTCTCTAAAATAAAAATATTTTAGTGAATTGATAGAATGATTAGTAAATAAGTTATTAAAAATATATATTATCACAAAAATATATAACTATTCATATCTCTTATATAGTTTTAAAGCTCTTAAAGAAGATAGAATATCTATAGCAAATATATACTAATGCAATATCTATTAAAAAAGATAGTCTATTTTGGATCCAAATTATATAATGATAGGTAGAAAAAAAATAAAGGAATAGTCCAAAAAAATTTAAGCTTTAGGATAATAGTCACATGTGACTCTTTGATAATGTTATAATCTTTATTTTTAATAAGACATTAAACCTATTTAAAAAATCCAAAAAATCATAAAAGCATTTATAACATGTCCACTCATATCTTCAAGACACGTCTTAGCAGTCCATTGGAAAGGATGTCTAGAAAGCTCCGCCCGGCACTCCCATGGAATGTTATGGGGTTTGCGATCTAGGACTTTCCACGTCTGCCACGTAGCGGAAGTATTCCAATTGTTCCCACTTAGGACCGATGTGAATTAGGGTTTTCCCTATTGGTCATTTCCTAACGACAACTAGCGTCGAACCCAAGGGAACTACTTTACGCAGAAACACCAGGTCCGAAGTGGATTCATGTTGCACTTGGTTCAAGGAGAATGGGAAATGAGAGGGATGAGAAGTTCAACCTCTCTGCCATAAGGCATAGTCCCATTCTGTTTCCCTAAAATAACGTAAATCGGGATCAATTATAACTCTAGGTCAACGCTTTTGTTGTTGGTGTTCTTTGACGATCTTCTAGCTGTCCATCTTGATTGAGAAAAGTTCCCGGCCAACCGGGACCACCCATCCGTAGGACAGACCTATGGCCACATCCACCGCACTTTCCTCGGATTGTTTTAGTTATTTAATTACTTAACACATTTAGTTGGACATGTATCAAGACATGTATCAATCAGCTTCCTTAATTAATCTATTAGGCACTGGTTCCTTCACGTAATCATATCACTTGACATAGAAAAGCAATGTCAAACAAGTTCCTTTTTAACAGGTTATCATATTTATCTTTGAAATACATAAACTCCAGCCTGTAGGCTTATCCACAATCTGCGCGAAGGCTATCCAGCAATCCACAGGGATCACTAACCCAAGTTTCTACCCATAGACTAGTATGCGGGCCTCGAGATCCAATCCTAGTCATGTTAGCCTCTTGTGCAGGGCCCGGAAGGCAAGGGATTTACGGTCAGAGCCCCCCTTGGCACCCAAGTGTCCTCCTGCTCCAAGAAGCGCTCAATGGAGAGACCTCTCGCAGCGGGTTTTGTCCACCTTCTTGGCGCAGTTAACAACCCCCTTGGTTAGGGTCAGGTAGGCAGTCGGGGATAACTGAAACTGCCTCTCCCTTCAGGCCTTCAACTTGAAGCATTATATATCCATTTATCCTTTAATTCATTGGTCAAACGAAGCAAAACAGTGCTCTTAAATCTGTAACAAGCACAAACATTTCCATTGGTTGTTTATTATTTGGCCAATCGCTAAGGAGTGACTCCTTCTTTTTGAATGCATCCAGCACTCGATCCGGGATGACTTGCGACTTGGCAGGATCCCCTATATCCTAGGATAGCGCCGTACTCTATTAACCCGACTTGGTCAATACCTTAAGTTCATATGTTATTCCAATTTATTGGTTTGTCCTTTGCTCCGAGCATTTATCTTTATCCTAGAAAGATACTATATTAGGACCATTATTCATCCTCTCGCAAGATAACTTGCGTAAGAATCTGCCAACCTCATTCCGAGAATTGGCCATTCCCTTGTGATCCAATCACAAGATCATACAACTCTGCACTTGTTGCACAAGTGTATTATCGAACTATGGGACTATTCTACCCATCGAATGGAGTCATGAAACAATATGTTCTTGATTACATTAGGCTGACGTTGTCAGTCCTAGGGTTCCAAGTTCCATCTTTTTAGCGTAAGATTCTTAGGGACAAACCCTACATCACTTCTCAAGTATGTTCCGTTGTCCCTACATTCGGTGAATGTGGGCACGTATTTAGGGTATAGGAGTTTCAGATTTTGCAATATGTGCGACTAGGTCATGTATTAAATCCTAGTGAGTTCTTTGGAATTGAATTAACTCTTTCTAAAACGAGTACTCCGCGGGTTTAGGTGTTTAGGTTTATGCCAATTTGTTTAACTCTTGAAGATAATTACGCTATCATTTCCATAAACACATGACTCATTGTCTATGCGTAAATTGATTTTCAACCCTAACTTATCGATTTAAGATCAAGCATAGGTTAGGTTATAACCTAATTCCAATTAATCATCCTATAACTTGCGAACAAGATTCATACTCAAATATGCAGTTTTTTCTAATACTTATGTAGTTGGAAAACGATATTTATACCAATTGACTAGAGTTATTCAATTTTAAGAATAATTTCGTGCCTTGCATTTTCCTATGGATTCTTAGCACTTTCCATAATGATTTATTGCGAAAAAGATATATCCTAATAATGCGACGTGCACTTTACACTTCCCTGCCTAAATGGAGTGCACTATCTTAATTGTGTTTTGTAAATATGGACACTATTCTAAGTTCAGTTCATTGAAATGCACAAAAACTATTTGCTAGAAACGCATATCAATCTTCTGCTCACTTTATTTTGTTCCTTTTATTACAAATTACTAATGATCAAACTTGTCCGTCGTAAGTTAATTCTTTTTAATTAATCAAGGTATTTAAGACAGAAATTGCATCCTATCTCCAAAAAATATCTACGCACGATTGAATTATAACAACAAAAAATAAAAATTAGGAAGAAGAACCTAGATCTGTAGTGAGATGTCCACGTGGATGCTAGGAGACGATCCTTCTGCGCGCCTTGGGCTTTCTTAGGAGCCATCATGAATGGAGCCTTTCCACCGTGGATGCAGCTTTGCGAGCTCCCCTTTTGAAATTCCACCATTCTTTATGAGTTTTCTTTTCCTTCCTGTTGTAGAAGCTCCTTGAAGGGATACTTGCAGAGGAGGGGAGAAACCACGGAAAGGTTTAAAACCCGGAAAGGGGGTATTTTAAAATCCTCCACAAGTAAGGCTCATTAAAGCCACGGGAAAGGGCTTAATGGCCTTTTAAGGATTTACAAGAAAGGGGAAAATGGAAAGTGTAAAAAGACCCTTAGGAGGGCTTTTGTTATGGGGAAAGAAGGTGTCAAAAAAACCCTTAACACCCTCTTTTCTTTTTGTGTGTGTGTGTGTGGGGGGGGGGGGGGGGGACAAGGTATGAAAGGGCTAAAGAAGGAGGGGAAAAGTCCTTAAGGGTCACATGAAGGCCCTTTAAGGTCAAACTTCTTTTTTTTTTGGGGGGGGGGGGGGGGGGGAAGGGGGCTTATAGAGCCCTAAGGGGGAAATTTGAGGGGGGTAGACTTAAAGGCCATAGGAGGGGGGGCTTAGGAAGCCCACCCTTGGAAGCTTCTATGCTTGTAACATGGCGTGGAGAGGGACAATGAATTAGTGTCGGACTGATGGCGATGACAACGGTGACCTGAGACGGAGTTGGTGGCAACACTCAGCGACAAAGCTCCTCTCAGGCTTGCAACGATCCGGCTCAGCTCCTTCTCTCCTCTCTCGGCTAGCAGCGCAATTTATCATAGCCTCCTCAATCTTATGCAGAGTCTCGACACCTCATTTCTCCCTCACGATATTGCACACCGAGTATCTCTTGGCAGCGCCTTTGTCCTCCTCTCTGCCTGCACCCCCCCTCCTAATTTATATAGGTAAGAGGAGAGGGATCCTCCCTCCCCGCGTGGCAGCGGGTATGGCCACTTCTCTCCTGCAAGCTCCATCGAGGAGCTTAGTCACTCCTTCTATTCCCCTCCCCCTCCAACTCGACAGTCGACTGGGGTTAAGGGGAATAACAACAAAAAAAGAATTTGTTATTTATCCAATTCAAAAAATATTATCTCTATGACTCCTTCCCAAGAGGGAATTCATATGCGGAATGGGTAATTTTATTTCAGAGTTGTTACATTCTCTCCCCCTTGGAGGAATCGAGATGTCCTCATCTCGAGATAAGCTAGGGATATTGATGGTTGAGAGTGCCTTCATTTATTCAAGTGGCATTCTCTTTGGGATAATCTTTCCACTAGATGAGGCATTTTCTCAAGGTTCTGGATCTCAATTGTCTCTCCCTAACATCTAAGATCCTGAGAGGCCTTAGTTCAAGGACTCCTTGACTAGGCATTACAACTAGTTGGTCATCAAGTACATGGTTAGGATTAGGTACATACTTCTTCAATAGGCTGATATGGAATACATTATGAACCTTTAGGTTCTCAGGGAGTTGCAGTTTATAAGCATTAGGTCCTAGGCACTTGAGGATCTTGTACGGTCCACAATACCTTGGACTTAGCTTCTTGCAATCTCCTGAGGATAGGGAACTCTTCTTAGAGCGTACGCGAATGAAGACCATGTCTCCTTCTTCGAAGACTCTTTCTTGATGCTTCAAATCCACGTATGCCTTTTGTCTATCCTTGGCAGCTTGGATGTTCTGTCTTCTTGACTTTATTTGGTCATCCATCTCTTTCAACATCTGCCTTGAAGCTTCAACCCTCAAGGTTGGATCTGAGAAGTTTAGGGGGCTTCGACAGTCATGACCATACAATGCTTGGAAAGGGGTCATCTGAATGCTTTGTTGGTAAGAAGCATTGTAGGAAAATTCAACCAAAGGTAAGTATTGAATCCACCTTTTTGGTTCACGACAACAGTATGCCCTAAGCATATCCTCGATGACTTGATTGACTCGCTCCGTTTGGCCATCCATTTGGGGATGGTAGGCGGAGCTAAAACAGAGTTGAGTCCCAATGGCTTCAAAGATAACTCTCCAGAAGTGTGATGTGAAGAGAGAATCACGATCACTAATGATTCTTATGGGTAACCCATGTAGCTTGAATCTCTCCTTGATAAACAATCTTGCAATGTCTCAGGCTTTATAGTTTGTCTTCACTGGAATAAGGTGTGCAACCTTAGTAAGCATGTCAACCAAAACTATGATGGAGTTGTATCCTCCCTGAACTTCGGGTAGGCCAACAACAAAATCCATACTGATGAATTCCCATTTCATTTGGGAAATGTCAAGAGGTTGTAACTTCCTTGGCATTTTGACATGTTCCGCTTTGATATGTTGACAAGACAAACACTCAGTGACATATTTGAGAACGTCACCTTTAAGCCTCTCCCAATGGTAGCTCTTCCTAACTCCATTGAGAGTCTTGGCATAGCCAAGATGTCCTGAAAAAGGGGAATCATGAGCTTCCCACAATATCTTCTGCTTAAGTGACTAATTTGCCGGTATACACAGCCTCGTTCTATAGTAGGCAAGTCCACTATTGATAGAGAATTCATGATACTTATCCTACAGCTTTTGGTTCTGATCCTTGATAGAGATCTCCCTTAGCATCATTTGGTAGGCTGGATCATGGCATGCATCCTCTCTAGCTAACTCAAGTATTGGATTACTTTGCATGGATACTTTTGTGGCTAGAGATCTAGCTGTTGATGGATTCTGCAAGATTAGGAAATTAAGGAATGCCTTGCGACTAAGTGCATCGACAACTACATTTTCTTTTCCTAGTTGGTACTTGATTTCAAAGTCATACTCTTCTAGCACTTCAATCCACCGCCATTGCCTCATGTTGAGCTCGTTCTAGGTAAAGATCCACTTGAGACTCTTATCATCAGTCACTAGAGTAAACTTGTGACCTAGCAGGTAGACGTGTCTCCAAAGCTTTAGAGCATGGATGACAGCTAGCAATTCCAGATCATGCATAGCATAATTCTTCTCATGACTCTTCAATTTCCTTGAAGAGTATGCTACAGGGTGACCTTCCTGCATGAGTACACATCCTAAGGCAAGTGTGCTAGCATTAGTTACTACCTCAAACTCCTTATTGAGGTCTGGAAGCTTTAGGATAGGCACTGATACCAAACTTTGTTTCAATCTATCAAAGCTAGTTTGTTCGAGAGTTGACCATGCAATGGATGTTTGCTTCTTTAGTAAGTCCGTCAGAGGTGCTGCATTCAAAGCATAGTTTTTTATGAAGACCCTATACAATCCTGTCAATCCAAGAAAGCTATGTATTTCTTTGACAGATGTTAGTATTGGCCATTCTAGCACATCTCTGACCTTGGCTGGGTCCACTAAGATTCCTTCCGCTGATACTATGAATCCCAGATATTCAATTTGACGTTTGAAGAATGCACACTTCTTCATCTTAGCATACAACTTATGTGACCTCATTGTCTTAAGGACAATCCGAAGTTGGGATTCATGGTCTTCCTCCTGTTTCAAATAGACTAAAGTGTCGTCGAAGAAGACGATCATAAAGTCATCAAGATATGGCCTAAAAATATCCTACATCAACCTGTTGAAGGTGGCAGGTGCATTCGTAAGCCCAAATGACATAACTAGAAACTCAAAGTGTCCATATCTTGTATTGAAGGCTGTCTTGGGGATATCTTCTTCCTTGATCCGTATCTGATAGTAACCCGACCTGAGATCAATCTTGGAGAAGATCTTTGTATCCTAAAGACGATCAAGAAGCTCATCTATTCTAGGAATAGGGTACTTGTTTTTACAGTCGATTGATTCAACCCTCTGTAATCAATACATAGTCAAAGTGTTCCATCCTTTTTCTGGAATAGTACTAGAGCTCCCCATGGTGAACTGCTAGGACAGATGTAGCCGTGATCTAGCAGTTTCTTGAGTTGTTCCTTCAGCTCAATTGTTTCCAGTATAGACATCCTATAAGATCTCTTTGCAATTGGCGCAGCTCCTAGTACTAGCTTGATCTCATGATTCACTTCTCTTTGAGGCGGGAGTTCTGTCAACTCTTCAGGAAATACATTCGCGTATTCCTTTAGCCATGAAGATCCTTCACTAGACTCCTGCTTCTAATCTAACTTATTGAGCTCAATCAAGTAGACAGATAGTCCCTTCCTGGCTCCTTTTATGATCTGAGATGCTTTGACCAATTGAATTTTTGGCTTCCCTGCTTCTCCTTGAGTTGTGACCAATTCCCCTTCAAAATTTCGAAAGGAAATTTGGCCCTTTCCACAATGAATGTGGGTGTCATTAGGCTTAAGCCAATCCATTCCGAGTAGACACTCATGGATACCTAAATTCATGACTCTGAATTTGACTGAAGTCTTCTTTCCTCCCATAAAGAATTCCACCTTAGCAGTTTGCCTGGTACAAGTAACCTCACGACCATTTGCCAATTCCACAAGCAAGGTAGGTGCCTCTACTGTGGCTATTCATAATCTTTTTGCACATGCTGGTGAGATAAAAAAATGTGTACTGCCACAATCAATCAAGGTCTTGAAACCTTTACCTTGATAGTCCGAGGATGTCTGAATCACCAAGAACTAGTGATTCGGGCCTTTCTTGTGAAGAGCGGCATGGACTGTCGCCCTTTCAAAATCTACTTCCATAGTCGGATCTTCTTCTTCTTTGCACATTTGCCTATTGGCAACACAGACGGTTCTTCCTTTGCCTCCGGTAGTAGCTCCCTGACCACGGCTCGTTTCTTGGAAAGGTGCTTGGCGATGTCCTTCTCCAAGCTTGGGACATTGCCTCTTGAAATGACCCAGCTCATTATAGTGGAAATAGCGGAGGTTTCAGCTATTGCTTTGAGTAGGAATAAAGTTGTTGAGGTTATTAGTCCTTGCTTTCTTTCTTTTTCCTTGATTCTGACCTTGAACTCTCTTCATCTGAGGCCTGAATGCTCCTCTGTTCGGGTCATTATAAGACCAAGTTTTGTTACCTCTTGGTCTAGCCTGCACCTCTTGAATTATAGGCGCAGCTCGAATGAGCATGTCCTAAAGATCTAATGGGCCCATCGATTCAAGACGGGTATTTACTGGTGGATTTAAACTAGCACAGAATTTTGACACCTGCTGTGTCATATTCATCTGTGGCGCATACTTAAGAAGTGAGACAAATTTGGAGTAGTATGCGTCGAGAGTGAGTCCCAGTTGTTTTAGCTCATAGAACTCGTTCATTTTCTGCGTGCAATATACAGGTGGTAAGTATCTTTCCTGCACGGCTTTCTTCAGCTTCTCCCAGGTAACGGATCCTTTCGCGATCCCTTGATCCCTGCACCATTACTTCCACCAAAGCCTGGCTTCGCCGGTGAGCTTCAGCTTGGCGAGCATAGCTTGATTGGCGGGTGCAGTACCGAATGCTTCAAAGTAATTCTCCATGGATTCAATCCAAATTTCAGCATCTGCTTGGATGGATCTGCCTCTCTCGGAAAATTCGGGCACCTTAATCTACTTGAGAAGAAACTTCTTCTCCTGGATTACAGCAGTACTTAATGTAGGAGGCGAACCAGGATTCTGTACTTGGGGTTGTGCCCGGATAAAGATTTCTTAACGTTATTACTCGTTAAACGCTGTGATTTCTATTTCGTTTCCATTTCAACTATCAAAAGTAAGTAATCTAACCACTTAACTTCTTATCAATTCTTATAGATAGACATTTGATCAAAAGAAGTCTTATTGTATTTATATGGGCATAGCCCTTTCGAAATACAACATGTCTTGGGATGATAAGCCAACTACTTACATTTAATTTGGGGAGAATAATGTTGTATTACATTTATCTACAGGAACTGGATAATAGTATGGTCTTGGGTCATGGATCTTCAGGAATCGGTAAGTCATTGGAAGTTCAGGGTATCCTTTCCTTTAGAACCCATTCTTCTCATGGCGCCCCAACACTTTAATCCCGTCGGCGAGGATTACACAAGTCACTTCCTCATATACATATGAGTTAAGTTCAACTCTCCGACCTCAAATATGTAAAGTTGAATTTACGTGAGCTTCCACAAAAATGAACAGCTTCACGAGTTTTAGGTCTTCCAACCACTTGATCCTCTTTAGGTTGGTCGGTAGATATGCAAACCGGTGGGCAGCTATATAGTAGATTCCTGAGGTACCCGTCCATCTTCGTTCCATGTACAAAGGCGATGGATTATAGATACGTTCTAGGATTTTCATCATCTCAATCCTTTTTCGATACTCTGGGTAATGCATTGCAGTCATAAACATGACTCAGAACACTAATAATTATTCCATGCTTCATAGTTCTGCAAGATAGCATTGAAAATAATGAAATATTTGGAATAGCAACATTTATTTTACTTTATCTTATTAAGATTTTATAAAAAACAAATCCTTCATTGGTTTACTCTGATACCAACTGTAATGTGTCCACTCATATTTTCAGGACACGTCTTAGCAGTCCATCAGAAAGGATGTCTAGAAAGCTCCGCCCTCCGGCACTCCCATGGAATGTTACGAGGTTTGCAATCTAGGACTTTCCGCATCTGCCATGTAGTGGAAGTATTCCAGCCGTTTCCACTTAGGACCAATCTAAATTGGGGTTTTCCCTATTGGTCATTTCCTAATGGCAACTAGCGTCGAACCCAAGAGAACTACTTTATGCAGAAATGCCAGGTCCGAAGCGGATTCACGCTGCACTTGGTACAAGAAGAAAGGAAAACGAGACGGATGCGAAGCTCAACCTCTCTGCCATAAGGCATAGTCCCATTCCGTTCCCCTAAAACAACGTAAATCGGGATCAATTATAACTCTAGGTCAACACTTTTGTTGTTGGTATTCTTTGATGATCTTCTAGCTGTCCATCTTGATTGAGAAAAGTTTTCGACCAACCGGGACCACCCATCTATAGGATTGACCTATGAATACATCCATCGCACTTTTCTCAAGTTGTTTTAGTTATTTAATTACCTAACACATTTAGTTGGACATGTATCAATCATCTTCCTTAATTAACCTGTTAGGTACTGGTTCCTTCACGTAATCATATCACTTTGTCACGATTGTGGGAGAGAATGAAGGAGTCTCACTTGTAGCTTTCTTGCTTGCACAATGGGGGAATACACACAAGGGTGGAGGCTGAAAAACAGTTTTTCTCTTCTTAGTTGTGTAAGCCAAAAGAACTCACATATAAAGAAATAGAAAAACCCTATATATGGGTCTCAAACCAAACTCAAATAACTAAGGTGGCATACTAACTGAGCCAGGAACTAGAGTAGATAAGGATAGCTGTCATCTAGCTATTATTCATGGGCAGTGTACCAACCGCATTTGCAACAACTGACAAGTCGGTGACATAAATGCACAACGGTCACCCTGGCATATCACGAGTGGAGCTCGATCTCTCAACACTCCCCCTCGAGCTCAATCCCAATTCCTGCACACGAAGCAGGTCTCTAAACTTGCGCAGCTTCTCTATGCCCAATACCTTTGTGAATATGTCAGCTACCTGATCCTCTGTGCTGACATAAACTAGATCAATAAGACCTAGTAAAACCCTCTCCCGCACGTAGTGATAATGCACCTCAATGTGCTTTGTTCTAGCATGATAGACTGGGTTATTTGCCAAGTGTATACTACTCATGTTGTCACAATAAATGACAATTGGCCGATCTGTAGGCTGATGCATATCATAAAGTAGCTTATGCAACCAAGCTACCTCACATGCAGCCATTGCTGCACCCCTGTACTCAGCCTCTGTGATCGACAAGGCAACTGTAGGCTGTTTCTTGCTGCTCCAAGTCACTGCAGCACTCCCAAAAAAGAACACATACCCACTGGTAGATCGTCTATCAGAAATACTACCATCCCAATCAGCATCAGTGTATCCATGCAACTGTATTTGAACCCCAGTCTCATAAAATAGTCCATACTACAATGTGGACTTCACATACCTGAGTATGCGTCTAGCCACATCCAAATGTGATTTCCTTAGAGCCTGCATAAACTGACTTACCAATCCAATAGCATAGCTCAAATCTGGCCTGGTAATAGTCATATAAATCAAACTTTCTACTATTCGTCTGTACATATTAGGGTCTTCCAGAAGCTCACATGCATCTGCACTCAGCTTCACATTCTGCTCCAAAGGAACTGAAATAGGCTTACAGTTTGTCATCCCATATTTGGACAGCATGTCCAATCCATACTGCCTCTGCAAGAGCTGTATCCCACTTGGTGATCTAATCACCTCAATGCCCAAGAAATAACGCAGCTCTCCCAAATCCTTCATCTCAAATTTTTGCGTCAATAGCATTTTCACATGAAGGATATCTTCATCACTGTCACCTGTCATAATCAAATCATCAACATAAATGACAAGCAGCATAATACCTTTCTTTGTTTTTTTCACATAAAGTGAGAAATCTGCCTTGGAAATGTCTAGGTGCTTGCTTCAAGCCATACAAGGCTTTCTTCAACCTGCAAACAAACTCAGGATGAACAGCATGCACATAATCTGGTGGCTGCTCCATATAGACCTCTTCTTGCAACTCACCATGCAAGAAGGCATTCTTTACATCCATCTGATGTAAAGACCATCCCTTTGATGTAGCCATAGCAATGATTGCTCTTACAGTTGCCATCCTTGCAACCGGACTGAATGTTTCTTCATAGTCAATGCCATATGTTTGTGCATACCCCTTGACTACTAATCTTGCCTTGTATCTGTTCACAGAACCATCTGCATTGTGCTTCACCTAATAAACCCACTTACAGCCAATTGCATTTTTACTTTTAGGCAAAGGTACCAATTCCCATGTAGCATTTGCTTCCAAGGCATCCATTTCTTGATCCATGGCTTTCTCCCATTTTTCTTTTCCCATGGCTTGCTCAAAAGAAGTGGGTTCTGGTTCTGTATCACTTTGACCATATATGCATAGTGAATGGGTGTAAATCCATCATATTTCAGCCTATCCACAGGATACCTAGATCTCGTAAACCTGTGCAAAATAGGTTCACTCCTAGGTGCTCTCAAAATATCCCTGGTCTTCCTTACTCCAAGTGTAACAATAGAAAGAATACCCAACTCATCATCAATGCTCTGTTCTGAGCCACTGGATTCACCATCCACATAAGAGTGACCTGCATTCACATCAAATATGGGCTGATCAACCTTCTCTTTTCCTTTTTGTGATACCTACATACCACTATCTGCATTGCTTTGAGAAGATTCTCCTGATCTCAATCTGCCTGTCCATGGCGAAGAATGTTAACCACTGCTAGAGGACGCTCCATGTCCACTAATATTTTGTGACTGCTGCTGTGAATTCTGTGCAGCATTACCATTTTGTGCATCTACATCATCAATCACATTTACTGGTTTATACCAGCTACTCATCTCATAAAAAACAACATCTCTACTCACTGTAAACTTACGAGTAGAAGGGTTATAGCATCTATACCCTTTCTGCTGCAGAGAGTAACCAATAAAGATGCACTTCTCAGTTTTTGGATCCAACTTGGATCTCAACTCATCTGGCATATAAACATAGGCAATGCAAGTAAAAATTTTCAAATGAGAAATATCTGGTTTCCTTCCAGTATACCTCTCCTCTGGAGTCATCCCATGTATTGCTGCAGTGGGAGTCCTGTTCATTATCTAGACTGCTGTAGCAGTTGCCTCAGCCCAATAAAAATCTGGCAGGTCTTTTTCATTGAGCATGGCAGGAGATACCTCTCCAATATGCCAGTTTTTCCTTTCTGCAATTCCATTTTGTTATGGGGTATGACTACATGAATATTGCTGCTTTATGCCATGCTCCTGCAAGAACCTTGCAAACTCATTTGAGAGGTACTTGCAGGCATGTTTCTTTTTCAACCATAGCTTTAAGAGTTTTGAAATGCCCAAAAACTTCACTTTTCTTTTTCATAAAATACACCCAAAATTTTCTGCTATAGTCATCAATAAAAGTGACAAAATAATGACAACCTCCAAGAGATGCAACTTTAGTAGTCCACACATCAGAGTGTATTAATTCCAATGGCTTCTTACTCTCTTGAACATGTCTAGGAAATAGTTTCCTTGCCTGTTTTCCAAACTGACAGGCTTCACATACCTTATGCATTTCTGCAACCTTGAATTTTGGCAATCCTGCAATAATATTTTGGGCCTGCATTGATTAAAGTCATTGTACATTAACATGACCAATGCGTTTATGCCAGATATCAATATCTGCAACTACACCGGTCCCATGTGCAAACATTGCTGCACTCAATTCAGACATGTCTACATCCAACGTAAACATTCTGCCCTTCTTCTTTCCTTTTGCTATCAAGCGACCTTTATTTTTCATATCCTCAACAAAGTATCCATGAGGATTAAATCTGACCTGCAAGCCCTGCTCAACCATTTGACCAACAGAAACCAGATTCTTGGTGATATTCGGGACATGAAATACATCGGACATGTATTTCTTTTTCCCATCCTGCATAGACAAAGGAATTTTTCCAATCTGCACAATAGGATGTGCAGTATCATCACCAGTCTCCACAAATCCTGGTTTTTCCATTTTCCTTGCATCCTCCATCCATTTTGTATGACCTGTCATGTGGTTTGATGTACCTGAGTCAACATACCACACATCGTTGCTTTCTTCTACACTTGTCACAGAATTGTTCATGTGCTGCACCATAAAAAAATGCTCATTTCTATCATCACCCTGTCTACTAGAAGATGCATAATTCCCTTGTTGCAATTTTCCATTCATGATGTCATTCTGCTTTTTATAGCAGTCTTTAGCCATATGACCCATTTTACCACAGTAGTAGCATTCAACATTGCTGTTTGCATTTTGGCCTCTTTGCCATCCACCACAACCTCTTTGGCTCCCCCTGCCTCTAGAGTTACCACGTCCTCCTCCATAGGACTGGTTTTCTTGAGTTTGCTGCATATTCTGATTTCTACCATGGCCTCCAAATCG